>NW_010972537.1:1696960-1884970 GCF_000737465.1 Haliaeetus leucocephalus
GCCCCCCCCCCCCCCCCCCCCCCAAGTATCAACACTCTGAAAATTCAGCCTACTTGGCTGAATATATAAAATACAAAGAAAAAAAGTATAGTTGCCAAATCTTTCAGGTTGGGAAAGTTGGGAGATTTTTTTCCCCTTTCAAAATTAAAAATGTCATTGAAAATGTGATAAATTTTACCTCCTCTAATCAGGCAACACTGTTCCCTCCTAACTATTTCTGTCCCAGGCTTTCTGACATTCTTAGAATCTATTTGGTCTGGAGTTTTAAAGGTGTTGCACCTTAAATGTGCCTAAAGATGCAGACAAGTGTGCAGGTTTGCAAAATAAAACTAAGTGTCATTATGCAATATTAGGTACCAAAGCATCTTTACAAACCTGGCCCATTTTTCCTCTGTAGGTGGGCATCACAAGTGTTAAGAGTAACCAATGATTCAACACATCTGCCATCATCGGGGCACACAATTGCTTGATCTTATCTACTCCAGAACTCCTCAGAGACCTGGTCCTGATTTCCAGAAAGAGGAAAAAACCCATTCTGCAGTCCTCCAGTTTTCTGATTTTATGCACTTTAATTGCTAAATCAAATAATTAAGCAGAAATGTAACATAAAATAAATATTAACCCAATTTATTTTAATTTATTTTGATATAAACAAAACAATTAATCTAATTATCAGGTTAATTAAACCATTATAAATAAATCAACAACCTTATGAGCTTTATCTAGCACACTGGAAGACAGCAGTTAGCTACCAGCCATAAGCACAAAGTAGCATTATCAGCACCACCTGAAACAACTTATTCCATCTGAATGCCAGATGTAGCAAGGTGCCAGTCACTCCTAGATCAAAGGTGATACTGGTGTTCATTAAGATAGTCTGTTCAAATCACAGATGGTCCAGGGTAGCCAGTATCTCTGCTTTGCCAACAGAGGTCACATAAAAACATCCTGGTGTGTGTCAAAATGATGCAGCTTGTTACATGCAAAATTCAAATGGAAACGTACAGAGAAATACTTTCAGGATTAATCACACAACATTCCCAGTCTGAAATTTCATGCATGCATGATTCTGGAAAGTGGCTGTTTAGTTTAGGGATGCCTTAGGTGTTCAGAATCTATTAGTTAGCTGTCATTAATAGGAAAATCCTTGGATTATCTGCACACACACATGTGCGCACACACAGAGCAAGGATCATCAAGTGTCAGAAGTCCTCTTTTAATGAGACTGATGTTAGAACCATCCTTCCAAGAAAAGTATCACAAAAAGACAACCCCTCAAAGCATTTTCTGTTTAGGCAATATCGTTTCTGTGACTTTCCTCCGAGAGTTTCAGAAAGCTAGCATGTTGTTCAGAAAATTACTTAGTGGTTTCTTTGAACTACCTGTTTAATATTGATAACTTTCCTTAATCAGATTAAGCAGATGTCAGGTCCTGTGTATTGTAGCACATCTGCCCCCCTTTTGTGGCTGCCTGGGAAGGCAGAGGAAATACAGACTTCTTTGGGGTGGTGGTTATGTGATGGCAGCAGCAGGCACAGCCAGTTTCAGTGGCTAGGGAACAGAAACAAAGATTTTTGGATTTTCACACGGGATAGTGTGGCTTATCCCACTTCCTCGTAACTCCTGCTCACCAGCTTCTTGGCAAATTAAAATGGGATGCTTGTGAATTCACCAGTGTTGCTTGGTATATCCTGCACTTCCATGTAAAAGACAATCCCATATGATCATAGGGGAAGCAAAAATCCATCCCATCAGACAGAGAATTTATACACATTTTAATATTTCAGCTCACGGCTCACTGGATAGATGCCACTTATTCTATCCTATAAAAGCCCCAGCTCAAAAATTACTGGGAAGGGCAAAGCTAGCAAAATGCTGGTGCTAAAGACAGTAATTCTGTCAGCTCTACATGGCTGTTGCTAATCTGGAGAAACCCATCGAACTGCTTCTTGACAATTCGGTGCTTGTTTCCAGCTACATTTTGACCCAGGCAAACTTAAGAGAAAATATTACCTTTTGTCATCACCAAAACATGGGGGTTTCCCTGTCCACACTTCGCCTTTTAAGCAAAGTTCCCTAGGCATAGATCTGTTTGCCTCCCAGCACAGTCACCAGAACAGAAAGGCCTGATCCCAGTTGGATCCCATTACTCTCACTTGATTAAAGTGTGTATCAAAAATTAAAAGTTGATAATCATAACAATTAATGAATGAATAGCTCAGATTTTATGGTAAAGGGGCAGTATTTGCGAAAACTCCTGCAAGTAGTTCTGTTGCTCTCAATTATGATATTGGGGACCCACTGGGTCCTATTGCATTACATAGAGCCCTCCCTCCCCTCCCCACCTGGAAGATAAACCTGCTTAGCTAATTCATGTGAAAGGCTGCAACGGTCCCTCCTGTACAACTTGATGCAACTGAGGCACGTCAGGAGGCAGAAAAATATTCAGAGGCACATTCCCCAGCGGCAGAAATGCCACTGCTGGGAACGGGCTCGGAGAGCTGCACGTGGCGGTGATGGGACACGGGGGGATCGCAGAGAGCACGCAAAGATCACCCAGGGATTCCCCAGCTGTGCTGCAGGTGGTCACAGTAAATAAAAAACAGTGGCCTTCTGCAATGCAAAGCACAGCTGGACTCTTAGCAGCGGTCTCCGTGGAGTTTTCTTCAGCATTACCTCCGGTTTGTTCTTCTTTTGCTGGCTGCCCTTGGCACTGCAGTGTCTTGAGGTGATGGCTTTCTTGTCAGGTGAAATCTTCCCAGCCTGACTGTGAGGCTGATCAGGTTCTTCCCGCTTCCTCCCACCCTGGAAATGTTTGTTCATCAAGAGAATGCACCTTCCTATATGCATTACAGCGCCTGACTGACAGGCCAGGCAGAAAATGTAATTTGTAATGTTGAAGTGAGGTTGACAGGAATAAACTAGCAGTCTGATTTTTTTGCTTTGCTACTATGTTAAAAGATAAATTGATCTGGCTTCTCCATTGTTTTAGCTATGCAAGAAGAAGGACTTCTGTGTTTTCGCACAGAACGAATTCAGAGCAGGTAGAATGAGGTTCCACTAGCTAACAGTCAAAGAAAGATATAAGATACACATGCGGAGAAGATGAACAAGGTTTTAAACAGTAAGTGTCTTTTCAAAAAAGCCTTTAGGAAGATTAGGGTGTGTGCGTTTGTGCCATTATCCCAGCCAAAGGGGAAGCATTGACAGTAATTTATGATTAGGTTGAAACCTTTATCTGCAGCCTAAGATTTGCTTCAAGTTTAAGACAAGAGAGGATATGCAGTGATTAAAGGCCAGGACCGGGAATCCAAGACTGCAGGGTCCTACACTCATCTATACTGAATTACTTTAATTTAGGGTGTATCCTTTAGCCTCCCTAGACATCTCTCTCCTCCTGTGTCCCCTCTCCCAGTAAACCAGCTCCCTTTCTGCCACCATCATCTGAATTACTTACACCTTCCTCTGATGGCCACATTTAAAAATATATTAAAGATTGGAAAGAGCCTAGAAAAAGGAAAAAGAAAAACCTGATGACAAGGTCTGGATAAACTGCATTAATGAAAAAGCTCACACTCTGAATATCAAACCCCAGTATCACTCTGGAAGTCCTTCGAAGTGATTAACCTTGGCCTCACAGGCTTTGAAGGCCAAAAGGTGCTGTTTTGTATGGGACCACCTTTGCAGAGTCCAGAAGCCACCCAGAAAATGTAGGTGAGAGCTATGCTACTTCTGCAACTACATGGGTGTAGGCAAAGAGCATGTATTTAGGCAAGGGGAAAGGAGTTGAGTTCATGCCTGCAAAGAGGTGGTAGCAGGGAATTTCTAGCTGGAGGGAGAGCGCCATGTGCAGGAGCTACTGAGGTGAGTCTCTAGTAGGGCTGCTATGCCCCCATATGACATTAAGACTCACAGCCTTGGAGGAAGAACCGTCGCTAAAATTCTATGTCCCCAGCTTCTGCCATCAGAGGGAATGCTTCAACGAAAGAGATCATAGAATCATAGGATGGTTTGGGTTGGAGGGGCCCTTGAAGATCATCTGGTTCCAACCCTCCTGCCATGGGCAGGGACACCTTCCCCTAGACTGGGTTGCTCAAAGCCCCATCCAACCTGGCCTTGAACACTTCTGGGGATGGGGCATCCACAACCTCTCCGGGCAAATCTTGGGGTGGTGGTCTTTCTGCAACCCCACAATGATGCCCTCCCCATGGCCTCCTCTTACAAAGCTATGGGGCTTTCTAAAGGGACCTTTTCACCCTGTAGAATATCTACACCTTCACCAGACCTGTCTCACAGCCCCTTCCCATTCTTCCACCAACACCGTTAGTTCTGCCTCTCTTCCTTTCCTGGCCCTTTCTAGCTTTGGAGCATACCTTGGAGACAGAGGAACACGAGTGGAGTTTGACCTTGATATCTGGAGGTGTGTTGAAGTAGTGGAGAGGGCTGGTCATGTTCCAGTGCCTCAGCGGGAGGTGGACAGCTGAGGAGAGGTGTGAGAGCAATGTTCTCTCAGCCTGGCCATGCACTGGGATGGAGCACACAGGGAACCATGTATACCTGTACCTCGTGGGCTCCACAGAAAGACCCCTAAAGATCTTGACCAGTTCTTGTTGGACAGAAAAGATAGTTGCTTAAGGCATATGAGAAGATAAAGTGAGAAAAGAGCTGGGCTATGATGTGCTGCAAGGAATCTCTAGTCCTTATCCCCCCCCAGCCTCCTGGCTGCACATGAGAAAGTGTCTCTAAATAATTCTGGCTGCTTCTCACAGTTTTTCAGAACTTTTTTTTTTTAGTTTATAAATAAGCTTCACTTTGTGGTTACATGAATGCCCCTGATTCTGGGTGGAGAGTAGAAAGCTGGAACACTCATCCAGGCACTGCTAATTCTCTCTCCGTGCATAACCCCACAGACAGGGACGGTAATAATTGCGTGTGAGGTCAGGCAGAGAAAGTGAGCAGTGAAAATCAGAGTCAAGACAGTACTGACTAAATAGAAGAAAGGAAGGAAAGAAGAAGTGTGGAGTAGTGGATCATGCTCAGGTGAACAGTGATGGGATAGGGCAGACCACTGCACTCCTCCCTTTGCACAGGCAACGTCTCTAAGCGATACTCTGAACGCTTCTTCTGTTACCAACACATTGATTTCCGCTTGACAAGGAAATCAGGCATCAGAGTTTAAATGAAATGGAGTCCTGCTGTTTCCATGGAAATCTCCCATGCCCATCAGATTAATGGAGGGCACGTTGCACTTTGCATAAAAGTAAACAAAATAAGGCTGCTGCAAAGGCAATGGGTTACCTTTTCCATTCAGACTAAAAATTCGATATGCTCTCATCATAGACTCTCTCCCTCCCCACTCTCTACCTCAGCAGAGACCCCCTCTCCTACATACAGCATTTATTTCAATTGACTGGACCCCATGGAGAGTCTTACTCCTGGATAACCAGCATAAAATACACGACAGACAAATTACAGGACTAATAGCTTAATCCTCTATAACAAACTGTATGTTCCTTTGATGTATCCAGCTTTTCTATACCAGTTTTGGGGGTTTCCCATGACCCAGAACTGATCTTCTCCTCTAGTTATAAGCATCTTGTGTGTCTCAGTTAAGATAATATTTTGACGCTACATGTCCTATCCTTCCACCCTCGCAAGAAAATCAGTCTACTCCTGAAGATGAAACCTTTGGATGTGAAAAAGGAGCAACCAAATATCAGCTTAGCGTGTAGTTCCCATTGCAGCCTATCAGTGGAAGTGGAAACATTTGTCTCCATTGGGCAGCATGGGAAAGGAGAGCTTTAGGTTTATTTTTCTTGTTTGCATCAGCACCAGCTATCTAGCCTGACAAAACAACAGGCTGTTCATCAGGCTCTAACAGACCAAACGATAGCAATTTATTACCACCCAAGCACTTGAAATAGTTTGCATAAATATTTGTGTAATGCAAGTTTACCACGGCATGAGTTATTTCCTACCTCAAGCACAGAGACAACATATAGCATGAATTAGCCTGCCTGGAGCTCTGTGTTACCACAGCTGGACCACTTCCAACCCTGAAATAGCTTGGATATGTCTATGTTCCACCAGATTGTACAGGGTAGGCATTCTCAGCAAAGATCTAAAGCTGCAGCTGCCTCAAGTTTGTCCTTCCAGCCATACAGCAAAATCTCATTTCCCAGAATCAGAATCCTGGGTTTGCTCTGGCAGTAACAGCAGCCTTTGGATGCTCTTCCTTCCCTTCCTTCTGGCCTGGAACATAAGCAGCAATCACTTTTGTGGTCTCAGGCTCAATTCAAAGTCACAGAAGAGGAAAAATGCAGATTTACTCCTTTTTAAGCTTATGCACATAAGGGAGCTACAAACCTAGTTGTTTCTTTCCCAGCCCTTTTTATCATTTAAGCAGCATCAAGTTGGCTTGCAACCAAACACTGTGATTTTACCACTATGGTCGTAGATTTCAGCAAATTTGTTTTCCCCAGACAAAGAGAGACAGGCTAATAAATGCAGATGAAAGATAAAATGCAGCAGAAAGTGAAGGGATAAGAAAAAAGAATGAGTACTCTTGTCAGGGTGTGGTGATGAATGGGTAGCTATTATTTTCAGTCTCAGGCATGAACTGGGAATTGTCTTTGGAGAAGCTGAAGTTGCAGGTCAAGGTCAATACCTGAGTCAGGATTATGATTCAATGTCTGGATCATGGTTCTTCCTCACCCCTCACAGCTGATGCCCCAAAAAGAAGAGGCAGTAGGGCAACACTAAATATTAATATTTCAGCTTAGAAACCAGGGCTACTTTTTAAGTGACTAACACATATTAAAACTGCAAGAAACAAAGTGAGGCTACATCTTAATGAGCTTAGAGGAGCATGCCCAGCTGCCCACCAAGGATTCACCAGGACTGGATCCCTAACGTAGAGGTCATAGGCATGTGTTACAGCTGGAAAAGAGAGAAAGCTAAAACCAACGAGAGCAAAAGACTGTGTTGCTTGTGACTTATAACCATTGCAGCATTGCTGCTGCATCGGCACCAAGGTTGGGAGACTACTGCTGTAAGGCTGAATACAAGAATCTCGGGTTTATGGTTCAGCTTTTCAACCCACTGGCAACTCAGACTAAGCTTTGCATGGCAACTTTCAGCAACAGAGCTCAAACTTTTATCTTGGAACAAAATGTTTTAAAAAGCCAATGAAATGATAGACAGAAAATGAATAAAAACTAAGATGAACCATCCTCTGCTGTCTCCTAACTTAACCTGTTTTATGCATTTCATCACATTGGAAAAAACCCATTGGTTATTTCACAGTCTTCTACGGCTTGAGCTGAGGTCGCCAAAAAGAAGTGCTCAGCAAGCAATAAACTGTCCTTAGCACTATTTTAAGACTTTCCTAGAGTTCCATGGTAGTAATGCACAGTCCTAAATCCATCTCAACTTCAGCTGACGGTGTATCTACCTGAATTATCTTGCTATCACAAGAATTATCTGGACTTGTATCCATGGAAAAAAAAATAGAGTGTCACTTGCAAGTTCTCACGTTCTGTTTAAAACAGTTGGAAGAAATGAAGGGCGCTGAAGATTCCCCTGTGTTCACACAGGGGGGGTCAAGCTGCTCAAAGTTTTCAAGTCTGTAGCAGATTTTCAGAGGAGCAAAAGAAATGTGTGTATATTTGTGAAATGAGCAAAAGACTAAATGAAAGCCTAATAAACTCCCAAAGGGAGCAGGAAAAGAAAAGATGTTAATGCAATTACTGCTGATAACATTTTGAAAGAGTGTGTGTGTGAGAGAGAGAGAAATTAGTATATCATCTCGGAATCCTTAATTACTGGCATGTTAATTACACAACAAAGTTATCCTCTTCTAATGAAAGAAACAAACGAATATCAGAAGTGTTGTTCTGTTTAATCCAGAAAATGAGCGCTGAGATCCAAAGTTGTGTGATGTAAATCTGGAAGAACTCCAGAGAAGTCAGGGGAGTTACCCAGTCTCCAGCATAAGATGGCAGAGATGCGATGCAGTAAGGAAACCCACAGAATACTGTCTGATCTCTCCCCTGGGAGAAGAGAGGCTATGAAGTTGGTTCCCTTTGGTCTCTGCACGTGACTGAACGCCGACTAACGTGTAGTTTAGCTAATAAGGTTCCCTCCCTTGGATCATTGGCCCCTTCCCGATGGGGTATTGAGTGAGAGGCCATTGTTTCCATGTCATTCCATACAGAGGTTATTACTCCTCTGTTAATTGGGAACCAGAAGTAATAAGGGGGATGGGATCACTTCAGCGTTCAGTCAGTAAAACACATAAATCAAGAAAGTAAGTGTTTCACTCAGACATAAATTAGGCTGTTAATTAGGCTGCTGTTGCCTACACAAATCTGGCTATGTTTAACCTGCTCACCAGGGTGCAGAAGTTAGACTTGGTCTTCCATAGGGAAAAAACAGGATTTCTCCTTTTAAGAAATGGCAAGTACAATGAAAAGAGCTTTCCTGTCTCTTAGAATTGAAGTCTGAGTGCTTCTTCCTTGGATAATTTCTCCTCATTGTTTTGAAACTGAAAGGCCTATTTTTCTCATGTAGGAGCCTTTAAGCAAAAAGTTTGTTAACGTAGGCGTTCTTTAGGTACAAAGTACTTCAGGTAAAAGGTATAAAGTAGATATAAGATGATATAAAGCTCATTTCCCTTTTTTTGTGAAAGAAAGTGGAAAAATACAGCACTATCCTGTGTGGAACCACCCTTCCCCTCTTGCCATATGTTCATGCTGCTGCAGACCCCTTTTTGGTACTGTCAGATGACCTCAGTGAGCTCAAGTGCTCAAGACCATGCCTTGAAACCTCAACTCCAAATTCCAGCATCATTTTGGTGATAAAAAATAATCCACAGACACATGAGCAGTGCTTCTTGGGGTCCATATGCCAGCTTGCTAATTCATAGAATCATAGAATCATTTAGGCTGGAAAAGACCTTTAAGATCATCGAGTCCAACCGTTAACCTAACACTGCCAAGTCCACCACTAAACCATGTCCCTAAGCACCACATCTACATACCTCCAGGGATGGTGACTCAACCACGTCCCTGGGCAGCCTGTTCCAATGCTTGACAAGCCTTTCGGTGAAGAAATTTTTCCTAATATCCAATCTCAACCTCCCCTGGTGCAACTTGAGGCCGTTTCCCCTTGTCCTATTGCTTGTTCCTTGGGAGAAGAGACCGACACCCACCTCGCTACAACCTCCTGTCAGATAGTTGTAGAAAGTGATAAAGTCTCCCCTCACCCTCCTTTTCTCAAATCTAAACAGCCCCAGTTCCCTCAGCCGCTGCTCACAAGACTTGTGCTCCAGACCCTTCACCAGCTCGGTTGCCCTTCTCTGGACACCCTCCAGCACCTCAGTGTCTTTCTTGTTGTGAGGGGCCCAAAACTGAACACAGGACTCGAGGTGTGGCCTCACCAGTGCCGAGTACAGGGGGACGATCACTGCCCTAGTCCTGCTGGCCACACTATTTCTGATACAGGCCAGGATGCTGTTGGCCTTCTTGGCCACCTGGGCACACTGCTGGCTCATATTCAGCCGGCTGTTGACCAACACCTCCAGGTCCTTTTCCACCAGGCAGCTTTCCAGCCACTCTTCCCCAAGCCTGTAGCATTTCATGGGGTTGTTGTGACCCAAGTGCAGGACCCGGCACTTGGCCTTGTTGAACCTCATACAGTTGGCCTTGGCCCATCGATCCAGCCTGTTCAGATCCCTCTGTAGAGCCTCCCTACCCTCAAGCAGATCAACACTCCTGTCCACCTTGGTGTTGTCTGCAAACTTACTGAGGGTGCACTCGATATATTAATTTTAAGCAGCTTTTTCCCATTCCAAAATGAATAACAAATTTCAGTGGACGATTCCTTTTACTATAACTACATACATATTTCTCCATTAGTGCAATGTTGGCTTGTTTCATAGTCTTCTGTGACCAGACCTCCTTCAGGTGCTGGAGCCAAAGCAGGAAAAGGCCACGGCCTATCACTTGCCCATTTGGTGGGACTAGGACACTTTTTTCTGGCTATAGCAGAGGGAAATCACTGTCTGGGTGAAGGAAAATAGAGCCTAGTACACATAGGGCCTATTAGAGTAACCATAGGAACAGGTAAAACTGCAAGGTGGTTCAGATGAGAAGTTCAACTATTATTTAAATTTGTTAATAAAACAAAACCCCAGGAAAGGGATGAACTGCATCTCTTGCACTCTTCGCAGTGTTTAGCAGGAGCAGGATAAGGTTGCCATTTTGCTGGATACCGTTCATAAGCAACCCTTATCTGAAGTTTTCATCACGTAGAGAGCCAACAGAGTAAAACAGACATTTCTGTACTTCAGAGGAGTTCTTGGGCAAATATGCCCTCATTTGCTTTAGATCCAACTGCTTAGAATTCATACAGAGCCCTAGCATGGGGTGGCTGGATTTCGTCAAAGGTTTCTTTCCCTTAAGGGTTTGTTCCTCCCCTGATGCGCTCTTGTGACTCCCACTGACAGTAATGGGGAGTAATGCATGCCTGCAGGACACCTCTGGTCCCCCTCAGTGGGAAAGGAGAGAGTGGGTTTATTGGAGAGGGGTGGGAAAGGAACAGAAGGAAAAGCAAGGCTTTGAAAGCCGTCTAATTATAGGCTGGTGTGTTAACCGCTCCACCAGCCAGTGTGCAGTACTGAGCATTTGGCACAGCACAGCTTTGGTTTTTTTGATTAGAGAGGAGCATTTGAAAGAGTGGTGAATGATTGAGGAACAGAGCAAAGAGAAAAGCCTACCCCACTGGTAAAACGTGGATGTGGCTGCTGAACGGACTCCAGCAGTGCATTAGCAGCAATGAGGCCGATGCTGCAGCTCTTTCTGTGGATGGGTGCGCGTCGCTTTCCCAGGCAGCACTCTTGACTTCCATTAGACGGAATGAGCATACAAATACAAGAGTGTCCATAAAGGTACCTGAAGAAATGGGTCCCCGACGTGGTAAGTGTTACTGCACAGAGAAGGTCTTTGCCTTTCTCCACAGGTGACCTAAACAAGAGATTAACTTAACCCCAGAGGCACACTAGCTTCTACTCAATAATAGATCCACTCATGATTTTTGTCATGGGAGATCCCAATTCAGTCCTCAAGGGCAGCTCACTGGGGGGAGGCGGAGGGTCGTATATTAAAATAGAAGAAGAAAGAAATGAACAAGAGTGAGATCGCACAGTACAAAGCACTGCTGTGTAATGCACCCAAATGTTCATGCACACGTGCCTGCAGCACTATGGTGATCCATTCTTCCAGGTCATGCCTGAGTGGTGGAGACAGCTGTGTTGTGTCCACTTCCAGGAGCCCTCTTTCCCAAGAAATTATATTGTAGACACATCCCCCACATGACAGAGTGCAGAGTCAGAAAACTCTGCAGATATGTGTCTTTTCTTGCATTTAAGTAAATAAATCATTCTCCCCTCCTCCCCCTCCTGTATAACTTTATAACCAATTTCAGCTTGACTAAGATGCACATCAGTTCAAAGAATAGCAGTTTAAAACCCGCATCTTAAAATAGATTTCATTTTCACTTCAGTCCTGGTGCTAGACCTCCTTACTGGTTTCTGCCTCAGAGTCTCGGTCAGACCTGGCCACCTCCCTGTTGATCTGTTTAACCTCTTCACTGCCAGCCGCAATTACAAAATAACCTTCTAAGAGGTTGTCCTAGCTGCTTGGGGAAGGAGAGTTTACTCCATGCAGAAAGGACCTGAAATTGGTTAGCAGGGAAGAAAAGGATAAGGGAAACATTTATAAGATCGCATCTACCTGTCAGCTCAGTCCCCTGCTTGCAATGACCCAGGAGGAAAAAGAAGAAACTCCTAAATCTGATGATGTGGCTGTTTGAGCCTGTTTGGCAATAAGCCCAGTGAGAACTTTAAACGTTGCATTAATTTCAACTGTGGAGGATGAAGAATAAGAAATATGCGCATTACAGTAAAGGTTTCATCTGAGATCTCATGCGAGATTGCTGAGTTCACATGCCTGACCTGGCATAGGTTTGTATATCTGAACTTGCACAGCAAAACCTGGAAAAGAAACACGAATGATGAATCCTGGGAGAGGTGTCTCACAGTGCATCAGGGTTCAGGTCTGGATTGAAGTTCTCACACCTCAGAGGGTTGAAACAACCTAATAATACAGTTACTGTACATTTGGTAGCATGGGTTTTAAAATTTTTGGAGGGCAAGCTTGGTCTGCTCCCTGGTGACTGAGGAGAGCCAAGGGATTGAGGAGAATGTGGGGGCTGCTGAGGTGAGAGACTCCCCACCCTGTCCCTGTGCTGGCACCGCAGGCTTCTCCCTTCTGATGCCCCAGGGGTGAGGGTCTCGGGTACAAAATTCCTCAAGTGTTATTGTCAGACCTTCCCCTGCCCCACCGCATTGTCCAAATCATTCAAATTGCAGTAATGCTTGGCAGTGTTAGGTTTATGGTTGGACTCAATGTTTTTAAAGGTCTTTTCCAACCTAAATGCTTCTATGATTCTATGGTTCTATGATGCAGGAAAATGACCGTGTGCCTGAGGGTATCGCGCTCTCAGAAGTGCTGGGAGTGTGTTCAGAGCTTGAGAGGTTGGGGAAGGGTAGGCTGGGATGTCAGCTTCACTCAATATGGCCCCTCTTTTGAAAACACAGTTTCAGTTATTTCTTCTGTATAGTCTTGCCATCTCCAAAGATGACTACAAAATGAATATAAAAAAGCAAACTTTATGAACTTGTGAATTTATTTCTGGTGAAAGGTACTGTCTTAATAGCCCTGGAGAATTATTTATCTACAGAGGATAGTAAAATCTCCTATGTCTTCTCTTATTCCACTGCTCATCAGAGGGCAAGTGGGAAATGAAATCCCCAGAGCCCATGCAATATCTGTCCTGTCTATTAAAGTAAATGCAGTAAAAATATTTTCTCATTGCATTTAAGAAGACCTAAACCAGTGAAATCAGTTCTGTCGATAGATATAATAGAAGGTTTTTCTCTGGCATTCTTGTGATCTGGAGGAGATAACACAAGAAGGAAAGGTGTGGATGGGAGAAGACAGGACCCTGAGCAAAGAGTGTCCTGAAATACCTTTGCAATTTTATATTTCTCCTGCATGTTTGACGCTCTGTGCAGGTTCCCTTTGCTGTGTGTGATTCCCATGGAAAATCTCAACAGGGTTCAGCTCCACAATGGTAGGATCGCTGTGGTGCATATCATCTTTGGTCTTCCAAGTGCTGGATGAAGAGCCACCAATTCTTTACAAGCAGTGATGCGGTTATGGAAATACTCTATTTCCAACCTCCAATTTTCCACTTCTGTGTCTGGCTCAAAGAATTTCAAGCCTGCTGCCTATTCTGCTTTGTGACAAAATATTATACACTGGATTTCCACTATCTGCATTGACGGGATGTGCAGGTACTACATGTAAATAGCAGGTGCCAGCCTGGAGACATCTCTCCTTTGAAATTTCAAACAGGGTCTTTTGTGGCTCTAAGGAGGATTCGAAACTTTCTCAAATGCTGGTTTTTTTCAGTAAGGAGAGCTATTTCTGCTCTCTCCCATTTATTTCCCTCTCCTTTTGCTTTCTGCAGGAGAGAGTAATGCCAGTTGGATTAATATGTATGAACTCAAAGTATGCCTTGCTACTTAGTGATGGTATAGCTTCCTATGCACTCTCTGGGGCTGTCAGGGGTCAGTTTGCACTGTTTGCAGCTTGTCTTTTCCCAGCAAGGCTTTCCAGGAAGCCAAGTACAATGCAGAAAACTGGGAAAATTGGGGGAGTTACCAGAACAGATGTCAGAGCAATGCCTGAAGAGTTTTTCTCCACAGGGGATCTGTCTTCAGGACTTGAAATAGACCTTTAAGACTTTAAGAATGCCTTTAGCCTCTCCTTATTTCAGTTTCTCATTGGTATTGTGTGCCAAGAAGGCTGTGTTCCTAAATCATGTAAATTTAATGCTATCCAACGGCCTGATGGGCTTTAACCATTCTCAGGGGTAAACACAGGGAACTGCTGTACAGGGAGCAGCTGAGCAGTCTGTCCTCACGCTTGCCTCTGGTGTCACAGAAAGTGTGCCTGCAGAGCCCTTCTTCCTCTTGATCTCTGCCTGAAGCCTGCAGAACCTTGTCTCAGCACTGACCATCACCCCACCTTCCACTGGGGTTTAAAAGAAATCAAGTGAACAGGTGGAGAATAGTCAATGGGTTGTAATTAAAGATCAAGACACTTGCCAAGTTAATGGACATATTTCACCCATCATTTGGTCACCTACAGCTGCAAATATGCCTGAGAGCAGCCTCTTACTGTGCAGCTGTCACAGACGTGGGTCTAAGAGTCCCTTCGTTCCTCTCTGTCTTTACCTATGCCAGAACGGGATTATGCTATTATTCCACTCTTGATTTTGCCCTGTAGGTTGTAATACTCTGATTTAATTGTGCTTACACAGACTTGTTTCTCATCCTTGCTCTTTGTCAAGCTGAAAGCAGTGCATGAATGTAATATACATATGATAAAAAGTACTTTTGGAAACTAATCCTGCGTTGGATTTTGTTTTCTTTTAAGACAAGAAGTCCTTTTTCAAAAGTAGCCATGGGCCAATCCAGATGGTAAAAACTGGCCTAGTTTCACTGAAGTCAATAATACTACAGCAGCTTAAAAGAGGTGGAGAGGTGATTCTGTAGAGCCAGGAGGTTAAAGAACAAACAGAACTGTTCAAGCAGTTTGTAAAAGGCAGATGTAAGAGACTAAATAATTATCCAGCACATCTTCCTAACATAGGATTGTTCTTGGTTCATTAACTAATGCTTTATTCAAGTAGTTCCAAATGATAGGGTTTCCACCATTTTCCTCATCACTTCCTCATGATTAAAAAAAAAATCATAATATAATGTCCCTGCTCTTCAGTACAGGTGCAATTTCTTCCCAGTTTCTGCTAGGGTACACTAATGATAAAGAGACCCTGAGCTTTATGTGTCATCTTCTGTCTCTTCTCAGATATTTCCTACTTTCAAGATCTTTGGAAGATTTTTTTTTTTTTTGCTGTCACTGTAACATACAGTTCTTTCATGGTCAGGACAGACTTTCCAACTTTACTATATTGAGTGAAGGAAATGGTCTCTAAAAATGAATGTAGTACCCCACCAGTGAGAGGCAGTTTTTTAAATAGAAAACAAATGCTAGACCATCTTCTGAGACGCAGGGTGCCCATCTAATCTGAGGGGCAGCAAAAGTCATCTATTAACAGCACCAGACCTTGTCCCGCTACAGGGCCCTTTCCTACTTCACCGTTGAGTACCTTTTGATCCATCAGCACTTTTAAGTGCCCTCCTCCCCAGCATGCTGACTGCACCCACAGCCCACTGCCCCTTCTAAGCTTCACCTGGCATTTTTGTTTCCCTGATTTCTTGTCTCCAATACTTTTCCAACATCCCAGATGATTCCCTGCCCTACCATCATCACCTGAGTTTCCCCAAGTCAGATCTAATTGCGTTGTCATTGTTTGACTTTTCTTCTCATTCTTCCTTGGCAAATACTGAGGCTCCTAATCCCACAGCAATAAGAAAAGAAAACAAACAAAACCACCTTGAATGAAGCTTCTCTCCCAAAGCTTAGGGACATGCCAGGAGATGACTCAATTCCCTTTTCCAGCTTTATAAATTGCTAGATATACTCATTATCATCTCAGAGCTAAATCTATTGTGAAGCTACAGAAACTGCTTTTGCAGTTTGCCCTGGCTGTGCTCCCCTGCCTCCCTTCATTTCCTGACCCTTCACACCCACCAGGAGCTGAAGAAGGAGGTGATGATGGGTGCTGAGCAGTGGGAAAACTATCACTGACTCTTTGCCAGCAGCTATTCGGAAAGCACTGCCAGCCCCTGCCACCATTCTGTTCTGTCATTGCTTGTCCTCTCTGGCGTTTACAACACAGGTGTTGATATAGCTGCAAATGTCACAGGTGTGTCATTATTAATTCCCTTTTACATCGGAGGCTGCTGTTAAACAAAACCCGGGAACTGAGGGTAATTCAGAAACTTGAGAAATGCCATCGAAGAGCAGGTGGCAATAGAGGTGGATAAACTGAAGAGACGAATAAAGTTAGTATGCGCTGGGGGTGGGAACTGGATGTCTCCCCTCACTTTACTCATTGCTTGCAGGGTGTCTCCCACCCCTGTGTGGCTTTGGAAATGAAGGTGAGAGATTCTGTACCACTGGAGGTACAGTATGGGGCTGACCTTAGAGACCAAGTAAAGGTGAGCCGGGGACCCAATCCACCAAAGTACCCTGGTTTCTATTTCCTGCAGCCTGGATTATAGTTGCTGCAGTCTTAAATGTGAGTGAAAGACAAAAAGCAAGACTCTATTACGGTCCTCATTTCTTTTCTAATGTGGGCTGTAAATGTTTATCATGTAGCTCAATGCACCCTGTCGAGCCAGAAGAGAAAAGCAAATAAACCAAAGGAAGGTGGCTTTATTAATGTCTCTCTGATCAGAATGGTTTTATGGCAGTGAAAGGACCCAGATATGATTGAAAATAGGACCTTGCTTGAGCTAAAAAATAAGTTCTTATGTAAGACAGTTGAGAGGAATATTTATATAAATGGAAGTGCAAGGGAAGAAAGAGGGAGGGAAGGCTGTATTCTTGATCAGGCGTGTGAAGGAGTGGAGAGAAACAGTGATTCTGGGAAAGACAAGCCTTCTGGGAAAGTTAATGATTTTTTCTTATAGGATGGTTCTCTTCTAGGCTTTAAAGCAACTTTTTTTTTTTTTTTTTGGTCAAGACAGGATATTTGGCCATTTGACTTGAGATTGTCTTCCTAGTTTAAACAAGATGAATACTTTGTCTTGAGCACTGTGATGCTGTGGTTTGACAGATCCAACTGAGACTTAGGAGATCACAGCTTTGCTTTCAGCTCTGTCACTGGCCTGCAGGATGACCTGGGCCATGTCATGTCATCAACCTTTGTCTCATTTACCTGCCTTAAAGTGGGGCTAGTGGGAATAATCTACCATTTTTTTAGGCTGTATTGAGTATCCCTGATAAAAATATTGGATTCAAGCTTGTGTGGAAAGGGCTAGTGATGCCTGGTCACATACATTCAAATACTTATTTTAATGTAGCTAAGCCAATAGACACTGAGTAGCTGCTCTTTGTCCTGATCACTTGAAGGATTGTTTTATAACACTCAGTGCTGGAAGTCCTGTGGACTATAGGATCACCGGAAAAGGACTATTCCTATGGGGTCTCACTCTTCGCTGCCCTGCTCTCTTGAGGTTTGGTGGGCTGCTAGCGTGACAAGGCAACAAAACATCGAAACCACCATGTAGCACAGCACCGCATGGTTCAGAAATGCCTATACTGCCTTTGACACTCACTCCAGCAGGAGCTCTACTTGACCTAATTTTCCCTGCTTTTTTCAGCATGAGCACAGCTAATGCCCCTGAAATGTTTCCAATACTTGCACTCAGAGATTTTGTGCACTGTGCAGTGCAGTGCCGTTGGCATTTCCTGAGCAAACCAGATGCTCAGCAGCTCTGAATGGTTATATTTGCACTATATTTTCATCCTAGGCTTGAGCCCTGGGCTTTGGCTCCATATACCCTGCTATTTTGCCCAAGCTGAGCTCAGCTGCTGGGAAGAAGTTCAGAGGATCCTGCCTGAGTGTGGCAGGAGCCCGGCCTTGCTGCCCTCCCTTCCCTCTCCCTGCCCATGCACACCCTTGTTTGGTGAAGCAAGACTGACCTTAGAGGTTTAGGTTGCCTGTGCAAGACACAGGGCACTCAAGACTGGTCTGAGATTGGGAATGGGAAACAAATTGGAGTTCTCACCACGGCTTGCAATGCAGGATAGCTGACAGTGCACAGGTCTTTTGGGCAGCTGCTACACAGAAGGGGCTGGTCAAGAACAGGGCTTTTCCCGGGCAAACTTACTCCCATATACATATGGACCTCCGAAACACAAACATAAGGCTGAAACATAAGGCTTGGGATGATATTTTCCTTTCCTTGTACCATGTGCCTCTACTTCTGTCTCCCTCAGGTGACTGCTGTTTCTCTTTGCAATGCCATGCAAAAGCAGCCCACATGCTGGGCATCGAATGGAGATTATACAGATTCACATCTCAGCAATTTATCTTTTGCTGGCTTGTTTGAGACTCAAAATACCAATCTGGCTTTTAATACCTTGGGTACTACTAAATTTGAAGTGACTCTGAGGGATAGCTACAGAGATTCATAAAGCTTTTCATGTAGCCTCTGCTTCAATATAGATGGATGTCTTTCTTTCTTTATTCCTCCCTGTAAAAACCTCAGAGTATGTAGGTGGACAGATAGTCAGGCTTTTGGGTTGCCTGGCTGGGATCTGTCACACTCCTCACAGGCTTGGCACCCGCAGAGAAGTAAATATGATTCGGTATAGATTTTGTACACAGTCTTAAAGCTATTTGGCAAAGAAAAATAAATTCAGGACCCCACATTACCAAGCTTGATTTTCATTTCAGCTAGTGTTGTTATGAGAAGCCCAGAGCTAAACAATCCAGTTTCAATATTAGAGGCAGCATTTAATCATCCCATTTGTGCAATCACCAAGCAAACACACATTCCCTATCTTAAAAACTGTTGGAAAGGGGAGGGGATGATGATAGTGTGATTGGCTGTAGACATCAGCAAAAAAGTATGCAATGAAACTAAACTTTAGAGCTGTAGAAAGATGGTGACACCAAAAATTTGTTCATTTGGTGTCTGAATCACCTATCTAGACATGGACATAAAGTGCCTTGTGTAGGCGGCAGCTCTTCCACTGCTACAACAGAGGCCCGAGCAGGGCACACAGGGAAACTGAAATTTCACTACCCTTGTTTGACAGTCCATAGCTGATGGCTTTAAACAGTCCTAAATCCTGTCATATAAAAATACTCTTTAAAGTGTGCTTGAGAGTGTGAGGAAACTAAAACTTTGTGTTTTGGTTTTTTTTTTCTCTTCCTGGCTCTTTCCCAGTGGTAGTTATAGGCACTGAGTGTATATGCAAGCACACAGTCACATGCTCTCCCCTTAATATGAGGGAATAAAAAGTATGGGAAGGTCTCCTGGTGCATAAAAACTGAAAAAGTAAAAAAAAAAAAAAAAGTAAAAAAAGCAAGAAAAAGACAGAAAATAAAATGCTTAGAATAATGGCAGGGCTGTATTCTCTTCATTGCTGCAGCCTGGACTCCAGTGAAACAGGGACTGCAACAACTGCTAAGAGATGAGGCACAGCTCTGTCTGTTTTGCTACTAGGTCATTTTTGGGGTGCAGGGAGATGGGACAGGGGGTGGCTTGGCCTGATCCCAGCTCCCTGGATTCCTCTGCTGAAAGTGATCAGTCTCCAGTCCTGGGATGCTGTCTGGACCAGGGACACGGGAGGTGAGGGATGTCTCCCTAACTGTTACCAGGCTGGCTTTGCTTGTTGTGCCTTTTTCCAAACAGATAGCCCTTCAATTCTAGGCATGGACTGGAGCCTGACTTGGAGAGGGATGGATTTAGGCATGTGCTCGGTGCTTTCCCTAGTTAAAGCTGGAACAACTGGCAGATCACACTCTGCAAAGCAATAATACCTGAAAAAAGCTACTCCCTAGATCCTTAATATTGGTGTTCCAGTGGGAACCTCTCAATTTATTTTGGTTGAGTTTGCTGACCCTCAGAAACATAACTAATTAGCAGACATCTATCAGCAATTAGACTCTCTGGAACACTTTTCTGAGCCCTTTACACAGGTGGGCTATATCCATTGCTAGTTCAGGGAAGACTTTCCAGATTTCCCCCATGGCCACTGCCTGGAATTGAATGGCTTCAGTTGCACAGCTACTACAGCAAAGCTGCCCCAACTTTAGGCACTTAACTGGGCCACCAAAGTTGTCCAAGGCTTCTTTCATTGCCAAAAGACAGAGGTAGGCATCTCCGGCTCATGGTTTCGATGTAAGCAGACTGGACCACAGAGGGCAATGGATGCAGCAGCACTCTTGACTGCAGAACACAGCAGCTCTGCTTCTGCACCTGCCGGTAGATGAATTTGGGGGGGGATAAATCCAGCCCCACCGATGATAGATTAGCTCTGGGTTGTGGGCATATTATAATTCTCTGAGGGCACTGTTGTGTAGATTTCCTTTCCTGAGGCCGTTTAATAGAGACTTCATTATGGGAGGAGGTGATACAGGGCCATGTAATTTCAAAGGAGAGCAAAGCTTGCTGTAGAGGTGTGAGCAGAATCCCAGCAGCTATCTGTAGTCAGGCTGATTAGATAACATATTTCAGGCAGTTTTCATTAGAAAAAAGTCTTTGTATTAAGCTAATTTTTAGGGTTTTTTGCAAAATCATATCAAATTCTATGGAATTCCCGCAGGAGAAAACATTTTTGAAACAAAAAGGGATTTAGGATCCCATTTCAAAATTTCAGTTTGAAACTTGAAAATTGTATCTGTACTAGTTTTCTATGCATTTTTCATATTTCTGTTTTGTGTATGCATTCTTTCATGACATCACTGCTGAAATGTTCTCATTTTAATTTTAGCACAATAAAGCAATCTGTTGGATATCAATGAAAGCAGGAGTCACTGATTCACAAAAAGAGGTAAGATACTCTAATTAGCTTGGTGTAATTGCCCTTAATAGTTGAAAACAGACAAATATCAGGATATTTCAATGACCAGTTGATGTCATACTTTGATATATCAGTAGCAGTAGGAACAATGTTTTACGGTGTTAATAATATAAAATAATTTTTAAAACCTACACAAAATTCAGAATTCTTTTTGAAAGCCAGGTAAGAAATATTGGAAGATTAAAAAACCCCATCTGAATAATTTATTTTTAAAAGTTCAATTTTTTTCCTCTTTTGGCTGGAATTCTACTTCCATATTTGAAATTGAGCCTGCAGGTAAGTCACCTCCCATAAATCTGGCTGTAATAGTTTAAAACTATGGTGCCCCAGCTGTCTTCTTTCTGCTGGTGGAGATAACCACCCTCAGAGCAAGGTTCAACAAACTTAGCTTAACCCTCTGATTCCTTTCCCCAACATACTTCGCTGGTAGGTGTAACTAAAGGTGCCAGACTTGAAAAAGAAGGGGCTGGAGCAGGGTCTCACACTGCACCCTGTCATTCAGTCTGCCGCGGCAGCAGTGACCCACAGCAGGAGAAGACAGCAAATAGCTGGAGGCAAAAGCATTTTACTGGTCCTGGATGCTTGTCCACCTCCACCTGGTAGTCTGCATCCCATAGCCAGCAGCAGCTGCAGGCAGATCTTATCCTGCCTTTGTCTTAATTTCCCCTTTTGTAAAGAATGTAAGTAATAATGCTGCTACCTACCTCAGAGGAGTGCAGGAATTAATTAATGTTAGTAAAGTGCTTTGAAGATAAGATCTAAGTATTATTATTAATAATTTACCTGCAATTTGTTCTGTGCCTTAAAAGACAGAAATAATTTACCATGAAATTATGTGATACTACCTAGGGCTATATTAAGGTCTTGAATGGATGTGAAGGGCTTACATTACCGTTAATGTAAACTACTATGTAGAGGTGCCAAAAGGCAGAGCTGGGCTTTATGTAAATACCCAGTCAGGACCTCATTATATCACACAGAATTAGTATTTATAGGATACAAAGATCTTATGAATTATAAGTTACCTGTTTCCTGGAATATATACAGAGGTGCAGACTTTCGAAGGACAGCCTCTCTAAGAAAGGTAAAAATTAATTCATAATATGCATTTAAATATAATAACAGAAAAGACTTGAAGATATATTAGTCTGAAAGGCAGCACACTTGAGGTTTTCCTTGGTTTCCTCAGACTGACACAACGACCCCCTTTGCATAAATTATCTCCCACTGTTTACCCCATTCATTATTCTAACAAGACACTAAGTGTAGTCTTCATTGGAAACACTTGTTTTGCCACAAAAGTGAAGGCTTTAGCTTCAAGGGAACCAGATTCAGCACTGAAAAGCCGCGAGACCCATGAACAGAAGCAGAGAGACCAAGAGACCCGTGACGGCTCCTCCTGTCAGAAGAATCAGAGAGAGGAAAGCCACGTGCTCACCTGACATCCTTGGTATTTAGGAGAGAAAACGAGGCAGCTCCAGCAACGTTCTGGTCCTTGCCATACCTGGAAAGCAGAGGGATGCTCACAAGAAGAGCCGTGCACGGCTCACGTCCCTCTGCTCAGCTATGGCCCACGCTGCAATAACTTGCCACGGAGTCAACTTTTCTTTGCGTGATAAATGAAGATAAGCCACCAGCAACACTTCATGAATCTCTCCTTTAAACCTTTTCCAGGGATCGAGACACATTTTACTTCTATAGTTTATGAAGATGGCACAGCCCAGAGGTATCAAAGGGGAGAGAAATATACCTGTCTGAATAAAGGATTCTTGGCAGCCGCCACAGCTATGAGATGAAACAGGTTGACTCTGGTGTCAGTAGAGAATATCTTCACTCCCAGTCTGCGAGCCAAGCTCTGGGCGAATTTTATGCACAGAGCATAGCAAGCAGCATGGAGAAGACTTAATATTTTTAATAGCTGATAAGCTTTGTCCAAGTTTTTATCATATCTGTGACATAACATCTTCCTGAAGCCTTATCAAATTTATATCGCCAAGGTTAACGAAAGGTAATACTAATGAGGATGCAATGGCAGTGATGATGAACTCTAGCTGCTGAAGAGAAGCTGAGAATGTAAATCATTTGCCTGTGAGCAAGTCTCCATGGAGGGAAGTGGCAGTGTTGGTGCAACAGATTAGACAGTCCTCAGAGGACCACGCTGAGGAGCTGGAATGGACATCCTAAGGTACCGCGATGTGAACCAAGTATCTCCAGTCCTTGGTGACAATAGGGACCTGATTTTTGCCTGCCTGGAGACAGAGATGTAGTTATTCTCTCTCATTCTTCATTTTACAAGCCAAAGCGCTATAAAAACCTTCTGTGTGTAGTCTGCAGAATTCTGTATCTGAGCAAATGATTCATGACTGAGGATTTAGGTCAAGCTAAGCAGATTTAGCTCAAGGACCTAACCAGTGTTCTTAAACTGTATCTGCTCCAACATTTGCATGTGAGTGTTGAGTCCCTCTCTCACAGCAGTACAGCTTATGTGATAGGAGACAACAAAGAAGTATCATGTCCTCTCTTAAAATAACAATAGTATTATAGGTGTTTCACACAGTCATGAGCTAGCATTTACAGGGATTATGAAGCAAGTTTTCCACTAAGGAATTAAAAACTGTCATTACACCATGCTTCTCAGATCCTTCATAGCTCACCTTTGGGATGTGCAGAGATCAAAGTGCTCAGGAGAAAGTTAATTTGCAATTAGTAATACTATGTTTGTAAGTGTTATTTGTGCAGTTCCAGTTTTATCCAGGAGAAAGTAGTGGTGCTCAAAGCAGCCCATGACTGCTTTCACTGCTCCTCAAAAAATATTCTGAGACTAGAATTTCCCCAAAACACCAAGAATCAGAACAACAGCAGTCAAGTCCTCGACTTCCACCCAGTTTAGCATAAGGATGTGAAACGACTAACCCAGGAAAATACCCACCTAATGACAGTACGAAGTCAGTTCCTGTTCTTTTCTGTGTTCCCTTTGTATAGATATTAAAAATTCATTTGGAAAAGTGAGTTGGAAACTTGGTCTAAAAAAATCATAAAATATCAAAGATGCATGCTTTGTCTCCTCACCTGCATCAGGACTCAACTACTGGCCTTTGGCTCTGTCTCCATCTCTGGCTGTGACCTAAAATCCTACAGTGGGTTTAGGAAACCTTTCTGATAAAACTTTCATAGGAACACTGATGTTTTTACAAAGGAAACTTCTGCAAATAAATCTTTTTCTGCAAATCCTTGGTTTTCTGCAAATCCGTTTGTGACAGCTCCAGGTACAGAACTTGCTGTAGAAAATGATCCATCCTTATTTCTTTGCCACCAGTGGTCCTCATTCCTCATCTTTATTCAATGGTTACTGGCCTTTTTGATGGACAGAGTATCACAGGATTTTGCCAAAAGGGCGCTTTTCTCCATGGCTAGATCTACACTCAGTGGTCAGAGATACCACAGGTGTCATCTGTCTTTCTTGCTTCTCAAATCCACATGCAGCCATTTGGTGGTCATGCGGGGCAGACTCAGGTGCCACTAGGATGCAGGTGTTTCTTCAACTATTAACACTTATGACTACACTACCATCCATTGCCCAGGTCAAGTGTTAACTGTATTTTCAAAGAGCTTTTGCATGTTGGCTCAGGTAAGACAAGTGCTCGTCAAGAAAAGAGATCATTTTGCTGAGTTTGTAGCAAACTACAGTAGTAGGTGTCTCTGGAGTTGAATGTGCACAGCCTTGATTGACCAGTTCAGCTGACAATTTAGGCATATTTTTAGATGCCTCTTCTGGTACTAAACTGCCCTATACTGACATTTGTGATTTGTTTTCAATAATCTCTGCCTGGGCAGCAGAATCTGTCTGGTCCTTCTGGTCAATGAGCCAGCCTCAGTCATTCATACTTTAATTACATTGCAGCCGGATCTCAGCCATCTCATATGTCAAGCTCGTAGCTACAGAGGCTGCTGTCAGCCCATCAGATTGGTCTCCACCCTTTCCAGTGAATTCCCAGAGTCAATTGAATCAACTGTCTTCTGGTATTACCTTCAGTGTAACAGACCCAGGATGTTTAACATATATCAGACAATGGAGCACAGTGCGGAAATCTCGGTCTTAGCAGAGGGCAGTAAGTCCATACATGGTAGTATGTGGCCTACTTCTTCTTAAATAATAAAGTTGATGTGGCAGTGAAACCCAAAGCTTAGACAGAGTTGAGAAAAAGAATTAAGGCATCAGAATGAAAAATCTGTTTCTCTGGCCCATGGTGTAATGTCTGAAGGGAGGGGCAATTTTCTTCACAAAAGGAAGTGACAGCAAAGGTGAAATTGTTCTCGGACCCAGAAGAAGGACTTTTTGAGGCTTCTCTATTCTTACTGTACTAACATTTCTGGTGTGTTGCATCTGATTTGCAATTTACTTCCATTATGAACTTTTACGTCAACCCTATGTTCAAACTCAGGCTTCTCAAATGCTTCATTACGTCTCAGTCTTTGCTATATTGAAGCATTTGCTGTCAGAGGCATAACTTGGGTTGTCACTACATGATTGGTATTCATGGCAGCCACCTCCAAAGATATGTGGAGCAATCAACCTCATGCAAGCTGTGATATTGGCTGCGCTGGAATTCTCAAGTTGTCCGTGAATCCAGGTGTCTTAGGGGTTACTGGCATGGAATGGAATAGAAATAACAAAGCCTTTCTTGTTTTAGCTCTTTTACTAGGTCTGTATTGGGATTGTATGTTGATCTGATTACACTTTTCTAGATGCAGATATTTTCTCTGGATACATTAAAGAGTTGAAAATGGAGCTTCCGTTACAGAACAAACATGTTTCTGCATAATACAGATGATACCATGACATCTTTCAAGCAAGGCAACCCTCTGGGAAGTACTCAGGTTGCACATGTTTAGATCTGATCATCTTGATTTTCATATAAGGGTAGCTTTTCAGTAATTAGGGTAAAATACTCTCTAGACACATCTGAGCTGTCTGCTATTGTTAACTGAACTTGTGCAGAGGAGTCTTGCTTAAGCTGTAATAACACTATATTTGTGTTAACAGCACAGTGGCGTCAAAGAAAAAGAAATTATGATAAAATAAAATAAGCCCATAAGTAACTGGAAAGCCCGTGGCTTTTTTCCGAAGTCACGCAATTGCAATGAATAGTGTTGTGCTGTGACAAAAGTGAATGCAAAATAATATCATTGCAGTACACACAATAAGTCAGTTATTGGGAAAATAGCTGTGGGTTCTGAAAGGAATTCTATGTCTTCTTTAAACAGATGATTATTGTGGGACTGTAATACTCCTAAAAACAATCACTGACATGTTGGAGACTTCTACCCAAGAGGGACTCTGGGAGTTCGTAATTTTGTATTGTTTAGTTATATAGGATACTAGTAGGTAGAGCTCTACACAGAAATGATATGTCAGGGTTCAGATGCTGTTTCGGATGCTGTCTTCATTTTAAACATAGAAAGTCAGAGGTTTTCAAATTCGTGAGGTGAGTCAGTGGATCAGGAACCAGAACGATCCCACTTCCACCAGAATCTGACTTCTGCTGGGGAGAAGCAACAAAAAGTCATGCATAGCATCTGCTGAATAAGAAGACTCAGAGTTTGGAAATTGCCAGTTTCAGGTCTTCCAGGTTCCCAGTTCCTTGTCAGCTCCACTGCTGAGCTGCAACCCAGCATGCCTAAAGCCCAGGAGCAATGAAAGCCTGAACACCTTGTGACTGGCAGGAGCTGGGGACCTGGAGACTTGGAAGCTTGGAAGCTTGGTATCTGACAGGGTCTAGGCTCTTCATCCCTCATCAGCCTGCCAGGACAGCAAACTGTCAAGCAGGGGGAGTCCAAAAAGTGGGGCTTCTTGACCTCCAGCTGGAAAGGTGGGCTGGTAGCAAGCCAGGCACAGTTTTCAGGCAGGTTTTGAAGTCTGTCAGCGGTTTCACAGCAACCGCATTGCAATTGAACTGTCTCAAAGAAGAGTTTTGGTTTTGATGAATAGGCAGTTCTTCTGCAGGAAGGAAAAAGTAAGCTAAGCAGGGAATTTCCATTTAGCTACAATAATAAGCCTGTTGCTCACTGAGTGTGGCACTTGAAGTAAATATTTTCCAGTAAAAACAGTGGTGGGGGTGAGAGGATGAGTCTGTCTATTGGTAGGTAATAGGTAACCCCACCCATAAGTTACTGACGGGTGCCTTGGAAATATGCATTGATGGTGCTTTGGTATCAGTGCAGCCAGGATTGCAGGTAAGTGATTTGTAATGAAGATGTAGTAGGCAAAAATGGCTGTGCTGACCCTACGGCTTCTGCTGAAGGGATGGTCCCGCTCATCCCTGCCCATTCTCTTCCCTTGTGCCCTCTCCAGCTCTCCTCCAAGCCATCAGCAAGCCGATTCATCTCACTGAACTGACAGAAGGGTAGTTACTTTCTTTTCTCAATGAGTTTTTTGTCATCATTAAGATAGTTTCAGTGGGAGTTGGAAGCTGGAGTAGGGGAGGAAGGGAAAAGCAAGAAAGGGGGGAACCAGACTTGTTTTCTAGTTCCCTTTCCAGGGCCAGTAAGCCCTCTGAGCCATATGCCCTATGGCCAGTGATACATATATGGACTCCACTGCCTGTGCACAGTCTGTGCCTCAGCATGAGTTTCTAAACCAATATTCAGATTTCCTCTTTAAAATTAATCTCCCCTTGCCAGTTCTTCTCAACATACTGTAATTGTTATGCTTGTCCTCATAATTCTTGGAAAAGTCTGTAGGATAGAGATCTCAGACAGGTCCGTAATGCAGAGGTTACAAGCAGGTCCTATTTTCACATGCCTCAGTCCTATCTGTGGATTCTCTTGGGTACCTTTGTTGACTCTGGTAGAATTTCTCTGTTATAAAAGGTATCACAAAAGTGATATCCTATTGCAGTCTGCTGACAGCAATGAGAAGTATGTCCATCGGAAAGCAATGGGCTTTCTGTAAGACCATTGACACAGGAAACACATGGGTTATAGAATTTTTCTCATTAGTCTCATTGTCTAGGACACAGATAATTTAGTGTATCTCAGCTCAGATGGCAGCATTCAGCTTCCCACCACTAGCATAAATCTTGAGTAAACCTGACTTATTCTCTGACTGAGAGCAAACCAGACCCCTTATTATATTGTTCTTTTCTTTTTATGTGTGACCATGAGACTGAATATGTCATCAGTGACATCAGCCCAGAGCTGGAAAAGATTGTTAAGTCAATCCCTCTCTGAGAGCTGTTTGACTGAGTTTGGGACTGTAGCTAATAGACCCTGCACTGCATGGCTGTTTAGGCAGTGTTACGGTTTTTCACTATCAGTAATTCTATGTTTTGTTTGTTGTTTTTTTT
This sequence comes from Haliaeetus leucocephalus, assembly GCF_000737465.1. Taxonomy (NCBI): domain Eukaryota; kingdom Metazoa; phylum Chordata; class Aves; order Accipitriformes; family Accipitridae; genus Haliaeetus; species Haliaeetus leucocephalus. Next base: position 1,724,940 of record NW_010972537.1, read on the forward strand.
TCCTTTTTTTAATGCCACAGCATTTCAACTCCCCTCCTCCAATTGATTCTAGTTGCTTCAAAACTGGTTGGAACTTATTGTCTTGATTAAGAAATTGGGGCTGTCATTGCTGGCAGAATTGAGAATGACTTGGAATAATCACTGTGTATGATATCCTTTTAACTTTATACAAAAGGGACAGAGAAATGAGAATTTTAAACACTATGAAGAAAAATATTGTTCTTATTGCAGCTGGAGAACTGGCCTGTACAAAGATTCTGCCCTGGCACAAATGTACCCACAAAAGCTAGTAGTTTTAAATATATCAGTGCATTATCTAGGATGAACCAAAGGCCAATTATACAGTTTTAGCCTCTATGAGCACAAGCCTTGTCTGAACAAAATGTGCCTGAGGAAGGAGGCCCTGTGTGCTGTATGGATACCACTGAACACATCTTGAAAAAATAGAAGGGAGTCACAGAATTACAAACCAGCGGAGGTGGGAAGGGATCTCGGGAGGTCATCTGGTCCAACCTTCTCCTGCTCAGGCAGGGCCACCTCGAGCAGGCTGCCCAGGACTGTGTCCAGATGGCCTTTGAATAGCTCCAAGAATGGAGATTCCACAACCTCCCTGGGCAACCTGGGAGATGCTCCTGTCCCTTAATCATCTCTGTGGCCCTTCATTTGACTCTGTCCAGTATGTCACTGTCTCTCTTGTACTGGACAGCTTGGACAGAACTGGACCCAGCACCAGGTGTGGCCTCACCAGTGCTGAGTGGAAGGGAAGGATCACTTCCCTCAATCTGCTGTCAAAGCTTGTCAAATGACAGAGCAGTGACAACTTTTGGGATAACCTCGGACTGTTGTGTTATGTGTGAATCCCAGCCATGTTACATATGCTGAGGTAAACCCTGTAGAAGAAACTTAAAGAGCTCAAGAACCAACAGTAAAATAAAGGAATGAAAATATCAAATTATTTTTCTCTTTAAAAATCACATGCCATTTTAAATCCAGTCTGTGATTTTGGGGCTTCCTGAGGTTACTTGAATTTGGCAATACCAACTTCATAACAAAGCAGCAAACATTTTTCTTGGCGGTGTATGAAATCATACCTGGAGTCTCACTCTCACCCAGATTCCTTCCTAAAAAGATTTTCAGTATGGTAGTAATATTATGACTCCAAGTAGCAGGACAGAGGAGTTGGTTTTTTTTCACCAGGCACTTCACCAAGAGAACGTGGTCTCCACTTTAGAAATGTATAATAACTATTTGTTTGGAGTCAGCGAGTGAATTTTTACTAATTCCTGAAGTCTCAGGAGAACAGCAAATTTTATGCTAAATTTATTCATAGACTAGATGTACCTTTTTATAAAGTGCATAATAATTCTGATTTGTATGTTCAGATAATACCATCTGCTCAGACTGGCAAAGGAAAAGGCAGGCTCTACTCCTGTATCTCTAGGGAGGACCTCTGCCTCCTGCATTTATTTTTTTTTTTTTTAATTTAATTCATTTTTGGGAGGGATATGGAGAAAAGGGGTTATCAATTTATATGGCAGGTCTAAAAACATAGAAGAAAATTCAACTGCCTTTTGCTTGATCCAGCTGTAAGGCTGTTCAGTTAAAAGAAACCCTACACCAGCAGGAAAAAAACAAACCCCAAACAGATAAGAAACATTCGTCTCCTGGACAGACTGTGAAATCTAGTGTAATAATTTTTTTAAAATTTATTTACCACAGGCATCCCCAAGCTTTGGCAGTGACAGAGACCATTTTGCAGTGACGTGATGTGTAATGTTGGCAAAATCAAAGGCCCAGCATCCCAGACCACTTGTCTGCTTCTCGAGCTGGATCACTCATGGAATAAAACAACATTTCATGTCCTGAAAGACTGTGTTTTGCTGTAGCAGGTCTACCACCTTAACAAGGGAGACTGGAAGTATGACAACATTTTAGAGCACCTTGTACCTCCAGATTTCAAGGCACTTTGCATGGACAGGGCTTAAATGACAAATGTATGAGAGGGCTCCTTAGTACCCCATGCTCTTTCTGCCCCTCAACTTCTTCTGTTGCAAAATGCGGCTGGTACTGATTTCCTTCGTAAAGCGCTTTGGGGACAGGGGAAACATAGTGTGAGTGGGATATCATTCTGATAGAAATAACTGCAAGGAGAAAAGTCCTGCCCCAGAGTGTCTATAGCCTCAGGCTCCAATCATGCGACGTATTCAGCATGAACTGCACTTTGTGGTCTGTGAGCCGTTCAGCTGACTTCAGCACTGCCTAAAGTTAAATACATACAGGTAAGCCTTTGACAAGTCATGGGCCAAGTGCTGCAGCCTTGTGAAATTCCCTTTGCTGTGCACCTCTGGATCTGCGGGGAGCTCCCCCGAAACAAACAAAATAACTTCTGATGCCAGGGTCTACCTAATGGCAGAGATGAACAGAAAATATACAAAGGAGAGAGAAGGCAGGCGCGAAGGGTTGCCAATATTCCACGTGGGGTGGCCGAAAGAGTGTGGACATCACTGGGCACATCCCTGCACACAGATGGGGAGAGGCTTGGCTGGTCATGCCTAAAGGTGTGGGTTCCAGTTTGGAAACGACATGGCTGTATTAACGAGGCTCAGGTCTTGACCTGATATAATCCTGAGCACACATACTTACCTACCGCTGCAGACCTACCCTGCACACCATTCTTAGCTGAGACGTGGCGGGGGATCAGCCAAGTCCAGCGGTAGAGATTTGGGTACCAAATCCCCTTTCCAGTTGTTCCTCCGCAGGAGGCGATTCACCTGCAGGTTTGCTGAACGTCTCCCCTTCACGCTGGGTCCCGTCGGACAGATGTCTGGGTTTCCTCCTACTTCCTTCCTGCTTGCGATTCAAAGGAACAGAAACTAGAAAATTATTATGTTTTTAGATGTGAGATTTTTTTTTTTAAGGTTCACCTCAAGGTTTTTGGGGACTGATGTGATTTTTCCAAATGTTTTGGACTGGCAATGTTGTATCTAGATTAGCCTTTCCTACTGTGAAGTTCCCAGCTTGAAAGCCCTGAAGACCTCAATCTAAATCCACATTTACCCACGTAGATAAACTGAACACTGTGCAATATTAATGTACGTGAGTCTTTCAGGGGAAACTTCAGCAGTAACCAGATTCTCCTTTAAAATCTTTCTTCTTGTGTCTCACTTTTGAGCTTAATGAAATCGCACAAATAGTTGGCATTATGGCCAGGAAAAACAATATCCCTATTAAAAATCCCTCCCGAAGATAACCCCTTTTGCTTGGCCCATTTCTGCACAGGGGACTGAATGGTGGGAGTTACCACCCTTCCAAGACCAGCAAGTGTGATCTGGGCTGCTTTAGGCACAAGGCTCAGCATATGTTCCTAATCTCTCCCCGCAGCATGGAAAAGATGTATTCAGAGCAGCGGGAGCACTCCTGACATGGCAAGGGGTGAAGACATTCACCAGCACTTTTGAAAAGTTTTTTCCACCATTTTGACAATGGAGCTAAAAGGAAAAGATAGGTAAAGGTAGGTATGGATAAAAGTAGGTATGGGAGAGGAAAAAGAAACAGAACCAGGTGAAGGAAGGAGAAAGAAGAGAAAAGGAAGGAAAATGAGAAGAAAAAGGGAACATGTGAAACATAGAGGCCCAAAGGGGATTTGGGTCGTTCTAGAGAGGTGGTTTTCAACTATGTTTTGCAAAATCTCTGTTGTCTGTAGAGTGTTTCACAGGCATGGAAAGAAAGATGTGGAGGAAATGCACATTAATTTAATTTCTAAAGTAGTTTGTACATCTACTAGAGAACTGCTAGGGATCCATAAGCCAAATAGTTGAAGACTGCTGCTTTAGATGTTGGGCATGGAAACATTTCTCTTGCTGGCCATGCAGCTGTAAAAGTGATAAATGAGGAATGGAAAGAAACAGGCAGTTCCATAAGAATGCAGATTATCTCTGACAGGGAAGAGACAATGTACTGGCAACTCAGTAGTAGCTGAAGTAAATGACAGATAGAAACAAAGGGAGAAAATAGGTCTTAAAGGAGGGAAAAATAGCTCAGCACAATAATTTTTCTTGATCTGCAGCTTTCATAATGCTGCAGTAGGCAACTCAGCCATCTCTGAGCACCTAGAAAGAGAGTTCAATAATGAGACAGCACTGGCACCAACAGCAGCCAGCAGCTGGGGATGGCAGAGGGATCATTTGTTGGCACCTGAAGCCCAGATCAATGCATGCCGCACGGGGTGAACAGCAGAGTGATGGAGGGACGGGAACCTTAATTGGAGCTCACGGCAAGGTGAAATACCCTGGCTAGATTTATGAGTTTTTCCCATTACTGTTAAAAGTTTGAACAGTAAAAAATCGTGTTCTCTTCTCTGTCTCTCCCTGTGGGACAAGAGGGGGCACCCACAGAAAGTCCCCTCTGGGGCATCCCTCAGCCCCTCCTGTCGCTTCCTGAGCTCGAGCCCTTAGCATATGTCTCCACTGGTACAGTCAAGTGTCTCCTGAATATTTATTTCTGCTGCTGTTTAGTTGTAAGTTAAACACAAATCTTAGCTCCTTTTCAGACTCCTGAGCTGCCACACTTCTCTCTTACCCCCAGAGCTGAAGGAGCAATTTAACAGCCTTAACTAGATGTTATCATCATTTCTGTTTTGATGTGTTATTGCTAATTTGCATCCTGATTCCCTTACCTTCAACTTTAATAGAAGACAAGAGCTGTTCCCTTTTATGCCTCTTTTTTTCCTCTCTCTTTTTTTTTTTTTTAATGGGGAGAAAGACATAAAGAAAGCGCAGAAATAAATATAAATACTGAAACAGCTCCAGATGAAAGGCAGTAAAATGACTGCCTGCTGCTCCCTCTTGAACTGACTGGCAGTAACTCTGAGTTTCTTCTGCGACCCTGGTGTGCAGGATTGGCTGCTGTTGGTAACGTGGGACTCCTCTCTCTGCCCTGCTGGATCCTTTTAACTCCTCCAGGTCTGCCAGGAGACATGGCTGCAGCAGCAGCAGGTTTCTCAGGAGCTTTGGAGACAGGACAAGATGACACAGGGTTGTCCCTTGAACTTTCCCAGGAACATTGCAGGACCAACCTAGCTCCTGTCTCACCCTCCCTGACTTGAAAGGGCTGTAGCTGCTGTGCAAAGACTGAGGGGGGGTCTCATCTGTCTTGTCCTTGTCACCTTCCTGGTGTGTTCCTTCAAAACCTTTCCAGGACAACTGAGCCAGAACCAGCTGGCCCTTGTAAGGTGGCACCAAGGAACAGCAGCAGCAGAATTAAGGACAGAATGGAAAAGCGACATTTTACATCTCCCGAAGTGTCCTGAACCAGCCAGTACATCTTCTAAGTGCTTGTGTCTGGAGTCTTCCTTCTTGGAAAAATATGTCGTGTGTGAGATGTGAGCTACGAGACCCCATCACGGGGGTAAATGCTCGCATGGTTCTTGGGAAAGCTCTTGACGTTTGGGCCTCAAATCTGCCTGGTCAGTCCTGCTCCAGCCTTGCCTTTCCCATCACTGTGCGGAGGTGGGAGTGCAGCCAGAAAAGCGTTAAATGGTGGAGCACACTCACCCAGGATTTAGTAATGTCTCTTGCCCACCCACGGGGTGTATAAAAGCCAGGGGAAAGATCACAGTAGCTAGGCTGCTGCTTCGACACGCAAAAGAAACCATACATTGGGCTGGATTTGTGGGAGGGCGTGAAGGCTTCTGAGGAGCTGTCTCCCCCAGTCGTGTTCTCTGGTCTCATGGGGTGCGGAGACAAGGGAGTAGCTGCACTCCTCCTGCTCTCTTCTCTCGACAAACCTGTCCTTCTGAGCTGACACCAGTGGCAGCCATGTCAGACAAGTGTCCGTTCGAACGTGCTGCCCTTTCCCCCCTGTTCGGATTCCACCCGCCTGCTGCTTGGGCTGACGCTGGGGGACGTGTGATTCCCCATGCACATCATGTGCCTCCACCCCAGAGAGCAGCAAGGCAAACGCTCTATGCAAATTATGTGCTCGTTAATGCCAGCGGGGTGCAAATTAAACACAGCAAAGCTGGGTTTTGCTGAGCTCTAGCGCTCTGGGGCGCAGGACTCCCATATGGGGGCGGAAGGGGGCAGCTGCCTGTGACCCCAGGGCACAGCGTCGCAGGCAGGTTAAGCCAGGCACAAGTCAGAGAAGGAGTGGGAGACACATCTGCCTTTGGACGGAATCCTCCCTGCCTATGCCATCCCTCCATGCCGAGTCCAGCCTTCACGCCGATGAAACAGAGCCCTGTTTAGAAACGCAGCTGCAGCCGTCACTGGGGCTTTTCCACGAGCACAAATACTCCTTTGACAGTGCGTCTGTATCGAGTTAACTGGCAACAGAACTGCTGTTCTCTCCAATTTAAGTGAAACATGTGAGTCCTTTCATTCAGGACTTTGAGCCACAGGCGCAGCCCTGCTCCCCCCCAGTTCCCAGTCTGCCCCCCCGCCCCAGGCCCTGCCGTTCCCTTTCCCTTTTCCCCACCATGGGGGTGTAGTTCCCCCCTTCCCTTCCCAAGCCCTCTGGGCTTCTCCCTTCTCTAGCATTTTCCCAGATCAATCCCGGTGCCTTCTCACAGCATCACCCATTGTCCTTTTTTTTGGTGGCTAATAAAGCAAATTCAGCTGACTGCCTTTGCTACCTATTGAAAACCATGCATTACAGACACAATGAGTTTTATCTTTTTTTTTTTTTTTTTTAAAACTAATGGGAAAAGAAAAGAGAAAAAGCCAAAACACTCATTTGCCTACTGAGAACTCAGGAAGCCTAAACCTCAGGAATCCTTTGAGAACCAGGAGATGAGATATAAACTAAACAAATTACCCCAAACAGTTTCCTGACACAGCTCTAAGAAGTCCGATGCGCACAAGGGATGAGAGCTGTGGGATCACAGCATCTCTGTTTTCCTTGCCTTACACAACCACTGCTGAAAGCAGAAGGGATGTCCGAGCAGAAACTTCTTCAACAAAGAAACAACTAAAAAGTACTCAACTCCCACCACTGTTCTCCAAACACCTCTAAGTTTTTCCCTTGGGAAGGGGAAGGAGGAAGGTCTCATCCAAGGAGGAAGACACTCTAGTGCCTGGGACAGAATAAAACTCCCAGACTTGTCTCTGCTGGTCTTCTATAAGTCCTTGCTTGTTTTGAAAATGGAGCTGTCTTTGTTGCCTGGTGGTTCTTGGGAACATTTCCTGGGCTAACTCTGGAGCCACTAAAAGCCACAGAATACGAAAGTGCTTGCATCCTGCAGGTGGTGGTAGGGATGAGTGAAAGAACAGCTCCAAGCCCCATGAATCCAGCTGGCAACAGCCAGCTTAGGAGATGTAGTAGATTTGGTTTGGAAGAGCAGGTGGAAGCTGGTTTAGTTCTTGCATCCAGTGGAGGACCTGGGTTGCCACAGCAGATAACAACTGCTTGTTTCATTTCATTATGCCTGCTTTTCTTTAAGATTGTGGTTGACGCACTAGATGTCTTTGCTTGGGTTGTCTTTCCTGTTATGCCTGAATGTCTGCTAATGAGCTCAGAGCTCCTGCCCCATCATTTTCCTCCATGTGACACTGTACAACTCAAAGGCATTCTTCTGAATCATGAATCTGCAAACACTAGTTGAAGCCACAAAATGCCAGTCTTCAGTTAGGCAGAAAGGCTGTTCTAATGGTGGCAAGAGCTGCCTGCCTTGCAGACACTAACTAAGCGATGTTGGGTCAAACTCCCTCCTGATCTCTGGGGAGCAAGAGACGGGGACCAGTAACCGAACTCCTGTTCCCTCCTGGCGATGCAGCGTGCTGAACCCCTCGCCCACAACTTGGCTCAAGGGATGCTTTCTGCTCTGTGCTCTGTCATTAATAATTCATTTGTCATGTCATGTAATGACTTTCTTGATCATTATGAATTCATCTGGTGCTAATGTGCATGTCATATCCACTGTGACAGGAGACAGTAAAGCAAAACAAACCAACCAACCGACCAATATCTTTCTGTCTCTGCTTTATACATTTGTATGTAATTGATTTGCAGTTGGTTGATTTTTCAATTCAGCTTTTTGAGGTTGGTTTGCAATTATTAATATCTTTCTTTTGAGTTTTGGGTTTCTTTAAAAAGAATCTGATTTGCATCTTTCTGTAACTCCCTGCTGGGCATTCTCCAGATATGCAGCAGCATCAGACAACTTTTTTTTTTTTCCTTTTTCTTTACTTACAGATACTTCCATGAGCCAGAATCAAATACTCAAAGGGCTAAATCTATAGGACCAGATTTTTTTCCAAAGTAGATTATCTTCCCACTGAAGTACTACAACAAATAGCCAGAACTTCACAACACTGCAGTGCACAGACAGCCAAACTCCTTTGGAAATGTGCTTTCTAGGCAGTCATATGCTGGTGAAGGTGTCAGGCTAATTGCTGTGTTCATAGAGTACTTTCCATTATGCAGCTCAAGAATGCCTTTGTCAGCACTCCACAGCAATATCTCATTAATTGGACCATCTCTCAAAATGAGCAGGCTACAAAACCAGCTGCTTCTTTCTGCCGAGAACTCAGTATAAATGCAATCTGCATCATGGACTTCTGTCGCAAGGTTGCCTTTCCGCTGCAAGTTTGACCAGGGCAATGCAAGCCAGTGTGCAACTGGCATTGACTTCTAGCTTTTGCAGTACTGAGCTAGTTAAAAGTGGTGATAAAACAAAATAAAGTGGAGGTAAATGGTTTGGCACTATATTGCTGCTCCTCAAGTTATTCCCTGTCTCTGTTTCTTCTCAATATGGGGAAAAAGAACGTTTCAGAACATTTCATCAAGTGCTGCTAGTTAAACTGAAGTGAAGCTTGGTTAGTTGGTAGCAGCTGGAAACTCAGGATATGATTTACCGCTCTGCTGCAGCCTGAAAAAAGTAAGAAAAGTCTTGGTTTGCACAGTACAAGGCAGAAGTGTCCACACTTTAAAATCCTATTTCCTGGGCCTTCATTACCTGCCGCCACAATTTTCTGAAGCATTTTCTCCACATTTCTGCAGTAAACATTCTCTTCTCTTTTTCAGCTTCTTTCCTTCTCACTACAGAAGCAGTGGCTGGCTGGACGTGCTGGGTGACTAGACCTGTGAACGAACATCTCCCAGTCATGAGTGAGTGGAAGACAAAGGCCGTGTCTCTGAGCCTGTAGTTTGAGAGGGAAATGGAAAGAGAAGCACATGGAGTCTCAACATGGACAAGGGCAGAGCTCAGGCTTGCTCCTGCACTAGGGTTGTGCCATCCAAACGCAGCAGGCAGATGTCTGGCCGGCATCGCTGTCAGTGGAATCCCGCAGGAGGCTGACATCCAGTAGTCAGGGGAAAAGTCAACAGCAGACCAAGATGAAGTATCTATGTCCCATGATTCATCTGTATAGTACGCTACACGGTGATGGGTGTGATGGGTTTGGGTGTCGGGAATGTTTCTACTGGGCAAGGGCCTTAGCCTGTGGTACTGAACTACTGCTGCCAGTTTATCTGGGTACCGGACCTGATGTGAGGCAAGCCCAGACCCTTGCAGAGGGCCACTCTTCCCTGAGCTTGATCTTTCATGCTGCAAAAGTCAGATGATGCAGAGCAAAGTGATTGCCAGCAGGTAGGCAACCCTAACAGTCACAGCAGTAGACCTGCCCAACAGCGCAGTATGTTATGCGTACATCATCTTTTTTCCCTTGCGAAACTGGGAAGTGAATCAGTAGGAGTTCTGCCTTAAGCAAGGCACAAAGATACATCAGGAGCATTGAAGAGAGACTGTCGAAAGTTATTTGAGATTTAGGGTTGGGCTGTTTCCTCAATGGTTCTCAGAGACGAAAACAATCTTTCTGTTCAAAACTCCTGCTTGGCAGGGATTATGAGTCATTGCCAAGAAATCCACTCTCGTTTGACACCCGTTATGTCCCCAGAATACATCCTCCAGTCTGAACAGAGCGAGCAGAAACAAGAAGAGATACATACCTACACAAACACCATAATGTTGAACTGCTTCTTGCATTGTGGTGGCGTAAAGAAATCCCCATGGAGTAGCTGAAGTTTTTGCAAAAATACTCTTAGCAATACTTTGCTGGTAAAGAGCTTTCTGTGATATATAGGGTCTGAGAGGCTGCAGCACCGTGACCATAATTCACAACTTCTGCTTGAAAATAAATCTTACTCCAAGTGGCATGAAATGAAGGTAGGGAAAGGCAGGGAGAGTGGAGATATTTCAAGGAACAGAAAAGGGATAATTGCATTTCAGGACTGATTTTGTCTTAATTCAGCCTGTATTTTACAGGCTCACACTCAGCCCTCCTTCACCAGCCCTGCTGGGTCACAAGGTGTTGGGTTTCTTACAGACAAGATAATGTAGATATTGCAGAAGGACCTTAAGAAAGGACAGTCTGGACTGGGTCGCTGTTGTCTGGATTCAGATGTGAATTTGGTTCTTTTTTCTGCAAGACATGCCTTGTGTAAGCTTGGGCAAGACATGTCACCGTTTTTTTCTCCCCATCCTTTTGGGCTAGGGACTCTTTCTCATTGGCTTTGTGCAGAGCTCCTGGTACAGACAGGCTTTGATCTTGGTGAAGGTCCTTGGCTAACAGCAGAACCACAGGGATGAGAGGGGCATACAGATAATAAAAGTCATTGTTCTGAGTGAGTGCCTATGATGATAGATATTGAACACTTAATTCACTCCCCCGAGCATAAGCACTCAGGAACATTTGAAATGCTGCGGGAGTATATGAAACATTCACAGAGGGCTGGCAGACATTGGCGCAGGACCTATGGGTCACCCTGGAGCAGCAGCTGGAAGCCAGGCAGAATCCTGTAGGGCATCCCGGATGGCTTTAGATGCTGGCAGTGAGAGAAATGAACAGAGCCCTGGAGCCTTTGCTCCTTAAGCTGGTTTGGAGGCCTCTGTACAATGAAGTGGCATACACAATTTTACCTCCCTACTCTCTTTTCTACATATGATAACTAATACGCCTCTAACTACCTCCAAACCAAAGAAACGATGTACTGTAGCTCACTGAAAGGAAGGAAATTCATAACTTCTTCCCCAGGTCATATCATAACAGGCAATATCTAAACCAGGGATGATCTTGCAAGCACCACTCTTTTCATTCCATACGGCCACACTGTAAACAAGGGTGTAATTTGCAGTAATAAGCTCACCTTTGTTGTAGAGGACTACTGCAGCCTAGAGCCAGGGGACAGGGGCACCAGAATAGAATATATATGCAGAAGAAAAGTGGGTCTATTCCTTAACCCATAAAAACAGAAGTGGAGATCAATCATCCAGACTTGCCATTGCCTCTCTGTAACTGGATAATGTTATGTCAAAGCTCAATAAGGAACAGAAAGAAGTCTGTAAAAAATGCGGATGTCATTTTACATATTTATATGAAATAAAATAAATTAAGGATCAATAATCCTTGAGGAGAGGAAATGAAGAGAGAAAGGGAGTTAAGAATCTACATGTAGCTCCAAGGAAACCTGAAGGGAATAATTAGATATAACATCTAACATAGTTTTGTAGCTCAAGGATATCTCTTACAAATGTAACTTAAGATGTAGATTATCCCCAAGGACTGATTCCCTAACCACGTGGGTTAAATAAGTGTCTAACAGCTTGTCAGCTAGATACAAGGGAAGAGACCAACCTTTAGATTTTATCTTGGAATAAGTAGATTAAATGTAGTTCTCTTTCCATTTTGCCACCTGTGTCTTCACAAATCTTTGTAACTGTAGGATTTATTTTGGATTTTGTAAAGAATTTTGTTTTTTTTACTTGCTTTTGCCTTCAAGACCTGCTTTGAGCTCAGGGTTACTTCAAGGTAACTGCATAGTAGTGTGGTCTGCTCCAAGGGATGATGTGAGCCATGTAGGCCAGTTCCTTGCCAACCTCAGAGTACCTAGTGGAAAGCCTTGCACACCAGAGGCTTAGTCAGGTCCTTCACCATGGGCTTCCTCAGCTTGGCTTGGGAATAGATAATGGAGAAAAGCCACACAATGGCCATATGACCACCAGTAGCCCAGAGGATCCCTTGGTGCATGTCTGGTTAGTGGGAAAAATCCATGATCCCAGGAGCTGCTGAAAAGCTTGCAGTATGGTTAGACAAGGAGCCCACTCAACACAGGGAGGGAGCGTGTAGGTTTAAAAAGGTTTAAACATTCCCAGGCCTTTAATGTGCCCCACTTCCCCCTATAAAAGTGGCCGAATTTTCCACACAGTCTCCAGCAGAGGTGGCTTACAACCTCCATGCTGCTGTGAAGTCTGCTGGGTGAGACCACTGGCTCGTTGCTCCTGGGGCTCCTCTCACTTAGCCTGGCCCAAAATAGATCCCCAACAGCCGGCACAGCCAGTTGCATCCCATATCTACTCACCGCCCTCTGGTGCTGTGACAAGCCAGCACTCCTCCCTTGGTATCAGCTAGAGAGCCATAAATTGCCATTACAAGTGGAGCCAGCATACAGTCTGTGCTGGTCTCATTGCAGCAGTCATCATGCGTGCCCCACACGTGCCCACAGAGGCAGGTGCTTTCCCAAAGCTGGAGTTATGGGAGGCAACACCGTGAAGAGTAAATGGAAATTGTGTCCTTCCCTGCCAGGTATTGCCCATAGCATGGCAGGATTAAAAAAAAAAGAATAGAAATCCTGGGGCCAGAATCTCTCTCCTTTTGTTTTTCCTAGCTGAGGCATTATTCACACCTTTGAATTCATACACAAATGTTTTCTAATAATAATTAATAATCCGTAGGGTTCGTTTATTGCCAGACAAGGTCATCAAACCAAATGCACTGAGTGGACTTTAAAAAGGAATAAATGCTTTTAGGGCCATTGGCAATATTTATAGCTTTATTAACCCAATAAAAGGGAGGTTGAATCTCATTGGCACAGGGTCAGGGAGGGTTCTGGCCTTTCATACACAGCACAATGCAACTGGCCAAATGCATTAGATTGCTTCCTTACTGCTCCAAGACCATGTGACAGAAGCTATTGGGTCACTGCGAAATTCAGTGAGGTCCCATAACATTACACAGTGCTGATTTTTTAGTGCTAAAAGTAAGATAAATTCCTTCTTCAATTGCCTGCAGATGAGCAGAATTTAAAAGAACTGACTTCTGTTTTTCATATGGTGGCAAAAAGACAGCGGCTGTAATGAATTGTGGTTAGAGTTTAAGTATTTGACCCTTCAAAAAAAGACCTTAACTCTAGAGCTTTTAACCTTTTTTAACGGTTAATGAAAGACATACTTTTCAGTTAGGTAACTAATATGTGTGAATCATCGCAGGCTAAAAATGTGACACAGACACATCAGTAAACTAAATCTGCTCATATGAATCCATTTGTAGGCTCATAGGCTGAAGCATGAGATACAACACTATGTAAATGAGGAAATATCATAAGTAAATGATTTTGTGTTATGATATTTTCAGCCATCTTTTCAGAAACTCCACCCCAAAATTTAGTGTTTTGGCATGCAAGAAAACTGTGGAGAGATAAACCTAACATGTCTCACCTCCCCCACCCTAATCTTTGCATTATAATATAAATGTTGAACATTTCTGGAAATAAGCTCTAGAATCTGAACTGACAAATTTTAAATAATTTCAGGTATTTTTATTCCTGAAATATTACATGGTAGGCAAGAGCATGACAGTAGTTCTCTTCTTTTTTTTTCTTTTCATGATTTTAGAAAAAAAATGCACCGAATGTCATATCCGGTGCTCCACATATCACTGTGGATAGTTTATGAAGATTTAAAGCTACCCTGTGCATGGAATTACTCAGGAAAACCTATTCCACAGTTTCTGAACAGCTCTGTATTTGGGCATTTGAGACAGGATTAATCTTTCTTACCTTTGCCTTCTAAACAGTAAGTGATTTCTGCAGCCTGGTTGCCTAGATTTGCTTTCTAGCCGATAGCGACTCTCTTAGATGCTGTCTTAGAACAGGATGAATTGCCTTTGGGCATGGCTATATCTCTCCAGCACTTTTACAGGCTATAGAAGAAACCTAAGTTAGCCTAGCTGCCTAGCTGAACTGCCTAGTTTTACCTGAAAGACTGATTTAGGTACAGACCTACTCAAGAGTAACAGTGCTTTGCTTCACTTTAATGTAATCTGCCTGGGCAGTGGATTTAGTTGAATGGAAGTAAAGCACTATATGTGGACACTGAGTAAGCATGCCCACATACAGGTTATAGGCAGAAAAACACTAATTTTCGTACCATCAGCTGATGGTCAATATTAAGCCTCATTACCTTACAAGCAGCAAGAGCACAAACTGCCCCACTGGAGGTTTAGTGTGGCTTGATCAAAAGTCAGTGTCTGGTTAAACTACCACAGGTTGCTGGTGGTGGATCTTGTGCTTGCATTCACATACTTATTCCAGAATATTTCCTGCACTTCAAATGTACATGCTACTTTAATCTGAACTAACTTTCAGCTGGAGGTATGTCCCTAGTGCTAGATATTTATAGTAACATTTTCACATGTGCTTGCTTAGATTTAGAGTTCATGTCCTCAAAGGTATTTCCATTCAAATGAATAGTGGTTACAGGTCTAAATATCTTTGAGGATCTGGATTTAAGTCCCATTTTCAAAATAACAGGCACTTTAAAGATTAATCTTTATTGAGAGTCAATGGAACAGAGGTTCCTGAATTCTCTTGGTAAAGATATCCAGGTTATAAAGTTTGTGCTGACATGCTGGAACATTTTTAAAAGATTTGTTTTAGTTGATTCATGAGGCATAAATTCAAGAAGTGAAGACATACACCTTTTGTCTCTACCTTTTAATATCTTCTTCTATATAATTATAGCTCATCTGAATGTAACAAAGACTCATCCTAGAAATAAGGACAGAGGTAGTCTTTTCAAAAACACCATCTAAGGGTATGGTGTTTGGGTCTAATGCTACACTCTTCCATAATGTAGCTGTACCCCTAATTCCAATAATACACACATACACACACACACACACACATATATATACTTAAAAACATATACCCATAAGCCTTTTCAGTTGTTAAAATTTTTCATGCTAGATCTCTGGCACTTGAGCTTATTACTATGAATGTAGCTAGTAAAAATTATTTTCTTTATGCTCACCTCCATCAGCAAGAAACTTATGAAAGATTAATTTCAGCTGTGGCCAAAGGAAGGTGGGATTGCCATCTTTACTCTTATTCCCACTGCTGTTTGCTGGCTTTTATGAAAGATGTATCAAAAGTGCTGAAAAAAAAGTCAGTCTGACACTTTTACTGCCAGAGTTCAGACAAGATACTCTAAGCTACATCCAACCTTCACTGTAGCAAAAATTACTATGTTAGTGTGATTTATCCGATGGCCACATGGGAAGTTATTGTCATCCAAATATAAAAGCGAATTAAACTTGTCAAGAGTAATGAGCAAAGTCCTACATTCCTTTTTGATTTCTATCTTTCTTACACGTCTCAGATGTTCAGGTCTCATGGATTATAAGGTCATTAGGAATCATCAGGACATCTTGTCTTACCTTTTGTGTAAGCAATTTTACTTGCTCCACAGGAGCCCAGCAATGTTTTCTTTTTTTTATTGTTCTGCTTATATTTTGCATATTTTGCTCTAATGAGGGCAAAATTTGCACCTAAGCCTGATGGGATCACTCATGGAGTAAGACCTACTCTGCTCAAAGTAACAGGAACAGACACAAGTTAAGAGTGGAAAAATGAGATTCCTCATAAATCTCAATTTTCAGGCACGTGATCAACTTCTGCTGGCCTACTGTGTTGTCAGTCATCTGTAAGTCTCTGTGTCTGTGTCCACCTTATGTAAAATGCAACACCATGACGGAGCTCAGTCTACTTTTATTGCATTAGCCACAAGCTTAAGCGCACAAGTGTTGACCTTTATGGCATATGCCATGCCACAATATTTTTACACTGCAGAATGTGACCATTTGCATGAGCCATCAATGTGTTTTGCTGGAAAGAAATGCACTGCATTTTTCCATGAAGAATCTGGTTGTGTGTTTGCCCCTGGAAGAAAGGTGAGCTGAAGGTCTGGCCGTATCTCTCCACAGTTAGTGATGCATTGCACACTTTCCTTCAGAACTCTGTTCCAAATAATGCTATTTCACATCCTCCTGACACTCCCTGGTTTGAATTTAATTTGTATGCAGTTCGCATCACTTAGGAACAAGCGGAAAGAAATAACACAGTTGTAGTACATGAGAATAATGCTTTTCTCCCACTTTTTTCTGTCTTGACTAACTGAACTAGAAATTCTCTGGGACAAGGAATGATTCTTAACATGTCTATCCAGAATGGCCAGTACGCCTCAGGGCAGAGGTTTCTGGGACTAGTGGAAAATATTCTGTGAAAAGTGAGAAGAGGACGAATTGCTATCTAGTCTCCACTGGCTGTATTGACTAGGTCTCGATTAGCTATGAAGGGGAGCCAAGGTCATTTAGTGAGATATATCCAACTGCATTGTAGACACTGCTCTTTTAGTCAAATGGAAGTTAGGTGAGATGAATCCCTCCAGAATGTTTCCTTCCCAAGTATTTAGGTATAAACCAGCAGATTTTGTGCTTGGCTGGTCTTCCAAATTTGCAGCGGGAACTTTTCCCTCTAAAGCTATTCACGAAGTCTTGTGGTAGAAACTGACAGCTCATCTCGATCCTGTGTGGAATTAGAAGTAGCATGACATTCCCCAAGGTTATAACAAAGCCACTATGAAAACAAAACCACATCGTCAGGGCTGGCACAAAAACTAAGGCCCTATTTGATCCTTTTGTGTAATTTCTGCTTTGTCTGTGAATCTAGATATTTCTGGACAGCCATGCTTGTGGATGTGCCACAACTGTCAGACAGAGGATACGGTGACCTGGGCCATAATAGTGGGGGGCAAGATATTAAACAACTGGGTCCACTGATGTTAGTGTTCCTCAGAAATAGTATTTTTCTATCTAACCACACAGTTAAGCAGGTCACACTTTTTCTTCTCACCTGACTTCCTATTAAATACCCTTTCCTCCAGTCTGAATACATACAACCTTCTGCCTTTTCCTAATGAGGTACTCATCTCTGGTGTGGAAGTGAAAGAACTGAGCTGGTGCAGTGCCATTCATGAGATAATTTGCCTTTTCCTCTTCACTTTAAAACTTGTCCTATTCGCCTTGTTGAATATTTTATCATGTTACCAGTCTCTTTTTTAAAAGGAGATTTGCTGTTTTATTTATTTGCATGCAACTGATCAGTGCTCTGTTTTGTAAAACTTAGCTAATCGCAAAAAATCTCCTTCAAGAGCAGGCCCTTGATACAGTGTGGGCCCTTGATGCTGTAGCAGTTCATCCCAAGGTACTTGACTTCAATCCTCCATTGTCTCCCATTGTGTCAGACTGATGGTTCTGTCCTGAACTTTGTGCCCATCACAGAATTAAAGCACTTGAAGAGAACAGAGAGTGTCTCTGTTCAGGAGAAGTCCGGATCTGCAATAGCGAGTGATCAGCTGTGAGCTGCATTTTGCACATCTGTGGGTGAGATGCTGGCCACTAATACTAAGTCCAGTTCAAGTGTCAGACAGACAACAGCACTAAATTAATGTTATAGAAGTTTCCTGGGTGCTGCTTCTCAAGTCTGAGGAGATCCCTTCCACCTGCAATCTTGTGCAGATAAATCTGTTCTATCAACTCCCGCTCTGTGAGCAGGAGCATTTTCTGTGTTTTATCCATGGACCACATTTTTCTGATGAATAAAGGGATGTGGAATGTGCTAGGAAGAAAGTCTACCTTATGGCATCCTAAATCAGTTTCTTTTCAAATAGCGTTTTTCCTCTCCACAGCAATTTAGAGAGCTTTCAAAGAAGATTAAGATGAGCAAAAATGCTTCTGTAAATATTACAGTGAACATCTGTATGCTCCTCCATAGCCAGATTGCCAAAGGAAGGAAAGACAAGGGATGAATACCATCAAGCAAACTGTGAGCAAGCAACTGTGACCATAATCTGGCAGTGATCAGCACTTCACTTCCTTTTCCATGTCTGCAACAATGCCTCCTGGCTCTGGTGGTGCGCCACATTTCTGACCTGAGGAAGCCTCTGCAATTATACCAGCTTAGGTCTGTTTCAAAACCAGCTTTGTCCATGCACCACCTGCAGTGGTCTGTAAGTCTTTATTTTATTTGTATTTTTAGTCGAAGCCACAATTCTTGTAAAGTCACAAGTGAAATATTGAGATAACTGTTGTCTCCACCTACTGAATGTTTCCAGACCAGATGTGAAGACCAACAAAGGAAAAGTTTTGCTTAAGTAAAATCCATTTCTTGAGGCAAATACAGACCAACATCACCTGGTGCAGTCTGCCAAACAAGAAGATACTGTTTTTCCCTCTGAACATAGTAAAAAGAGAGGTAAAAAAATTGACCACTTTCTCTTGATAATTGGTTAACCTTTCTGTCTCTTACTAGGCTAGTCAGAAAGGTCTGGCAACTGAGATCCCTCTGCAGTTTTCACTGCAATGGCTAGGGCTTTGTAGATATCAGATTAGCAATTCCAGGCCGAAGGCTTTAGACCCTTGAGATCTGTTCATGGTAAAAGTAGTGCACAACAAAGCAGGGTATAAACATATAGCAGGTGATCTACCTCGTGCTAATGCTTATAGGAATATTGTCCATACAGTGATACTCAGGAAAAAAAAAATTACATTTGTTTTTAAAGCCCACTTGACTGCACTCAGACCTGATGATGGATGCTTCTTCAGAGCAAGTGTAGGGTTTATTCAGTTCAGCTTACTCAATTCCATTTTCCAGAGGCTGTGCAAGGATTTAATGCAGTTTAACTAATCCACTATAAATGCACTTGGTTGTTAAAGCTGGATTTAACCTTCCTCAATGTCACTGTGTCAACAAATGTTCTAGTCATGGGGGTATATACAAGAATAATGCTAATATGGGGTGGTCCAGCCTCACTTTACAGCCTGTGGAGAGAGAATGGTTATATTTAACGTTAAATGCCATGAGTTGGCCTGCTTAGAAGAGCTCTCTCCCTTCATTGACTATGGAAAAAGGCTGAGCAGACTGATTTCCTTTATTTTTACCTAAATTAGCCTTTAGGAGTGCCCTGCAGTCTGCACGTTAATATCTTAATGTACACATGTAGGTTACTACATTTTGAAAGTAAATAGTCTCTCTATGGATCTGTTGGCACTAGTATAATAATATAAATCAACTCGCAACTGCATTGAATGAAAGAGTGTAACTACTGAAGAGATAAACAAATTATTCTGTGCTCTGTGGAAATGTAATAACTCTCAGTACTCCAGATGAAAACCTTTTAAGATGTTTGGCAACAATATTTTCTGCTCCTATTTGTCTTTACCCTAGGCCCATCAGCTGCATTAATAATGAAAGAGGAGAAAATAGCATCTAAGACAATCTTTGTCTTCCTGAAGACATTGATTGCAATTCTGTTACAGCTGATTCTTGACCTTATAAAAGCTTTTCCTCTCCTGAGGGCTGGAATCTGAAGATTAGAGAATGTTGACATTTAAAATATGTTTAATGAGAATTTTAACTTTAAAAAAACATACTTGAAAAAAATATGTGTAGAAAACAGAGTTTGTAGAAATTTTATAATCTTCCCAATCAGCAATGAAGTTATTGGAAATTCATCCCATTTCTATACCAAATATCAGCTGGTTCAGTCTTCGCTGATTTGGAGAAGAAAAGATGATCTGATTCTCATCACTCTGGGCACTGGGTGGCTGTTAGAGGCAGAGCATGTCTTCCTTGGCTCACCAAATGTGTTTGTTTTAGCTTTATAGTTACACATATATGCCTATGACCGTTCAGCAGCATATGGACACCTCGCCCAGACTTCGGTGGATTTCTGCCCAGAATTCCAGTGGAAAGCCATTTCCAGCACTGGTTAGGAAACCTACAAAGAAGCAATTACTCCAATGTTTTTGGAACAAACCACCAGTCAGTGATAATTCCCGCAAAACCTTTCTCAGAGTATTTTCAACTGTTTTTCTCCTGTAATGTTGGTGAATCCCCATAGTTTGTTTTGTGACTCCTGTTTTCTCAGTCACCCACTTAGCTCCTGAGTAAGAAGTTCATGCTTATTATACCCATTAGGATTTTACTGCATTGAGGTCATCACTGCAGGGAGTCATTGTTGCATTTTGACATCATATATTCCTAAGTTTTAACTCCAATCCAAAAAGAGCAATCAGAAAACAGCTATAAGCACAATCTTGAGAATCCGAGCTCTAAGGCTAAAATAAATATAAAAATTGGGCAAGGGCAGGAACCTTTATTCCAAGCATAGGAAGATCTAAATTTTTCCTTCCTGTACATCTCTAAGCATAAGGTAGTTCATAAACTGAATGACACCAAGAAGTCCTTGGATCGTTGGACCTTAGGCACTTTTCTGATGTACTGCTTTCTAGCTCCTCAAAGGCTGCAGCTCAACGGCCTCTGCTCTTCCCTCTCATCTTGCATGTGGCTGACTTTCCTGTCTAGCATGCAAAAGAGCACTCAGACCCTGCCAGACACAATGTTTGGCCAGGTCTCCCACCAGAGTTTTGGAAAGGGGGCATGGCACTCCTCCCCCAGCTCACGGAGTGAGACTGCCTAGCCCAACACAAGAGAGGTGGTCACAAGATCTATTGGCTCAAACTTCTCTCACATTTCAGCAGGTAGACACTTTCTAAACACTCATACAACCTTCTGGTGAGTGAGGTGCAACGGACTTGATTATCATGGCAAGGCCTTAAAGACGGTGTTTCCTTGAAAAGAGAAACTGTACGCATCAGGGTCTTCAATGATGATGCTTGGGGGGGTGGGGGGTGCTGATGCCATGAGGGACGCTGGGATGTCAGAGGTGATGTCCTTGGGAGCTGAGAGGCAGCAGGACCTCTCCTGGGCTGGGAAATGTGAGTGCTGAGAGCACTGGTGACCGCAGCCAACCCAGGTCCCTGGTGCATGGGGAGGGGAGAACCCACCACCACTTTTCCAGAAAGCTTCCCCACAGGGACTTTGATGATGGCTGTGAGACTATACCAGAGACATCACTGATAGCAAATGCCTACTTGGAGGCCAGTGCCCTCCCCTGCCCACTCAGGACCTTGCTAGCGCCTTGTCCGCTCAGTCTCCAACGGCTCACCCACTCCAGCGTGCCCCTGGGACAGGTCAACACAGCCAAGCAGCTCCACTCAAAGGAAACATTTTCCGAGACCTTTCCCAGACTTCTCACTCTGTCGTACGTCCTCCCACGAAGCAGCGCATAGGATGCACCAAGCTGTCCTCGGACCCTGCCGACGCAGGGGCTAGACCCTCAGAGGACAACCACGTCTACCCTAGAGGACAACCACGTCTCCCTCAGAGGCTTTGTACCCCGCCACGTAGCCATTGCGTGGTGGTTTCGGTGCCGTCCATGGCTCTCCGGCTGCCTGCTCTCCGAGCTCTCCTCCGCTGGCAGAGTGTGCGCTCTGCAGCAGGTTACTCACAGCACAGCGTGATTAACGTGGCTGGGAACTCTCTGGCACAATGTCCTGAGAGATTTTAAGTGCCAGGGAGTCTAATACCTGCAAATATATTTATCTTCCTTTGAATATTTCATCAAGTTGGAATTCATGAACTGGATCTTTTACACAGAAGTTTTATGAATTATGTACCAGAATCGATGAGTTCCTACTTTGCCCATATTTTACTTTGTCTCAAAGCCGCAGTGGGGATCATAGCCCATCAAAGCTGCTGAAGCAATTAGAGATCAAATGGCACCGAAGGAGGAGGCATGCGAGGCCTACAGGATTACCCCTATTCACGGCCCAGGAAAAAAGCTCTGCTTAGCTGTACATTGTAGTCTCGCTTCTCATTTTGCTATATTTCAGCTTCACTTCCTCGTCTGCCTCGCTGCCGTGGGGAACACGGGGTCCTTGGGAGCAGACTCGCTGCCACCACTCATCAAACACATCTACCTGGCCTTTACCTCTCGCCTATCACACCGACATGTTGCCTGCTCTTCCTGCAGCCCTGTTAGGAAATGGCTTCTGTATCTTCCCTGCCAGCACTGACTACACTGGTAGCTTTCAGTATATATATTTTTTTTTTTAATTTTTTTTTTTCAAGGAAGAAATAAGTGTTTCTTGCGAAGATGTTTCACGTTGCCAGAATGCTTACGCTTAGCCACTAGCAACCCACCATCTTCAGTAGCAGGTACTGAAGATCTGTATAGTTCTGCATATAAAGCATTTAGCTAAAAACAAAATCCCCCTGTGCATAGGGGGGTGGGAGGGAGGAGAAAGAGGCACAGTTACAAGATGCTAATTGTGCAGCTTGTTGTGCTAGCGGAAGGCATACTGGTACTGTGCTGATGAGAGCAGTATAAAAATAACCCAGATAGATAGATAGAAGCGAGACTTCCACCACTCTCCTGCTCCTCACCTCTCCCCGAATCACTTTTGCAGACTGCTACATTGCCTCCCATGAAGGCCACTAAGGCTGAGGCTTGAGCAGAGTTTAATTAAAACTGGGATCAGAAGCATGAGAGACAGGTTCTTTCAGGCTGGCATGTAAAGAAGACTGTGCCAAGGGATTTGTAGCAAAGTAAAAGCAAGACTTTCCCCTAGAAGTTTTCTGCTTCCCAGGTTTTGCTGTTGGGAACTCAAATGTTCCTTCCACGTCTCCCCCAAATATTCAAGTCAAACAAACTGAAATCCAGATTACAGTTAATGACTAAGTGGATTCCTTATAAATATTTCTTCCCCATATTCTTCTTGCTTCCCAGAGCTCTGCCAAACTCACTGAATCCAAACCAGCTCAAGGGGAGCTTGCCAACTTCTTCAGATTCCTGCCCAAGTCCCCTTTCTTACATGGGGCAGCACTTTACGTCCTGACAATCCCTTCCCCCCCCAAATCCTAAGGTGGGACTCTGACTTCCTACAGTCCTGCACCAGCTATCACAGGAAGGTAATTTCCTTGCAACTTCAGACCGATCTGTTTTGCAAGAACATAGACTCCCGTGAGATGTGGAGCTCAGCATGGATTTCATATCTCTGCAAATGCCATTCTATCACTAGTGTGGCCCGGCCACCTAACTTCTGTTTTCTGCCTACTGTCTTGGCTAGAGTAAAGGAGAGATGATGATTCCAAATGAAGTTGGGTTGCTTTTTTTTAAATGCAAGCCTCCTTCTTCCCGGAACAAATCTTTAAGCAAAGAATGACAAAGGTGCAATCTGCCTGCAGTTACTATGCTAATGAGTCTTGTATGGATTGGTTCTTACATGGAAAAAGTCAAGCCACCTCTGAGAAATAATTGACTGTAGAGCGACGAAAGTGCCTCTTAAGTTGAGTCCAATAGTAATAATACGGTATTGGATCTCTCCCCTAGGAGATGATGCAGCAAACAGATATGTTAAGCCTCCAAGTTTCTTCCTGGCTACTGCAGTGAACACTCACACTGAAGAATATGTCATAGACTCGTGTCAGAGCATGTTACTTTGCCGGCTTTTCAGATGAGTCTCAGGTAAGGGTGAGGTTCAGGTAAAATGGAATTGGCAGCTTCACCCCAGTCCCTGGACAGCTTTTTGTAAATGTAACTCTTAAATTACTTGTGTGGCACTGATTGTGTTGCAAGAATTTCCCCTGACTATTCTGTATGGGTTTTCTTCGTTTAGCTTGGGGTCTCTGCTCGGCTGGCAGCCCTTATTGTGTGGTTCTGTGACACAGGCAAATATGTGCACAGCGCGTACCACTAGCACACTGTTTTCCTCTAATTCTACACTACCATTCAACCCAAGGCCCTAAAATTTAATGGATTATGCTATGTGAACACATAGTTCCCAGCTCTCCAGTTCTTCCATAGACATCTTTAAGTCATAGTTCATGTACGTCTTGTGCTGCAGAAAGCCCCGAGCAGCAAGATGAACAGCAGTTTTAAATGTACGTGAGCAATATAAGTGAAATAAAAAATAATAGCACAAAACATTGTCTTAATAAAAAGCAACCAAGCAATTGACAATAAGCTAGTCAGCAAGATGAGGAATGTAAAGTCTTTGTCATTGCAGGACAAATGCCATTTTCTGCCTCAAATCTGACGGCTCCAGAACTCTATCAGCAACACCACTGCCAAAGAGACCTTCCAAGCTGCTAATAAATGCACAAGACACACAGCATAACAAGATATCTTCCCTCCTTTTTATTATTATTATAAGAGGGCAGTGAATATAAATTTCACTGACTGGTGTGTGTAATAAAGGAAGCTGAGTGCCAACACTGAGAAATGCCGAGGAATGAAAACAGCCAATAATAAATAGCTGTAAGGATAAAACCATCCAGAAGGCAAATAAACACCGTATTAAAAGGCTGGAGTTCACAATGCTTTGTCTATGCCCTCTCATACATGGAAGAACAAAGTTATGGACAGAAGAAGGGGAGAAAAAAACATAAAAATATACGACCAGATTCTGAGATAGTGAGAAGCAAGGTGAGAGAACTGGTAATGGGATCTTTGTGAAAAGGCAAAAGGGAAGAAGGAAGAAAGCATAATGAATCCTGAAAAGCAATAGTGTGGAAGAAAAGCAGCAGCTCTGGGGATTGTTAGCAATGAGTTATCACAGGGTTTCTTGCAGACTCAGCCTTGTGTCTCGTTCTGCAGCTCTGCATGTGGTCAGAGCTGGAATAGCAAACAATTCCTGTCTCTTCACCAATTAAGAGATCATAAAACTACACTTATGACTAAATAATAAACTGCACTTCCTTTCTTTCTACCTAAGGGAAATGCTGAATGTGGTAAACTGCTGATAACACAGGAGAAGATGGCTTAAGAGGCAAGCATCCAGAACCGAGGCAACTCAGCTTCTTGCTCCCTGGGAGGAAAGGATTTTTTTACTACCTTACAGAGGGTCCCTCCTCCGGACCACAGCAGCTCGGAGAAACCCTCCCAGCCACATACTGCCTGTCACATTTTCTGGCAGCCTCATGCATTGCTCCTGATCAGTGTTTTAGGATACCTTTTCCTACTGCAGGTGGGCAAGGTAAAAGTCATCCCAGAGCTGCACCTCTTTTTTTAAACTTTGCAAGAGCACACTCTTTGTCTACCTGCCACACCACATACTGCTCCAACAGCCTCGAAGTTTAACGTTGGCCCACATACTCCGAAGGACATGCCCAACACAGAGAGCGTAATGCCAGTCGTTTGTTGATATCATGAACTGAAGCAGCACGTTCCTTCCTAAACAGGTGGAATTTACTAAATACCACCACAGCAGGGGCAAGCAAAAAGGCAGAAATGTTGCTGCACAGATTGAGCTCCAACTTTGTTTTTCCTTTTTTTTTGCCAAGGACTGTGCCCTGTTTGGAGCTTTGCAAGGCACAAAGGGACATCTAATGGTTTGTTAATACATTGCAAGCAAGCCCAGTGCAAAGAATTGGTGTCATGTGATGAATTCTTCCAGGCCTCTGTTTGCCAGGTACTTACATCTTTTATACAGGGTTTTCAGTCTATCAGCTTATTTTTTTGGCTTCCTGTTCCTGAGAAGAAAAGGAATTTGTATCTCAGAGTTTTAGGTATCTACCCCTTTCCCAAAACAGGGTTATAAGGCGAGAGAGACTGAGGTTTGTAGCTGCTGTGATAGAGACAAATCAACCGGCTCTTCGTTCCTCAGCCCAGAAGTATTAGATCATTCCACCCTCAAGCCCTGAGCTCCTACTTTCATCAGTAAGGATACAGATGTGAGCTGGACTTGTGTCTGTTTTCCATCCTCCTTTTTCCTAGTCCAAAGAAAGGAAGCAGTAATTAAACTTATGCCCACCTTTGTCTCATAACAATGGGTCTGAGCAATATAAAAACTCCTTCTGGGAAAAATGAATATATATTCCCAACAGTACGTGTTTTCCCACACCAGTGAGAAGTACAGTGCGTGTATAGGGATTTGTGTTGCACAAGGAGTGTCTGTCAAAGCCAACAAAGGAACTCGGGCATTGGGGGGCTCCTGTGTCCAGACTTGGTTTTCTCATTTCTGTTTGAATCAGATTCCCCTTCTCTCCTCCCCACGGTAAAAAGGACTAGAGTCAGCTTCTGTGGATTCACTCACTGGACAGTCTCTCAGCCTCTCCCCACCAGCCTTGTTCCTAAGGGGACATTCCCACAAATCACAGCGTGTTTTGTGAATCGTCTTATGGCAATGCAAGACCATTTTGAAACCAGAATCCAAGGAGACGTTTCAACTGAGTGACATCCTGGAAAGGCATGTAGCCTTCTCACTCGATTTCTTCAGCTTCCCTTCTCTACTGACAAGTAGGCTGTGTTGGAGAAATTCCAAATTTCAGATCAGGTAGACTTATAAAAAAAATCCGTTTTCTCCCCACAGGTTTGGAGCAATTTCCCACATTTTCAGGCAGGACCGTTTTTTTGGAAGCGTTTTGCTTCCAGCAACACAACGGAAACCCTCATGTTCAATAGAGAGTTTTGCCCTAACAGTGATTGTCTCAGTGCCCAGTCCAGCAGTAAAGCTAGTGGGATGGTTTTAATAAGAAAAGTTGCATTAAGTGAAATAGCTTTTTGAAATTAATCTTTTTACTAAGAGGATGTTTTCAGTAAGGAAAATATTTTGCACTTTTTTACAATTTATGCATGTGAAAGCTTTCTCTAAACGACTCAGATATTACTGAATGGCTCTAAAACCTTTTGCCTCATTAAAAATGGTTAAAGACTGGTTTCCTGTAAACCAAAACATGCATATTTTAGATATTTTTCAAGGGTAATTAAAAGGAGTTCTATGAGGGCAAAATATCCTTTCGTTAGTCTCTGTAGTTACAGGATCTGCTGATATTGTAGGACGTGCAGGTTGTTCCACCCTAACCAGTTGTGAATAGTTACAGCACTCACCTGGTGAAGAGATCAATCACTTCATGGTAGAGCTGTCCCACACATGAAGGGAACTGTGGGCATTTCAGCTCCCACCGGAGAAACGCATGGTTGTGCGTGCTCGGCACCTGTCTACACACAGCCTTTGCTCTCAATTCAAACATGACTTTCCTAAAGGGCCTTCTAAGACCCATTAGTCTTTATATCCATCCTGCTCCTGTGATGTGTGTTGTGGATTCGCACACTTGATGAAAGAGATGGATGAGCTGCTAGAGAGCAGCAGCTTTA
Organism: Haliaeetus leucocephalus; assembly: GCF_000737465.1. Taxonomy (NCBI): domain Eukaryota; kingdom Metazoa; phylum Chordata; class Aves; order Accipitriformes; family Accipitridae; genus Haliaeetus; species Haliaeetus leucocephalus. The sequence goes on from NW_010972537.1 coordinate 1,752,049, forward strand.
TTGGGCATCCAGCATGAGTTTGCACCTCCTGGGAACAGAAGGCGTTGGCTGAAAGAGCTGGATAATGTATGTTTGATTTGTCCTTTGTCAAGGTCACACCTGGCTAACTGCCTCTGCAAGAATCCTGGGTATCAGTAATTTACAACATCCCCCTCTTCTCTGCAGATGAGTTTTTGTTCTTCCTTTGAAAGTTCTCCTGTCTGCTCCGAACTCTACAGAGAGAAAGTGAGTGAAGGGGCCTCATTATTTTAAATGGGGCTTGACAGAACCTAACAAAGAGCATAAAACAGAGCAATTTTCACAGGCAATCGCACCAAAGCAGTTAAAGCAAGGCTGAGAACTCAATTACAGCCCATTACTGTCGGAGCTGTCTCTCGCTCTCTTGCTCTTTCCCTGTCCATTGGTTTCTGCAAGACAAACTCGGTGTTGGCAAAGGTCATTCACTTCAGCTGTAGCGTTTTGGCTAGTGGTTCCCATCCGGCACAGATCAGTGAGGATCCCAGTGTTCTCACAAATACAAGAGGGAAAAACAAGTAAAGAAAAATGTGTTTTCTTCTTCACTAATACTGAAAAATAGCAAGATCCAGTCAACTGCAAGGTAAAAAAGCAGCAAGTTCTTACGCAGTGTTCTTGCAGAAGGTTATGACCTGAGCCTATGATACATCATGCATGCATGTACACATATACATCTCTAAACAATGCATGCACATATCCTGTCTGCAGTTCTTCCTGACGAAGCTGTTTATCCAAGGTCTCGGATGATAAAGATGATATTATAATGTTTTTATAATTCTTCTGGTGAAGACCCAGCCAGGAGCAGATTCAAATCTTAGCATAGGCTACAGTGACTTGAAACCTGCTTGATTTCTGCCTGTCCATGAACAGCTCCACGTGGTCATCAAGATGCATTGCAATATGTGTCAGTGTAAGGCTGAGACACTGGGATGGCAGCACTCCTGGAGACAGGGCTGTAGCAGAATGAAGAACTGAGCCCTTTGTATGCAACAGATTAGCCAATGGGCATTTCTGGGTATGAGAAACAGACTCATTTCACCATGTGTCAAAATGGTTTTGGAAAAAATGTATTAAAAGAAGTTAAGGTTGAAATGACAATCAAGTTAAAAGATAGCAGATTTAAGGTGAATGGCACAACATAATCCAACTTTCATGTATGTATTAATTATTGTTACAATTTGGTCCAACATCCTGCAGAAAGGTGGCAGCTGAATTTGGAATAAAACTCAGCCGTCCTAGGTCCCAGATCAGCTTTTAAAGCAGAGAACATCCCTTCTGTTCTTGACAACTTCTGCCTCATTCATTGCCCATCCTGTGTACTGAAGAAAACAAGAATCCTGCGGGGGGAAGCAATGTATGCTTGTTGAGTGCAATTTTGACATTTCTTCAGCTTCACAATTTGACTTTGCAAACTTTTAATATCGGCATTCTGGCACGTATTTTCCTTGGACTTGCACCCTGACTCCCACACCAAAACAGTCTCATGGGGAACAAGTCACCTTCCTTCCCTGGGAGGCTGGGTGCCAACATGGGTCTCTGTTGTTTCAGCTAATGGAGTAATTGATATTGTCAGTAGAATCTCATTGTTTATGTGAACTAAGTACAGGAGGGGAAGACAACACACTTTTCACTGCTGTGGCCTAAAACTATTTGCTGGAAGGGCCAGGTCTCTGCTTTGGGGGAGTGCAGACCTGTGGATGCTGTTCCATGTTTCTGACAGAGGGGAAGGTTTAGTGTTATGACAGAGTCCAAAAACACAGAAGAGATGGTTTAGAGGAGCCTAGAAACATGCACAACACATAGGGAACATGTAAAGAGCATTTGGTAGCTACAAAGATCTTCTAGTGAGAATGTAAAAAATCTGATTTACAAAATGTACTAGATTTTGCCAGTCATAACAAAGAGCTTTTCTTTCTTCCCCAACTCCCCCTAGCAAACAAATGTCATAGTTGCAAACTATGCAGGCATTAGAAGACTTGCTTAAAAAAAAAAAAAAGGAACTAATCCTTTAATGAAAAACAAAGGAATAGACTATTTTCGCTTACCACCTTCCTTAAAAGGGTTGAAATGTCTTTTGCTGCAATTAGAGAAAATATGTAATTGTCACTGAGTATATTTACGTGGATAGAGTCTGGTAAAATTCTGAAGAAGAAAAAAATGCAGACTTAGAATAGAAACTGGTACTTAACGTTTAGCAATGAGCATTACTGCTCTCTCTGGCTGTTATGTAATTATATTACTACTACTACTACAAAGGCATTAGTACCTGCACTGTGTACCGGTTTTCCCATTACTTGTTAAACCTTAGAATCAGCTGTCATTTCTTCTTTCAGTCTCCCCCTCATTGTCTTTCCTAGAGTTTCTAACAGATGCATTAAAAAGACTTGCCCCTGCATCCAGAGTTTTCTGAGCAAAGAAGAGGTTTCCTGCAGCTTTTCAGATAAACGTGTTTGCATATAAGGGCTAAATGTTCCTGGAAAGACACTTAAAAATTCCAGTGAGCAGGCACAATGCTCATTTTTCAAAGAGTCAGCAGAGCGGAGCTGAACTCTGACCGGCTGCTTGGAAAGTCCAAAGCGCTGCCTGTGATGTGATCCTTGCACAGCTGCCGGCAGACGCTTAGTCCTTCCTTCTGCCTTTGTCCCCAGAGCTGGTATCCAGCTGAATGAAGTCTCTGCCCCAGCAGCTGCACGCATGTTCCCAGGGTATGTCGTATCAGGAGCCAAGATCCCAAGGAGGTTAGGGACAAAAAGCTCAAGGAGGAACATTTGTTTCAGAATCTTTTTCATTCTGTTCATTCAAAGGAGGCTGCATGGTTTTGACGTTGTCATGCTGGTATATCCCACAATGGTCAAATACCTCCCCTAGGCTAACCCAATTTCTTCTCTCTTAGGTAGTTGTTGATGCCTGCAAATATTTTACAGTTCTGCAATCGGGTTTTGACACATTGGGTCCCAGAGTTTTTGTGCCATCAAGCACGTTGAAGGTTATTTTCAGTCAGGACAACTTTTCTCCTTGGCTTTTGATGGGGTTGAAAGATGTCTTGCAGGACTTGGATGTTGTTGAAATCTAAGCAGGTTTCACTAAGAAGCTGTACAGTCCTCTTTTATGATACCCATCCCTTAAAACATGTATTGTTGCTACCAGCATTTTCAGAGCTCTGACAGTAAATCTGATTCTCCTGTTTCTTGCAGGATTTGTTTATTTTTACACTCCCAGGGTAATGGCTGTATTTCTGTAATGCTTGAAATAATGGCTAGCAGAAGGGTACACAAACATAAAATGGGACCTCCAGGCCATGCCACAGTGTAACAAATGTCAGTATTTCTCTTGCTGCTTTGTTCTCCTTCTGTTCCATTTTTTTTTCCCCTGCATAACCTCTCTTTCTTCTCTATTTACTCTTAAACAATGGCGTTCCATTTCTCTGTCTCATTTCTAGTGACTTTTCCTTTTCCTGTGAAGGCTGAAGAATGGTGGGCTGAGGGCACCTGATGAGGAACTGGCCATCTCACCTCTCTCCTTCCTGTTCTTGCATCTCCAACACATTTTCTGTTGTTTACACGAGCTAGGTAGGTAGGGATTTTCCACCAAGTCTGTGACCCCTGTCTCATGTCAGATGCTCCCTGCTCTGCAGTCAGCTTCTGGTAGGAAGCGAAGAGAACAAGCGAGGCCTGATAGCCCTCATGGTGTGTGACTGCCAGGCCCACTGGTGGGACTTACATGGTAAAACAGGTTTTATTCTTCTCCATCATCTACATATGAATAACTCCTTCCCCTGAAATAACATTTTTTGCTTTTAAGCACTCTTCATCGTGTCAAGCTCTGAATTAGATTGCTTTGGAAATCACACATCTGAAAGCCCAAAATCTGACTGTATTTTCCTGTAGGTGGGTGAGACTAACCGATAACCTCCATTAAAGTTGTAATTTACCTCTTATTGAAAACAATGAGAAACCTGAAGTTCAGGAAGAGCTACAGAAATTGTACATCATGCAAGACTGCATCAGCAAGACAAACAGGTGATTTTCTGATAGTCAGAACAAAAGGAGACTCAAGGAAAAAAAGGCATATACTTCTCTGTTTTTAATCTTAAAGATACTGTTGAATGCCTTCTCAGAGAACCTCAAGAAAAAGCTGCACTACCAGCTCTGTTATTTCCACCCCTGTTCCCTAGAGCTTTCTAGGCATTTCCCAATAATGATGAACACAGGAACCCAGGTAGACACATCAGACACAACCACGGTTCTAATAAAAGTAGAAACTGTCTTTCCACTCAGAGAGTATTTTTTTTCTCTGGCCTCAAAAACTTCTCAGCATAAACCCTCTTTCATCATTCCGAGTATCTTCATCCATTATACCAGGATCCTATACCATCACAGTCTCACCTAGAAGAACATGGCAGCATTTGAATTTTAAAGGCAGGCATACTGCAAAATAGTTCATTTATTTCTCCTTCCCTGCTAGCTTCACCAATTCCTGTGCACAGATATCAGCAGTTATTCTTGGAGGAATAATAATCAGAGAAAAATCTTGGTTTAGGAGGTTTATGAGGAGTTGCATATAGCAGGATATCTGTGTTGCATGAGGATTACTTCATCTGACCTAAAACCTTAGAATCCTATAGACATTTTCATCACCAATTTATTAACAACCACTTGTCCATTAAAGTGTCCATGGATTTCACCAACCTCAACTTTCTAGTTAACGTGGTCAACACTCCAAAATAAATGCATTTTACAACAATCATGTTCAAAACCCCCTAACACAACCACATATTCCTCCACAAACCAAGCAACTGTAAAGAACACCAGGTGAGTGTGACAAATAGCATTAAATAGCATCAGATTGTGTTACAGAAACAAATGCGAAAACTAACGAGTTCCGTAGATTTGTAGGATTGTCAGGGATCCAACAATAGACACACTGAAATACATGAATCCCTGCCTTTCTCAAACTGAAATGAAAACCACGCAAGTGAAATTAAATGAGCACCCCACAGCACAATGAATTCCCACAGAGCAGAAGGACCCAGTTATGAATGGGAAGATGCTTCTAACAAAGCAGCCATTCCGACTTGGATCACCAAAAAGTAATTGTGTCCTAACACTCACAAGTCATGGACTCACCAGATGTCCACCAGCAGCCTCCTTTCATCTTACCTCTTACTGAACTGTCTATTCCAAAAGGCAAACTACATCCTTCCCTCTCTCTCCCACTTTACTACCAGACTTGCAGTTTTCTCTTTTCCACATATAGTACCCACTGTTTTCTCAATTTGTTTAAGGGAGCAACATAACTAGATCAAATGAAAAACAATTGTTTCTAGTCTATACTTCAGCTTGGGCTTCGGTGCTCATCACGTCTGACAAGAAGACTCTGACAAAATTTTCTGTGCTTTCCAGCTCTGTACAGAGTGGTAGTATTCTTTATTAGACAAGCTGACAAGCTTCATTAAATTTTTCATTGAATTTTAGCTGGACATGGAGCCTGTCTTAAGACAGTACATTTACAGACAACATTTTGTGCTGGAATTCAGTAAGCATTACGTACCATCCAGCTGCATTTAATGGAGTCTCATGGGTGTGAGCAGGTCCATAACCTTTTAATTAAAAATGGTGTAGCACAAAGGGACCTGAAAGACTGGAATAGTACCTGATAGACAATTAAAACAAAGTGCTCATGGCTTTGTTGCTTGCCTGTAGTGATAAAATAGAACAATCAGAAAACTCAATAAAAATCTATCAGTCTATGTGGAAAGACACATGTTTTGTGCAAGACTGGAAAATGCTAATCTATTTGTGAGCAGCTTTACAAATATGCCTTTTCACATTATGAATCCTTTGGTGGCAGAGCTAGTTTAAGTGATTTACATCCTGCCAAAAGTTACTCCTTCGCTTCCATCCATTCTACTATTTGTGTGGGCTTGGTCTAAAGATGTGGAAAATAATCTATTTAACACACACCCACACAGAAAAATCTCTGTGGTTTTACCCCAAAACTCCCCATAAGAGGTTGCTTTCTTTTAGCGAGATTATACTGACAGATGCAACTTAGAGTGGAGCACTGATAAGGGGCTGGTAAGCACCAGGAAAGCCTTGGGGATGAGGGAGAAAGGGAAACGGGTTGAGGGCAGAAAGTTCTTAAGCAATCTCTTGTGCTGAAGGCTGCCACATGGAACATTACTGTGATTATTTCCAGAACATTTTCTTTTACTAACTGATCCGAAAGAAACTGTTGGAAACACCTAGGTCCTTTGTACCTCTCTAGGAAAAAAGATTTGACTTAGTAAACCTTATCAAAGTCAGTTGACAACGTATAATACTAGCAAACAGTATAACTTGGCACATAATTCAGCCAAAATCAACCTAAATTGAAGTTTAAATTATATAGTAGTTTAAAAAAATATGTATTTTACACTCTTTTTTCCTCTTTAATTGTGATCAAAAGTGTGTGCACCCATTTGAAGAGAAAGGCTAGGATTAGCTGTTTTGGCTTTCACTAAAACCAGAAGTGACTAGATGTCATTACAGACCCTGTTTTCATTTCAAGATATGTAGAACCCGTTGCTGTAGATAACCATTGTAACTTTTAACTGCTCAGTCTTCAAATCTTTTAAATATGAGGCTGTCAGGTCTGATTCTGCGACCAGATCCTGGCTTTGATCAAGGCAGACTTGAGCCATTGTGATCACTACCCAGAAGACAAACTTATTTTGCATACAGTATTTTTCTTATAGAATCCATGTCAGATATCGTGCCTGTGTTTCCATCAACTTTGTGGACGTTTTGGACAAATTATTTAATGTTTCTTAGTCTTCATCTCTGGCAGAATTTTTAATGTGGAAAAAGCAAGCAATTAAGTCTAGAGCTGTTGAGCTTGGGATATGTTTCTAATTGCCTGCCTAGGCCATTCACCTAAATTACGTCAGAGCTGATTTAATTATCCCGAAAAGCTTCCCTCAAGATGAAATTCCAGCCTAACCTTAAATATCTCTCAGTATAAAGCATGCCTAGAATTTTTTGCTGTCCTTAAAATAACAAAACTATGTTACAGGAATGAGTTACACTTCAGAGGGGGTTCTCATTCTTTTTTCATACCGGGAAGGCAACTAGTACCATAGTCCTGTGAAGTTTTCTGCCGTATTATCCATTCCCTTTAGTGGTACAGAGTATTCCCCAGCCCAGCTTTCATAGTAAGCATCCTTATTGCTGCAAACTCCTGTGTATTAGCATGCAATTACCTGACTCATTATTGTTTTCTAAAGAATCAAGCTGAAAATTATTTTTGCTCCCTGAAGTAAGTTGCTAAGTATTTGTGAAAAATTAAAACCCGTATATTTTGGTGCAAGAAGCATTCAGCTCAGAGATGCATTAAACAGAGCCATACCACAGTTGCTGCAGTATAAGGTATAATATAGCTACTTGCCTGTAGAATGCATCACAGTCTCTTATAGCACTTAAAATGATCTATTTTCTCCAGGGAACTTCAACTAATATTCAGAATATGAACTTCAAGTAACCAAACTCTCTTTCCCACAATGCATTTTTATGGTTATTGATGTATGGCAGCACCAAAAATGGTGTCTATTTAGACATAGAAACAGATAGAGATTTATAGATGTGTTTCTCTTCAAGGAGCTTTGTTTTTCTACAGAATCAGATTTTTTCAGATGAAAATATTTATGTACACACATTTGTCAAAGCTATTCATCTTTGGAAAACAGTCCCAGCGGAAATTTTTCAAATAGCTGAATTTTGAATCAGTACTGCCAAATACCTTTAGGTGCTCTTAACCACCTTCACACTCTGCCAAAGTTTTCTCGTGAGCTCCATTCTCTGATGCTCATTGCATGAGGCAAGTTTAGGGTTAAGTGAAGCTTCTTATATGTGATGTAAGATGGCCTTAAAACTAACATACAAATAAGTTCCTGGAGAGGAAGGAAACTATGGATCAAAGCACTCTCTTATCGGTTTTATTATCCATATCCTTAACGTGCCTGCCATACATACTTTTACTACCTGCTCAGGATTTGCTAAAAATAAAGGCGAAGTTTGATATTGTTTATACCTTTTAAGATATGTAATATGTAGAATATTGCAAAAATGTCGAGAATGTTGTACCAGGGTTCTTTGAATAGCAGAGGACAATGGCCCTCTCTTGTCTCCCAGATAAGTTATCAACTTGACATTTGTTTCTAAATGTCAGCAAGACCGGAATGGGTAAGATGAGTCACTGAACTTTTTTTGCTGTTGGGTAGGGAGCAAGGATGGCTAGTTTAAAATAAGAGTGTGGAAAGGAGAAAAAATAGCTGTAGTCAGAAGGAGAGGAGAGGCTAACTTTTTCCTGCTGTTGTCTGTTCATGTCAGGTTGTGGGCACAAAGCACCAAACAGTTCACTCTTAACTAGCCAAATCAGAAGCTGAATGGATGTGTGTTATGTGACAATGGGTTTATACAGGAAAAAATGGGAATGATGCTCAACCCCTGGGGGTGGTTTGGAAGGAGGTAAGAGAGGGGCCTGTGGCTGCAACCCACAGAGGAGTCCTTCAGTGAATATTACCTGGGGACAAGCAGAAAATGCAGAATACAGGGCATGTGTTTTGCATCTGAGGGGAGTGAAAATGGTGGCAGAGGATCTGATGAGGCTCCAGATCTATGTTGTAAAGGCAAGAGCAAGCTTCAGAGACTGCTGGCTGAAATGCTTTTGAGCTGGCTCTTGTAGAGCAGGGACAGAAACCAGGACAACCACTGTAGATCTAAGAAGCTATAGAAACTTCAGAAAGGCTCTTTAAGGATTATGTTTATGCAGAATCCCTGGCAGAAGGCTTCAGTTTGTTAATGAATTTAAGGGAAGTTCATAAATTTGGATAATTTCATCCCTCAAGACCTGTTTCATCTGAGGCCCCTCACCCTTGGCAAGCCCAGAGCTTCAGGAGCCTCTGCAGGGGCTGGCACTGCCAGAGTCCTGGCTTCGGAGGGGTGTCCTTGCTGGCAAACACCAACCAGGGCTCCTTCTAGGTGGTAAGAAGAGATGCTCTGCAGTCTTGAATAGTTCCAGGCTGTCTCCTCCTCCACCCAATTTATTTTTATAAAATTCATTTGCCTCCTATACAAACACAGCCTACTTCTAGCTTAGCCCTGCTTTTGCAGGTTTCTAAAAATGGTTTTAAGTGGAGCTCTTACTGAATTGTCATTGAGAGTCGTTCCAGGACTCTTTTAGAAATCCTGGCAATAGCTCCAAAATTACTTTCCTTGATCATTTCTCTTTTAATCTCCCTAGTCTATCCAATCCTTCTATCTCCACTCCATTTTTCACCTTCTTTTTGGTCTCTTCTTTACCATCTCAATGTCTTGTGTTGCTCACCAATGTGTTCAAAAGAACAATGTTGACCATAGACATCTTATCCTCCCATGGGGAAATAGAGGACTTGAAGAGAGAGATTGTATTGGTCTATCTTTTATTTTATTTTTTTGCTTTGTTTTTCATTCCCCCCCCTTATCATTCACTCGTATTCCTTTTCTCTTCTCTTCTCTTCACTAGTCCTACTCACCCTCTTCTTTTTCTTACTCCATTTTCTGTTTGCGTGACAGATTCCCTGACAGAGTAACTTGCTGCAGGTCATTTGAAATCTGGAGAATTTGGTATTCTATTATCACTACAGCTTTGCACAACACAAGCTAATGTAGCATTGTGGTTGTGATGATATTGCCAAGCTTGAAAATGGCATTTCCATTCTAAATCACAGACATTTATAACTTTCTCAAAAAAAATATTACCTTTGGGGCTCAAATTTTTCATGCTTGGTCTCAGTCTAAGACTGAATTGGTTTTAGAAACTTTCATAAAAATCACTCCAGTTGTTTGTATTTTTTTTTTCAAGTTATCCAATCAGGAGGAGGGAAAAAGCAATTTTCACTACTTAAGGTACTTTTCATTTGCTTTTCATCCCCAGTAACTCAAACCAACTTTAGTTTGAAACATCACCCTTGAAAGTGAATGTACTTCCGAATGATGCATTGCCTTTTTTGAAAAAATTTGGTTTGGAAATTACATAGTTATAAACATTAGAACATTGTGTGCTGAGCATGCACAAAACATTATTTCCTTTCTTTGATTTAGACCTCTACCCAGTAGTGATTAATGTTCCCAGACATGAGTATTTGTTTGTGCACTCATGAAAATTAGAGATGGAAAAGATCTGTTGCATCGTTTAGTCCATCTTACCTCCAAGGGCTTGATACCTGCTCTCTCTATTTGTACATGTGCCAGGAGCTGAGAGTCACAGAAAGGTCCTTTCTTGAAACTTCTCTGCAGAGCTTTAGTGGAACAGGGACAGTAATTTTTACTCTGAAGCACATGTCTGTTTGTACCTTGGCTTTGCCATCATCTAAAACATTTCCTAGAACTTCCTGGTGCGAATTTCAAGAAACAGTAAAATATGTACTCAGCAGGTTGGACTGTTGCCCAGTCTAGCCTCAGGCAATGGGACTTCCTTCACCCGCTTTGTAGTTTTGAACAACCTGAAGATCTCATATTGGCAGGAAGGTTCCCTTGCTACGCCTCTTGCATTGTCAAGATCTTCAGGCAATGGCAACAGTCAAATCATGACCAGTTATGTCACCGTAAATAGTACCCCTCTCTCTTTATTATTTTTTCCTTATCGTGAATACATATAGTCTATTACGCCATTGGCAATTTGCTTTTGTTTAGACAATCTAGTCATGCCTAGGTTCCTTCATCTTTCTCCGTAAGCCAGTTCATCTAGTCATTCAGTTACCTAACATGACCCTTAGCTCTCATTGCTCTCATTGCTCTCATCCCTAGCTCTCATATTATCTAAGCATAATTGGTTTCTCTTGCTTTTATTTGCACTCACTCATATTTGTCAATAACGGTTTTTTTTGAATAGCGGTGCCTGGAATGGAAAACAGTTCTCATCAGTACCTAACAGGATCCCATGGCAGGCCTACTCTAGGAAAACATTTCAGCTGATTAGGGAACATTAGGTATTTTTCCTGTTAAAAAAAAAAAAAAAAGTTTCATATCTTATCTTTGTTCTTAACTAAAAATATGGATTTTTTTGGTGGCATTTAAAAAAAAAAAAAGGAAAAATCAAGACAAACAAGAAATAATCCACAAAAAAGTTTAATGTCACTGAAAAATATTTTGAACTGGGACATTTCAGTCTGTCAGCTATGTTTTTAGGGCAGACTAGCTAATACACTTATATAACAGAATTTTAAAACTAGATTTGTATCTTTGCAGGAAAAAAGGGAGGATGTTTACAATTGTGTTAGCATACCACAGTTAGTTCATCATTTCTCAGAAGAATCACTGTGACAGAAGGACACATTTGAAGGAAAATACCGAAAGAGACAAAATATTTCTTTTTAAATCCCTGACATGTTACTTCTGGAAGAGCTCATGCAATTTTAAAAAATAACAAAGTTTTTCAAAATGACTGTTCATTTTAGGGGCCTCCATTTTCTGAGACAGTGAGCTGGAACCTAATTTTCAAAAAGAACTAAGTAGTGCAAGTTTGAAAAGTGGGCTTTTTTAATTGTCTCAAATTGGAGATTGCAAAAGGAGATACCCAGAAATCAACATTTATTTTTGAAAACATGTCCTAAATTGTATTGCTGGGACACAGGCAATAACATAGCAGGTATGATGCAGCAAAACCAGTACCCTTGTATTTATCTTTGCCTACTTGAAAAATACCACATCTGTTCAAAAAAATGTCATATGTTTGAATGGAAGTAAAATGAAAATTTGGCTATAGCTGGCAGATTGGAAGAAGCTATTTTTCTCTAGTTTATTTATGTAAAACGCAATAAACTGTTCAACATATAATCACTTACATGACCTCTGTGTACGGAAACCAGTTTTCACATTTCTTAATCTCTTCAAAAAATGAACAGAAAGTGGAAATTTCCTTCTGAAGAGAATTTTAAATAATCTCAAACCCAGGACATGCTATTGAAAGTGTAAGTTGTCAGAATACGGATTTTTCGCAATTAGATGGTTTCTAAAATGTAATTTGACAGAGTCCCTTTAATCCTATTACATCTTGTTCTCTCTTTGTTGGCTAATTAGAATGATTGGCCCTTGTCATTTTCATAAAATCCCTTTATATATTGAAAGTGCATTTTCTTTCCTTCCCATGATCTCACCATAATCATCTTGACTCATCTGTAAATATATGAAGCTGTTAGAAACTCACTTAGACACATACATGGTGTGTATATGCTCTTAATCTGTGTGTACATAAGTAGGAATACACTAATGCACTAAAGTGGGTGAAAATTTTCTTCAAAGTGCTTTTTGCATGACAAACAGTCTTTTAAAGGAAGAGGAATTGCCATGGAACAATGTCTCGTGTTCTTCAAAATGTTATAATGTGATTTGAAAAAACAGACACACCTAAAATGTTCTTTTTTTTTTAAAGGTGTGAATTTTATTTGTAGCCTTTCTGTTGTGATATCTTGAAAGTGGACCAGCTGGGACCTGCTGCAAGGATATGATTTTCATGCTGCCTCTCTTTCTGGACAAAATAACAGGTTGGAGCGGGGGCATTTAAAATTGCTTCACTCTTGGCCAAAATCAGTGATACTGCAGTCAGCAGTGGTAGCAAGGTGGGATGGATGCTGTCTGCATTCACAAATCTCACCTTTACATGCTGCCTCAAAAGGAAGATATTAGCCTTTTGTGGGGCTGATTGATACACTTAACAAGAAATATTAGCTGTTAACTCTCTAGAATGGTGGTTTGGTAAGCCAGGCACACCAAGATAAAAAAGCTCCTTTACTGTGCTTATGTCATGACAACCTTTCCTGATGATTGCAGTTAACTTTCAGCAGAATGAAGCACGTAGCACAATTGCAGAAGGTAAGCTGACCCATGGTAAAAAAGTTTCAATGGAGGATTTTTTTTCTTTCCACCCATATTCTTCAACTTCTCAAAAGACCTGTTCGTAGATATCAGTTCCCAGACATCGGCTCAAGAGAAATGGGCTTAAAATGACTGCATTTGTATTTCATGCAAATGATTGCAACTGTGTTTTACATTTTTTTCTGGAAGGTTCCCTACTTCACTGTTTTCAGAGTACATCTACATGATGGCAGGGTTCTTGACCTTGTGGTCAAAGTAATAATCCTCAGCTGGCACTATCACAGTTATTACTCTTACACATATTTATATCACAGCTGCTGAAGCTTCAGGATATTACTGCAGTACCAATAATAAATATTACTATTTCTATAGCAACCAATTGCTCTTAATTACTTTCACCACAGGAGCCAGGTGAAAGAGGAGCCAAGCTCTGAAGAAGAGAGATCCTTATTCAATGCAGTATTTCCAAAGGAGAGAAGTAATGCAGAGGGAACTGGAAATCTGCCAACAAAAGGAGACACCTGAAAGAAGAAAAGATAAATATTTAGCCACTGAGATCTGTTAAAGTACAAAACATCATCTATAATTCAGATTCAAAATTACTATATTTAAATATCGTCACAGCTGTACTACAAATAGGCCTATGCTGGCAAATTACAAGGTAAGTGTGAGACACGTACCTAAGTCTCAACTTATTTCCTCTCCCCCGAAAGCAGGGCCGTCCGCGGAACACTTTTTTAGACTGTTGCTAAATTTGTACTTTTTTCATGCTATAGTTACATCTTTATCACAACTCCAAGCCTGCACAGTAGGAAAACTGAAAAAAGAGATGAGTCCAGAATGAGTTATGCATTGGAGACCTTGATCCAAATTTCATGCAGAAGGGTTGAGCATCCCGTGACTAGAAGAAGGGTGACAGAGAGAAGCTGCCGTGGCCACAGTGGGTTCACCGTACAGCACGTGTATGCAGAGGCTTTGCCTACGAGAAGCTTCACACCAACCATGCCTGTAGCTTTCAAAACTACCCAGCCTGTCCGTGCTGACATCAGCCCTGGGTTGGGTATGGAATTCCCCGCAGTTTTAAAGACCCTTGTGCTCCAACAGGGTTTCAGAGCAACTGGCTGAGGGGCGATTTGCCCCCCTGTGAATAATTCAGGGAAAAAAGATGGGAAGGGGTGGAACTGGACTTCCCATCCTCTGGCTTCCTAACAAGTCTGCTAGTGACCTGTTGGCTGGCTGTTCATCAGGAGTTTAGACAGGGAAAAGTCATCAAGGAGTGTTGTCCTCTGACAGAAGGAAAGAGTGAAATTCAGTAGCACAGGAAAGCTAGTCCATTTGGGCTGAACAAGGAAATGATCCTCTAGAGAGATGGAGAGGTCAGGAGAGGATTTTAAGAGTCTTCATTCCTGTAGAGGAGCTGATCTTGTCTTGCCTTGCCATATCTTATCTTATCTTTTTTACATAAAGCAGAGCAAATAATTTTGCAATATTGACAAACCTCCCCCTCTTGAGAAACCATTCTCCGTCTTTCATTGTTCTGATTATAATTCTTGTTCAGCTATCATGGAGCACACCCTTCCTTTTTTTTTTTTTTTTTTGCCTTTTTGGGAATTAAATAACCCGTTTCTCATGTAGTTGGTGAGAGGAACAGGGAGAAACTGATTATAATCCTTCCAAACAAATCTTCACTGTGTCAGTAATTTCCTTATCCAGCAATGGTCCAGCAGTCATCACAGCCTCTGCAGTCATAGGAAACATAATTTCCAGGGTACCACTGGTACTGGCAGTGTGGGATGTATCACAGAACATCTCAACTCTAGGCTGTACAAGAGAGGTCTCCAGACACATCCTATGAAGGTGTGTACATAGGACTAAAGCTGCTTCCAAAGACTTTCCAGTGCTGCAAGGCTTGGCTGTGTTTCTCAAGAGCCTGGAGGTGTTTGTATCTGGAGCTTTGACTGTCAGTGGCAATAAAGGGCAGCTGTGGAAAAGCCTGGGGTTTTACAGTCAGTGTTCGGCCACTGGAAAGGAAAAGGTTGATGAGGGCTGCAAAAAGCACTGGGAATGTGCTGAAAGTTCTTAGGAGGTACAGAAAAGTTTTGGTTTGTGTTCTGGAAAGGATGCAGGGTTTATGTGAAAGGAAAGGCTGCTTTTATAAGCACTGCAGTGCAGAGGGGTGGGTAAATTCGGAGCTGACTGGGAAAGAAACCCCAGTGTGGGATTTAACTGAGATTGGCAATCATATAAAGGTGAAATATCACCATAGAGAGAGCTGTTGCTCCTCTGTCATAATCTTTAAGAATCCTTCGATCATTGTGGATGGTTCAGATGATAGTCCTTGCTCAGTCTTTATCAGGTGAAAAACACCAGTGAGGATATTTGGAGTTGAATGGGGGGTAGGGGAACATGAAGGGCTCTTGTGGGAGGTTGCGAGAAAAAAAAACAAATCGAGCTATTGTCTCTCAGCTATCTGTCAAGATAAAGTTTCTAAAAACTACAGCTTCCCTACAGTCCTTTGGTAGGCAATGGTTGGAAAGCTCAGCATAAAGGCCCAATTTGGCTGTTCAGCCAGCTGGGCAGCACAGCACTGGTGTCCTTGCCCTGGAGCCAGGCTGGTGGCTGGGTATTTTAGCCGCGCTTGCAGAAGTCCCTGCATCTTTTGCATTGCTGTGCTCCTCCCAGCTGGCACTTTGTCAGCTCAACTCGAAAGGTTTGTTTGATTATCACCAAGTGTTTGGTTATTAAAAACAAGCTGTCAGCCTCACAGCCTACAACTATAATGTATAATTAAATGCATCCTATCCTCTGTTTCCAAAACACTGTTACAATAATGTCAAGTTGTGATAATCTAGCGAAAGGCGGTGGGGAGCGCGGGGAGTCAGACGTGGAGGACGTCTCTGCGGCTCTGCTGTGTGCATCAGCTGCAGTGCTCACCCCGAGAAAAAGGGCAGTGACAGTGGGGCCAAGGAAAAATAAAAAGCAAATGTTGAGGTTTGTGTGAGAGCAGGGCGAGAGAAGGATGAAAGAGTGGGGATTTCTCCCTTTTCTTTCTGTGGGGTCTGTTCTTCCTACTGATGTCAGTGGTGTCAGGGCTTCGTCCTTCCTCTTTGTAATGGCACTGTAAGCGTGGAAGCAGATTTCCTGGGCAAACTGGAGGACCGTGTCCTTTTCCCACTGCAGGGCTCAGTGGGGTACCTGCCCCTCCTCACATGGTGCAGCAGCCATCCCGTGGCTGGATGGTGTTCCCTGCCCCTCCATCACACAGAGCCCGTCTGCAGGACCCAGGTAGAGGCCAAGCAGTGTTGAACTTCTCCCATCTGTGGATCCTCTCCTGAAGTCACCATCCCAGCACCTGGGAATGCACCCTGGCCTAACAAACACTGTCCAAAAGCTGGGGTAAGGCAAATCTCTTCTTTGCTCCATTTACGAGCTGAGTTTCCCTGTTTGCTAGTGTGGAGTCCACATATATCACAAAGAAAGAAGTCAGAGGAAGATACAGCAGTAAGAAAAATGCAGCAGCATCCTGACCATGTTGTAGGAAAATAGCCTTTTATCATCTCCTGAGCTGCTACGAGTTCACACAGTAGATATTCAGCTAGGGCTCTCTCTAGTCCTTGGAAGAAGTGGTGCCTGGCTCTGTCCTCAGGCTCCCCTGTCTTCCCCTCCATAGTTACACTGCCTTTATTCATGGTAGGTAGTTGATCCTCACTGAAGTTCACTCAGCCTTTGCCTGTTGCACCTCAGAGGAGAGGCTGGGATGCTGACACCTCTTTTTTTGGAGCTATCTTTCAGCCAACTTTTTGAAATGTGTCTGTTTTAGGGAATCAGTGATCTACAGCACCTATGAAAAGAGTCTTTGACAGAAAATAGAAGCCTTCTCTGCCTCTTCTTACTCCCTCTGCCCTTCTTTAATCCTTCTGTCCAGTCCTGCTACCTTATCAAACTGGAATTCTTGTGCAGTTATGGTGGCTGCCATCGAGTCACTTAAAGGATTGGGTGCAAAAACATTTAAGGCAAACAAAGCTGCTTTCCCAGTTGCTCTTGGCTACAGCCACTGAGCAAGGCTTTCCATCTGGGACCTTTGCATCCTGGATTATGCAACTGGGCATTTCTGTGTAGTCTCTCACTTCTTGGGTGTGCCCCTCACTTTACCTCTTATTTAGGTCTTTGACCTGCCACCATGCCCCCCTGCCTGGATCATAGAAGTGCAGAAGCTAGAAAACCTGTTCTTGAGAGTCAGCTGTGAGACTTCACTAAAATGTGGTGATTTGAGCCTGTGTTCCCACTAAGCTCCAGTTTGCAGCTCCAGGATGTTCAAATGTCACATCTGTACCCCCTGCTATGGGTGGTCTTTGCATTCACAAACGTACTTTTTTTATTTTGTTTTTTACTGGAGGGTGGAGAGATGAAAAAGAAACACAAAGATGTAAGGATTTGCCTCCCCTAGAAAAATCTGAAAATCCAGCTTTTCCTTCCCAAATGCAACAAACTCCCTGCTGCAGAGTAACAGTCCTGACTTTGAACCACTCACAAGCAGGACTCTGATCAGAGAGCAGCAACACTTATCTTGCAGGTCTAAGAGGTACTGAAGTGACATGACAGCTTTGCACTGGTGTTCTGAGGAGGGATACGTTTCCCTACAGAGGAGATAACAACACCATAAGTGATGTTAGAAAAGATTGCATGGAGGCTTTCATTCCGTGTTGTGTGCTTGAGTTGCTCATGGGAGAAAAAACACAAACTCATACAGGACTTCCAAAAAGGAGGATTACAAAGCACCAGTGAGCTGGGTGGCAGTCCTTTTTTACGTGTGATACAATTAAATGCTTATTTTAGAGCTTATTTTTTTTTACCATCATTGTTTTGGACTCCCTCCTCCCTATCTAATATATTATTATTTCATTATATAGTTTGTTAAGCATTGACAGCCTTTGAGTTTTATTGCACTTCTGTACCTTTGCCTCTCCTGAGCACCCTAATTGCATTAGGTACTTTGGACAAATATGTTCTTGGTGTATAGCAGAGGAGTGACATCTGTGGATATTTATAAAGTCTCTTTGTATAAATGATTTGGAAGCAGCATGTGGCTTTAGAAATTATATCTCAGCCTTGCTTTTCAAGACTGCATGTCAAATGTGGGTAAATAGTTACAGCATGTAAGAGAAAGCAATATAAGAAAGGGAAAGAACCCTCTCAGTCTGCCATTTAATGTAGCCTTTTGGGTTTTACAAAGTGTCTACTACACCAGGAACCACCTGAAACAATTTTACAGATCTTTTCAGCCCAGCCTCCCATCTCCCCTCCCTGTGTCACCTTCAAATTTTCTTCTATGATGAATGGAACAATTCTTTTTTTTTTTTTTCTTTTTTTTTTGCTTGTCTCCCTCTCACCAATTACCAGTGCAATGCCATGACAAGAGGAGAATTATTCCTGGTCAGCATTACTCTGATGAGCTAAGGTCACAAGCAGTTTAGCTGAAGAGGGTACAGAACCTTTTTCAGCACTGTTAGAAAAAGCACGTGGGCAAGGAGTTTATTCAACATAATGTCAATTGGGTTTTCTTTGCCAGCTCTGCAACCTGTTTTGCCTTGTCTTGCAGAGCTATTTAATTTCCTTCCAAAATGCAACAGCTTCAGAACCCCCTAAGCATCTTAAGGGGGTACATCCAATTGGAAGTCAGTGGAGTTGACGCTCCTGAGAGCCTGCAGTACTTCTGAAAGGTTTGCGCAGCAGAAGCTGAGAAAACCCAGATGAAACTTCTTTTTTGCTGAAATTGGTTCTTCCTGAGGAAGTGGGCTCTCAGCCTGAGTAACTGGCCTGGTTTTCCACAGCTAGTAAGTCAATAGGGAGGTGCTCAACATCTTCTCAAACTTTGGATGCTTGGAGTTCAATTCAAGCCCTAAAGATAGGCTTCCTCTGCTGTTACGGTGCTTGCAGCCATGCAAGAGTTCTGCTCAGAGTTGTCAGATATGACAAAGATCCAGGAGAACTGTGTCCTACTGGAAGCCTTGTAGACTACCTTACAGTAGTCAAAATGACAATAATGTTGTATGTATATATTTTGGCCTTCCTTCAGTGTAAATGGTGTCAGCCACTGGAAGTCAGGAGCAAGCAGACTTGCTTATGCATCAGTTTGGTTTTGTGTCCAGTTAACAGGCTTATTTTGAATGGCACTGGATTTGTGCAGGTGAATGAACAAAGATGTTGTTCACTAGAATCAGAGGTCAAAGGCTAACATAGGTTAAGCAGAATCTCTGGGTGTAGTTTCAGAGCAGGACCAGCTTCAAAATTAGATCAGATTACAGATTGTTTATCAGAGTTTTTTGTATCTCAAGAGATAGAAACAGGCAGCCGTCCAGTTTGAAAGGCACTTTTGGAGATGACCTTGTCCAACTTCCCACTCAGACAACACCAGTTAGGACAAGTTGCTCAAAGTCTTGCCCAGTAAAGTTTTGAATTTTTCCTGTATGTCAATATCTCTTGTACAGGGAACTCAAAACTCAACACAACACTCCACATGCAGTCTCAGAAGTGCCAGGTAGAGGGGAATAATCACTTCCCTCGACCTGCTGGCTACCCTCTTACTAATACAACCCACTACATGGTTGGCCTTCTTTCCTACAAGGACACACTGCTGAGTTATGTTCAATTCTTGTTGACCAGGACCAAGGTCTTTTTGTGCAACGCTGCTTTCCAGCCAGTCAGTCCCTGGCCTGTACTGTTGCACAGGGTTATTCCATCCCTGGTGAGAGACTTGGCATTTGCCTCTCTAGAATTTCACGGTCCTGTCAGCCCATTTTTACAACCTGTCCAGGTCCCTCTGAATAGCAGTCATACCCTCCAGCATGGCAGCTGCTCCCCCTGGTTTGGTATCATCTGTAACCTTGCCGGGAGTGAGCTCTATCTCATCGCCCTGGTTGCTAACAATCATGATAAATGATATTGGCCCAGTATTAGTTCCTGAAGGATGTCACTAGTAAGAGTCTGCCAGCTGGACTTGTTACTGCTGATTGCCACTGTCTGAGCCCAGCCAATTTTCCACCCTCTCACCAACTATTTACCTAGTCCATAATTCTCCAGTTTGGTTATGGAGAGTCCATACCCTTTCTGAGCCCCTGTTCCAGTGCTTAAACACACTCACAGTAAAGATTATTCTCCTTCTATTCAGTCAGCTTTACTTTTGCTGAGACTTTGATCATTGATGCTTTTATTTTTGCTGTGCACCTCGGAGATGGGCTCCATCTTCCCCATTAATCCACTTTCAGTTGTAGCAGACAGAATTAAATCCCTTTCCACCATGTCTTCTCCAGGTTGAAGAAACCCACCTACATTCATCTCTCCTGGTACAGCATGTTCTCCAGCCATCTAGCCATCGTCATAACACTCTGCTAAACCTCCTCTAGTTTTGACTTTCTCTTTTGCAACAGGGGATCAACTTATCAACTTAACAGGGGATTGCAACTGGCACAGTGCTCTAGAGGCAGACTCAGGCCAGCCAAGTAAAAGGGGAGTAAATGCTCCCCTCAACCTCCTGGCTATGCCCAAGGTAGTCTCTACCTTCAAAGCAGAAGAGGCAGTGAGAAGGCTCCGTGGGAGGTAGGGACTGTGATATGTCCTGGGGTCCCAGTCTTCCCATCACCCAGCTTGGAGACCTGGCTGATGTGTACCACAGCCTTCATTTGGACAATGTGGGTAGATTCCATTCCTACAGAAACCAGGACACAGCGGTCAGGAGGTGTGTATGCCCACAGTCTTGCTCCCGTATGGTGTTTGGAGGCATCTGGGGCTAGATACTCAAAAAGAGCTCCTGGGTCCTTGCAGGCTATGTTATAGTCTAGTAGACTGCTCAAAATGGAATCCCTACCCTGTATAAATAGTATAGGGGTATGGCTGACGAGACAGAGGGCTGGGGAGTCTTGTTTTGACATGCACAGCCCATGCTTGTGGGAGTTATATGGTAGCTGTAAATTTGAATCGGCTGTGTATGACAAATCTTATCTGTATATTGTGGTTTTGCTTGTGCAACAGAACAGCCCCAGTGGGGCTCAGATTAGATTTGTATAGGACGCATAGTCAAAACTAGGTATTTTTCCTTTGGGAAAATGTGCATGCTTTGAGCAGATGTCTGTGGGAAAGATAAATAAGTAGCATTGTGATCCACTGGGTGCAAGGATAAGAACTAATTAATTGCACTGGGTTTGGCTGGGATAGAGTTAATTTCCTAGTGGCTTGTGTGGTGCTGTTCTGGATTTGTGAAGAAAACAGTATTGATACACACCAATGTTTTAGTATTGCTGAGCAGTGCCTACGCAGAGTCAAGGGCTTTTCTGCTTCTTAGACTGCCCAGCCAGCGAGCAGGCTGGGGGGGCACAAGGAGTTGGGAGGGGACACAGCTGGGACAGCTGACCCCAACTGGCCAAAGGGGTATTCCAGACCATAGGATGTCACGCTCAGCAATAAAATCTGGGGCAAGAAGAAGGAAGGGAGGGATGTTTGGAGTGATGGTGTTTGTCTTCCCAAGTCACCATTATGCGTGATGGAGCCCGGCTTTCCCGGAGGTGGCTGAACACCTGCCTGCCCATGGGAAGTGGGGAATGAATCCCTTGGTTTGGTTTACTTGCATGTGCTTTACCTATTAAACTGTCTTTATGTCAACTCACGAGTTTTCACACTCTTACCCCTCCAATTCTCTTCCCCATCCCACTGGGGGGAGTGAATGAGCAGCTGCGTGGGGCTTAGCTGCCCACTGGGGTTAAACCAACATTAATATTTGTGATCAGTTCCATGGACACCACATTAAAGACTGGTGCAAGCTACCTAGTCTTTTTTGCCTGAAATAAGTAGTTTGGACTTCACTGAGATTTTCAGTCTCTGGGAGAATTTTAGGAACACTTTCCTTTTCAAAGGACTAAGTCAATAGCTGTAAAAGGAGGGCTGTCACTGAGCTCGCATGTTGCTGGAGCAAGGCAAGGAAAACAAAAGCTGAGCTCTAGCAATAAACATCAGCCCAGGAATGGTAATATTTGTTCAGCAATTTATTGGGTAGTCATTCCAATGTACTGGTCGTGGCTGCTTTATCACTTTTAGATTGGTATTCCTGCATGTTTTAAAAAAAAGAATGAAGATGAGGATTTTTTTCTTTGGGTTTGTTTGGGGTTTTTTTTCGGCTTGCTTCCTTTTTTTCCTTATGTATTCTATATAATCCCACACTGATACCTTAATAAAATATTCTTACCTCTCATATAGAAGATTTATCGTTGTTTTTAATTAAGAAATCATCAGCCAGTATTTGACAGGCCATTTTCAGCCTCATTACAAATGTGTTCTTGATTAAATTTCAGGTATATTCAATATCCTGTAAATCAGAGGAGAGTGTTTTCTCTTTTCTACTCTTCTATAGTAAACATGACAGATATGATATCTGCCAATAGCATGTGCTTAGCATAAAGTACAATAATGTTAATGGGGAATTGAAAACTGTGTAATCCTGCCTCCTCAGAGTGGAGCTGAATTCAGCAGCTTCCCCAGCTCGAGAACAGTTGGGAAAGTGTTGCCTGGCCCATCAGGAAGATTTCTTCTTATACAGAAAGAAAAAGAAGGTGGTTGGAGGTCCTTAGTCTGTGGTCTTCTCAGGAATGGGGTTTCAGAATTGGAGAGAAGGATGAAGAAAAAAAAGTAATACAAATCAAAGCTGAGCAGAGGAACCCAGTATTCATGCTATGTGATGGCAGTGTCAGCGTAGAAGCAAGTATACTAAAAAGGTGTATGTGTGTGTGTTAGAGAGACAAAAGGAGTATCTGGAGAGGATAACAGGCACTCAGAGCTTTGCATGTCAACAAAAGTGAAATGATGAATCTAGAAAGTAAAAAGGAAAATCAAGACCTGACGGCAGGAAGGATAAAACTCAGTAATGGACCTCACAGAAACTGCCTAACCCCACTGCCAAACAGGGCTTATAAGGAAAAAAAGCCACATGGCTGCTTCCTTCTATTTTGGAAGATGTTAGGCATCTTCTTTCCAGTAAGCTGGGTGTACCTGAATAGCCTGACATTCTCACATGTAATGTCTATGGCTGGTTACACCCCACACAACCTTTTTATACTGGCATCTCCTCTTTCTCCTTTCTTAATAAACCAAATCTCAGTTAGACTGGCTGGGCAACACGAGGTTTGTCTTAAGGTTGCTGAAAGATGCCCTGCGCTCTGGTTGCCACTAGAAAGGCATTTATTGCTGGGTCTTCTCCCATGCCATTAACTGGCTGATGATGTCCAGGAAAGTGCCTAAAAGCCCAGGACAAGTACCAAGTGGAAGGCTGGCAGGTGACAGTAACTACCATAAATATCTATTCACTGTATTTGAATCTATTTTAGGCCCCATAGCAAAATCTGAGAGACTTTGGAGCCTATCTGGTGCTCACTGTGGTAATTCTCCTGGTCTGGTCTGGTCTGGAGTGACTTCTGAAGTATTAATAGTCCTACTTAACTGCACTCAGATGATGCTCCAATATGTTTACCACCTCCAGGCTAACATTCTGCACCCCTTTTACAGAGCTTAGTATGATTTCTAAGTGGTGCATATTTTAAATATGGGTGACCCACACTGCATTGACGTTAGCTTTGCTGACACCCAACAAAAAGGAGCGTACAAGCTGAAAAACACAGAATTGATTTCACATTTGTTCGCAGCAGCACGACATAAAATTGCAGCAGATTGGAAACAAAAGGAAGTTCTGTGTCTAGAAGAAAGAGGCTGAAAGGATGTTTGGAAATGATGATAATGGAAAAGTTAACTGATGCCAGAAGTGATTACACAGGAGGCTTCCATGCAATGTAGCCGCCTTTCTAAAACTTTATTCAGCAAAATTCAGCACTATCCATTGCCTGATACCCCCAGCTGCCCCAGCAATCTTTCACACTTCTGCAAATGTTGGTTAATATAACACTTTCCTGCTCTGCTGCTTAAGGACATATATCAAAAAGATGGCTTAATTTCCAAAAGGCTGTGATGTATAATATGGAAATAGTGCCACATGTAAGCTCACTAGTAATACTTTGTCCAGTGCATTTTGTTTGAACATGCTTTAATCTGTCAGCTTTTATTCCTGATTTGTGCTACAGTTACATTTTTCCTTTGATCAAAATGAAAATAAAGAGAAAGGAAAAGCACAGACTGGGTAGATAAATTAATTCACATTTTTATTGAGACACTTGATCCTAAAATACATGCTATTCTGTACTGAACCAGAATTTTAAAACCCACTGCAAGTAGGGTTAGGTTGGTAGGGTAATATTTAATTATTTCCACTCTTCTTTCTCTTGCCTCTCTGACTCATTACCCTCCTTTAATCTCCCCAGCAAGATAAAACTGAATAGCAGAGGTGAGTAAACATCTTAGTTTTCAAATGACAAAACTGAACTATGTGCATGAAAGTCTAAACAACAGAGCTGAGCAGAAATTTTGTGATCCAAAGTTTTCTCATTAGAAAATGCAGATTTGAACATCATCTAACGGGAGACAGAGAGGGAGGGAAAAAAAGACATTTCCATAAGGCAAAACTTGCTATTTAAAAAGACTTCTGCAGTAATGTTCCAATGTTTCATTTTGAAACAACTTTTAATTTGCTTATTATTTTGGTTAGAAATTTAAAATGCGATAATGATAAAATAGTTCCACACCATTAAATCATTATATTTTTAAAACTAATCATAAGCTTGCTATATTCAAGTTTATAAGTGTTCAGAATCAAAAATGAAACCTTCTGATGATATCAAGAAAAGCTTTGAGCAAACAAAAATAAAAGCCCAGAATTTGTTTTATGTAGTGCTTTAAATGTTGTTCCATTTCCTTAACTTTAAGCAAACAAACAAACTCCACAAAATCTTCTAAAATATCTTGTGACATGGACAATTTTATTCTTGCCCAGCATTTGTTATCAGTGAAATTTGCCAACAGAACTTCTTGAAACAAAATAAAGTCATTGGAATTATTGGTGGATTAGACAGAATTTACTTTTCCTTACTTGCACCAATACCAAGCGATCTCAATGAAAACTTTAATCTTAAGACTTCAAACTTTGACGCTTGAAATAATGTGAATTGTGTAGGCTGGGATTACTTCCCCCCCCCCCCGAAAAATATCTGCCTATGGAAATTAGATAAAATGACAGGCAGTAGACCCTGCCTGGCTGCAGTCAGAAATGTGAGCTCTTTGAGGAGTGGTGGGTCACTTATCTCGGTCTTTTGTTTTCTGTTAGGTCTTGAAACCCTGGTATAAGTTTTTGGGCACCGTGCAGACTCCGTAGCACAGAACGTACATCACTGCTAGCCTGGGTGCTGAGGACATAAAAGGTGATGGTAGGAAAGAAGACAGGGAGAATGCAATTTCCTATCTGAAGCTGTCCTGGGTTAGTATAATGAGATGAATTTTAACTAGGCCTGAGGCTGATTTATACTAATGTGTTGCTAACCTGATATACGTCCTCAGTCAGGGTGTGCAAAGATGGTAGTAAGCAGATCCCAAAACGTAAACTTCAGTCTGTAGTACTGTAACGGATAAAATAAATCATCACATTAGGCTCCCACACAAAGCACTCTGGTTTAGACCAGGTTGATTGAATTGAATTAAACTGAGCTAAACTGTATTTTGAAAACAATTCATGCTTTCATGCACTGTGATTTGCCTCTTAAAGGAAAAAGATATTAATCTGTATTTTGAGAACATAGTGTGGGCTTTGCTGAGCTAATTCTGTGCACAGACTGCACTGTGCATTTTCACAAACCATTAATGAGGATTCAGAAGCCTCAGTGCTTTCTGTATTGAATCTCCCCCTGATATTAGCACTTGGACAAGAGCTGTTGAACTCTCCCAGCAGCAAGGAGGGCCTTGGTCTCAAGGAGACCTGCATGGACAGAATCCGTAACAGTAATATCTTTAACCTTAGGGTACCAGAGATGGATCTAATAGCACTGGTGTTCGTGCTAGACTCAGACCTTAAATCATCCCTTTCAGTTGATATATAAGGCCAGATTCTTTAGTGTCCTCCGGCTGCTTTGGAGCTGTTCCTGTAAGGCAAAAAGCCCTAAGCTGAAGTTGACTGGCTGGTTAAACCAAATTTATAGTTGCTTTTCACTGCCAGAAAGACACAGTTAATCTGAACCATGATTTACAAATACTGAGAGAAGAGTGTCACAACATTATCAACCTTTAATGATGATGGAATCAGTAAGCTCTCATAAGCATGTTCCTAAGGGACATATATAGAAATGAAGAGGTTCAGGTCCAGTGGTTACCCCTCCATGGACTAGGGATCTTGTGTACATAAAATATCTGACAAGGATATGGTGCCCTCATATTCTGTTTTATTTCACTACTTAATGACTAAAACCTGGAGTTGGTGCTTGGGGGCAGAACGTTTAGCTCTTCCTCATCTTCACGGTGTATTCTAAGGGAAACAGCTCTGCATTTTCAGCGGTATCCTGCACGTTAAAACACTTCTAACCAAGATCCCAAAATAATAGCAGCTCTCAAAGATGTTTTCCGGTATGAGTAATTGAATCTTTTCCAAAAAATTGGCAATGCTAGAGAACGTCCACAGGGCTGGGTTATACCTGTCAACTCCCTTTTGCTCTGATACAGAATGCACTTATCTTATCCTTCTGCTTACCTCTTTCTTTGAGAAAGGACATGTTCCCAGTGTTACTTTAGATTCTATTTTAAACTGTAGATGAGGTCATAATGTTAGACCATAATTCTTGGTATTGCTTTTTAGCTGAGCATGAGTGACAGATCCTCTCTTCCAGGACTGCTGGGCTTTTGCCTACTATGACATACTTTGAATTCTGGGGGAAATCTGCAGGATAAGAATACACTTGAGAGACTAACACTTTAATCAGCTAACTGAGCCAGACTCTGTTGTGCCTGGCATTTCCTAATGCCGTCAAAAGGACTGGGTGCACTTTCTCCCCATATACCTGGAAAAAAGATTACACCATCCTGTGCTTTAACAGCCATGGGGAGCTTTGGTAGTCTATTGCAAATGAAAGAAAAGTTCAACAAGCTAAAAGTACGCAGAATGTAACATGCATTGCCTCCATCACATAGCTTCAGAGGTGGCAGAAGATGATGAAGGCTGATCTCTACTGGGCCGTTCTTCTGTGCATAAGGAATCTCTCATCAGGGACACCCATCAGCCTTTGATATCTGGAATGCTGCAAAGTGCAAAGTACTCCAGAGATGTCCTTGCTGTTAGCATTGCCCACTAAAACCCCACAAAACCCATATGTTCTTGTATTCCTTCTCCAGGTGCACAGCTTTAAGCATACACTCAATCCCTTTGTTTTCAAGGCAATGAAAATGGCCACGAGGCACAGTGGAGTCTCCTGCTCCTCTGAGCACAAAAGCATAAATGCCTTCCTGAGACAGATGTGTCTTCTCAGCATGTCACTAAGTCTTCTGCTTCATTTGTAAGGTCTGCCTGTGAGTTTTGAGATGCACTCTCTGGTATTCATATAACAGCTCAATTCTCTTCTTTATCTGATGCATTTCCAAGAAGGCATTTACATGTGCTTAAAAAACTGTATTATAGTTCTTTCCCTCCCAAGAAAGCCATTAACTTGTGTTACCAACAGGACTCTGGGGGAAAGGGGGAATAACATTACGGTTAAAACATCATAAAATATCCATACTTGCAACTTACATCTACATTGACAATGTCCACAGCACAAATGACCTGGTGGGTATTTTTTTTTCTGCAATATTTGCTTCAGTCCATGCAGCTGATGATGCAAGGCCTTGTTATGAACATGGCATGTAATGCTCTCACAGGTGTTGTTACTTTCCCTTTGCAAGGTGGGGCCAACAGGCATCCCTAATTGTATCTTATTGACAGAAAAGGCTCCCAAGAGTTGAGGGCTAATTACCAAATCCAGTAGAGCCATGTTTGTTTTGGAGAAACGGGGGGAGGGGGGGGGGGAAGCATGTAAAGAAGAAAGAAGCTAGCAAGCTTTCCCAGCTGAAAACTTTGATGAATTTTGAATGTTGCTGTGCAAAGGAGAAAGCCATGCAGTACAACTTGTATTTGGAAGGGAGGCTTCAATGCCATGTGTTTAATGCAGCATCCCCTTTTATCACAGAACTACCTGAATGTTCTCTCTCAGGTGGAAGTATTTTTGCCTTCAAGCTTCCATCTTTTTGCACCATTGATACTCCTTCAAAATACTTTTTTTTTTCTCAAAGAACCCACAGTTCTCAAAAGACTTGCCTGGCAGGATAACAACTCTGAGAGATCAGTGTGGAATGAGAGTTGAGGGACTGTGATAGCTGAGAAGTAGTGAATCTTAGTCATGAAAACATATGGATGTGAGAGAGGGTAGACATTATTTTGCCAGTGGCTGGAGAACACAAATGCAAAACAACTACCTAGCTTGTCAGAATCACTGTGCGTGAATATCCATGAGTGGATATTCATTATAAAAATATCGCTATGCTTAGAGTTCCTGATCCTGGTAGGAAGGCTTCAGAAAACATTGTGTTTTGAAGTAATGCTAATGTTATTTGTTCTTCTGTAACCCACTGCTTTATCGAGCATAGCTGGCAGATCTTTTGGAAGGTCCTGTGCATGTAGGCGGTGAAGGTGCAAACTGGTGTATGGTGGTGTCTGTTAAACAGGTCTTGAAATTCACAGTCACTCAGTGGTGCCAGCGAATGCACCCTGACTTTCATGGGGACTTGCGTGCAGACGTCACCCTGCTCACAGGAACAATTTCAAGGAAGACTGATGGCAGATGTTCTACCAGATATTTTTTCTTTTTAAAATGCTGATGGATCAAAACCTAAGAGTTTCAGAAAGTGGGTCAATTTAGAGGAGAGTTTACTTTTTAAATATATGTGAGGTGTTCCCCTGGCCCTTTCCCAAGTGAAGATTAAAATCTTCCATTTGATATTATTTTTTCTTTTGTGTTTTAGTGCCCTATTACAAAAGTCAAGACTAGAGTGCAATGGTTTAATATTCACTGGTACTTTGCTTGCTGTGAAGTACAAACAATACCTTTTGTTTTGCATGAAATTTTGAAGGTTAAATCATTCAGGTTCAGCGTGGCTATTGTTTTAAAATCACAGTTTTTCCTGGGTTTGGTGCCAAGAGAGTGCTCTGACTTGGAAAAAGTATTCAATGCACAAGGAACATTCGTAGTGAAAAGAGTCCAACAGGCAAGTAAATATTTATGAGTATGCAGGCTCAACACTAATGTCCTAATCTAAAATCTAGTATATCAGTCCAGTGCAGATTCCAGGTCTTTCAGCATCCCTGAGATGTATATGTAGTATATGTAATTAATTAAACCAGACAATGATTTGCAGAGGTATCTATTGACATGCTTAGAAAAGCCGTTGCAAATGAGATGCAGGTTGATGTGACAATTTTTAATTTGTCCCAGTAATTAAAACACCATTCGGGGCTGAGTAGAGTCTCTGTTCTCCTCTCTGTAAAAATTTCCTTGGGCAGGAAGAGTGGATCTGATTCAAGCTTCCATTATGCATTCTGGGATCCTCTGCAGACTTTGCCTTCTATTCCCCATCCTGCCAAGGATCAAGCAAAATGGATGGTCAGCAGAGCTCTGCCTCCTGCTAAATCTGCTATATCCTTTCTTTCCCTTTCATAGACTCCCTCCCACTTCACATTCTGCTCTAAAGCATGCATAACCATAGACCGTAATACCAAATGTGCCATTATTCTGTGAATTCTTTTTTTTTTGTTTGTTAACTACTGGTCATATAATATGTATGAGAGAAATAAGATACATCCTGGATAGAGGAGGATGTATCATTATCTCTTCCCCTGAATTACCAAAAGCACATCTATGAAAACAGAATATTTTTTTTTTAATAAGGATGGGATATAACAGTCTAGAACAGTTAATGGCTTTGAAACAGTCATGGCACATCCATCATGCTGGGCACCAGTCCTCAGGCCTTGGCTGTTGAGACAGATTCCCAAAGAACGTATCATTTTGCAACGCAGTTATCCTTAAGGAGCGGTTCTTGGAAGGAGAGTGGTTCTCAAAGAAGTGGTTCCAGAGCCACCTGTGCAGCACACTGACCACCCATCCACAGGTAAAGTAAAAACACACTGCAGCAATAAGAACATAGATTTGTGTGATGGCCACATATGCACTTGTGGCCACTCCTGTTATTCCACTATAGCTCTCAACTAGAGTGCAAAAAGCTTCAGGATTCAGGGTCTCTTCTGCTTAAGTGTTAGTAGGTGACCTTGTATAACAAGGCTGGGACCTCTGCGTGATATCAGAGTACAAATTCATTGTATTTACCTGTTGGCCCCATTTGAGGAAGTCTTAATGGTGGTAAGTAGAGAGCAGGGATGATCTCACTAGCAGTTCACTGTGCCTGCTGGAAACAGAGGCGCATTGTGGGTTTGCACAGCCAGTGTGCTCCTTGGTCCAGTCATTTTGCAGCAGGAGAAGCCCCTTGTTTGGAAGTTGAACTTAGAAAGTGAAGGACAAGCAATGGCACTTCATGTCTGGCAGAAGCAACTTTTTTATCTTTGTGGGAAGAGCCCAGGGAGAGGTGAAGAGAGCAAGACAAATCTGACGAGCAGAGGAACCGTGAGAGCAGGCAAGGAGAAGGAGAGATAGCACACAGACAGTTTGAGAAGGAGACAAGGCACAGATAAGGAGCTGTATCTATCTAATAGATATTCTTCCCCTAATTCTAATGGAAATTCTATCTCCCAGAGCCTGTCAGTGGAAACCTAATCCACCTCCAAAGGGATATGCAGCATTGCTCAAAGCAGAATCCAGATGACGACAAGGTCATTTTCATCTCATCAGCTGTAAATGCGCAGCCTGGCACCTTCCTCCCCGCCCTCGTTTCCCCTTCCTTGCACAAGCTGAGAAGGAGAGGACAAGTTGAATGACAGGTAACATTTCTACAACACACAGCAGAATACAGGGATGGCTCTTCTGCTGCTGAGGAGAGTTTAACTTTGCTTTTCTGACGAATAACTACTCTGTTGTTTGTTTTGGGCTCTACAGGTGACCAGGAGTTGCACTGAACAAACGGTTGCTGGAAATGCAAAGTTTAAAGAACTGGCAGGTCAACTATCTTTACCCACCTTGTGACAACCCTGTCAATGGAAAGCAGAGGGTAAATTCCAACCTGGTCTCAATTCAGTGTTAACCCTAATTTGAGGGTAGACGATATGACCTTCTGAAGTCCCTCCAAACTGAATAATGCTATGACTTCCTTGGATATATGAGCTCGCTCGCTCTCTCTCTGCACATATGCATATGGATACACATATATTTGAAGTTCTTTGGCTATAAAGATAGACCACTCAAGCATATAAGCAAACACTTTTTCTATGCCTCAACCTTCTTGCCAGAGGTCATACCCTAAGAAACAGTGGTCACATTTCCAGGCATGACTTACCACCTCTCAGAATTAGGAAGAAATGTCTGTCTTCATTTATTTCATCAGTTTTATAGGATTGCAGTATTTCCCAGGTTTGTTGTGAGTTTATTTCTTCTAGTCTTCTGTTGTGGTTTAACCCCAGCCAGCAACTAAGCACCACGCAGCCAGTGGGATGGGGGAGAAAATTGGGAAAAGAAGTAAAACTTGTGGGTTGAGATAAGAACAGTTTAATAGAACAGAAAAGAAGAAACTAATAATGATAATGATAACACTAATAAAATGACAACAGTAATAATAAAAGGGTTGGAGCATACGAATGATGCACAGTGCAACTGCTTACCACCTGCCGATTGACGCCCAGTTAGTCCCCGAGTGGCGATCCCCCCCGCCCCCACTCCCCCCAGTTTATATACTGGGCATGATGTCCCATGGTATCGAATATCCCTTTGGCCAGTTTGGGTCAGCTGCCCTGGCTGTGTCCCCTCCCAACTCCTTGTGCCCCTCCAGCCTTCTTGCTGGCTGGGCATCAGAAGCTGAAAAATCCCTTACTTAGTCTAAACACGACTTAGCAACAACTGAAAACATCGGTGTGTTATCAACATTGTTCTCATACTAAAACCAAAACATAACACCATACCAGCTACTAGGAAGACAATTAACTCCATCCCAGCTGAAACCAGGACATCCTTCTCAAGGCTACAGTCTTTCCAAAAAAGTCATCAGGTGCTCAGCTGTGCTGCTAAAATGGACTCCTCTACACTAATGAAAGACTTACTTGTGAAGACAAGAGTTTTTAAACTCCAGCTCATGCTTATGAGAAGCACGTAGGATCACCTCCAGTTATATCCATTGTGCAAACACCATGGCTTATCTTCTCAAGGGACTTGGAGCTGATACTAGCTGTTATGAAACATACCTCTGATGTCTACAATAACAATCTGCAAACTTTCCTGGAACCGGTTTACAGTGCATTCTAGGAGAATTTGTTTCTCCTTCATGGAGTCACAAGCAAAACTGATTTCAGTCCACCACTCATATCACTGAAACTCTTCTCACCTGGTAGGTTTCACTTCTTTCCTTTCTACCTGGGGTCCAACACTCAGCTCTGTCAGATGGTTTGTGGAAAGTTTCTGCAGCAGGACAAAACCTGTACTGCTGCTGAAGACCAGCATTTCCAAAGCAGGTAGAGCATCCTAATCTTAAATAGCTGGGATGACAAGCAAAGGCTCTGCCATTTTCCTTTGTTTCCAGACTCGTATTTAATTTCAAATTGTGGCACTTGATCTTTGCCTTAGCTATACTGTAAGTACACTTACATGGACCTTCATGTCTTGCTGACTGTCGTGGTTTAACCCCAGCCAGCAACTAAGCACCACGCAGCCGCTCACTCACTCCCCCCCCATCCAGTGGGATGGGGGAGAAAATCAGGAAAAGAAGTAAAACTCCTGGGTTGAGATAAGAACGATTTAATAGAACAGAAAAGAAGAAACTAATAATGATAATGATAACACTAATAAAATGACAACAGTAGTAATAAAAGGACTGAAATGTACAAATGATGCGCAGGGCAATTGCTCCCCCCCCGCCAACCGACCCCCAGCCAGTCCCCGAGCGGCGAATTCCTGCCCCCCACTTCCCAGTTCCTAAACTAGATGGGACGTCACATGGTATGGAATACACCGTTGGCCACTTTGGGTCAGGTGCCCTGGCTGGGCATGAGAAGCTGAAAAATCCTTGACTCTAGTCTAAACACTACTGAGCAACAACTGAAAACATCAGTGTTATCAACATTCTTCACATACTGAACTCAAAACACAGCACTGTACAGCTACTAGGAAGACAGTTAACTACATCCCAGCTGAAACCAGGACACTGATCCTGACTTTGCCTTGCTGATTTGACTTCTTGATTTGGCTTTGGATCTGCCTTGTCACTATGGTCTTTTCTGGTGGTTGCTGAACTGGTGGCTGATCCTGGTTACCCTCACTAAACTTGTTCTGCTTGCCTTGCTTTGGTACTGGAGGTCCATGATCTTGCCAGTGAGGCCACTGTCCCTCCTGCCATGGTACCCCCACTCCTGGCTCCCCTTCCCTTTAAGAGCAGCCTGCTCATGCTTGACATAGACTACAGATGTCAAAGACACTGACAAATATTCAAAACTTGTGTGGTCAGAATGAAGCGCATTTGGTCAAGCAGTTTTCAGTGAGCAGGACACTGTCCTGCAGCTCTGCAAGCACACAGTCCTGCTGCACCAAGTCAAGGTCTTGGACTATCAGACACTACAGTCTGTCTCCC
Organism: Haliaeetus leucocephalus; assembly: GCF_000737465.1. NCBI lineage: Eukaryota > Metazoa > Chordata > Aves > Accipitriformes > Accipitridae > Haliaeetus > Haliaeetus leucocephalus. The sequence continues at coordinate 1,785,675 of NW_010972537.1, forward strand.
CCTGGAAATCTTTGAACTCCTTACTTTTCCAGTGCATGCCTACAACCATATATTAGTCACATATGGCCATAGATCTTTAATGCATAACCTGATTACATCAGCTGCTTCCCTTTGTTAATGACCTCCAGGATCAAGCTCAGCCTGACCGATGCCAAAGTACTAACCGGAGTGATGAAAGAACATTTGGTCTTGGCAACCTGAGTGTTGGGGAGAAGGGCAGGATATTACCCATTTTATTTCAATTGTTAATAAGAAACCACAGATCTGTAACCATTATATTAATGGACACATCGTCTGTCTTGTTTAGGGAATCTGCTACTGAGAGAGTTCTTGCCAACAACTCAGTGCAGTGAGGTGTGAATGTTTTGTAGTTTTCTGAGTTATCTTCTAGATAACTGAGGGGGCACGGAGCCCATACTGTAGTGTGAAGAGTTGACCTACCCTCTAAAGCGTGACAGCCCCAGTATTGTGTGAATAATAGGTGCTTAACATGGACACAGGTGTGCCTACATTTTTGGATATAGTCTGGTAGGAGGCTAAATAGGTCCTAAGCAAGTGTCTGAAAAATTCCTACATAATCGCAGGCCCCCAGAGGATGATCTGACCCCTCTAAGTGCTTCCCATGTTAAGACTGGATTGGTTTTTGGCTGCATTTAATCTACAGAGGCAGCCCAAGGGTGGCATTTGGGGCCAGTGGTGGGTGTCAGCCAGGCATCCTCAAGATGTCCCATTCTGTGACCCTCCGGCAGAGCCATGAGCCAGGGTTGACTTAAGAGAGCAAAGGTGTTCCTGAGGGCAGCTGTGCCACATCTGCCCTCTTTGCTAAACACCGAAACCTGCTGAAGCAGGGACTGAAGGGCTGGCGGCAGTGGATACCTGGCTTACCTCTGCCAAAGCCTACTGGCTTATTCAGTAAGAGCAGAATAGGAATAATGGAGATCAATCCTTTGCAAAGTGATAATCACAGAATACTCCAGATGGGTTTTTGCAGGGACTCTGAATCTCTCCACTAAGCATGCAGAGAGCTGATAGCCTGTGGTGCCTTATAATCTGTAGTATCCAGAGCACAGTTCTCTCTAAAGAAGTATGTGTGAATAGCGTGGCATCAACCTGACCTAGTCACTCAGAACGGTGATTGCAGTAATTTACACTTATGACTCTGTGTCAATGTTAAAAGACTGAAATTGAGTATCAGTACTTCTATCTTTTACTATTCCTCTCCTCAATGGTTATTTCCATGCTCATACAAACTGTTAGCATGGAAGTCAGGAAGATCATTTCCATACCTCATTTTTCATATAGCTTTTGCCCTGTATCAGAACTCAAGACCCAGTTCACACGATATTCTCCATAAAAAATACTGCTATTGGCCATAAACCAGAAATCCCTGCTTTCCTCCCATAGTAACTGTCCACAAAGTAGTAATGAAAGATACAATTATCACAGCGTCTTCCTTGCTTCCCCCTGTGCTATCCCTCTCCGGGTCCTTTTCTAGGTTTGCTCTGCAGTGGGTCCCTGGAGAATTCACCTGTCAATCAGGCTAACTGGTGATCTTCAGGACTGGGCCCGCTCCTGGTGTCCTTCCTCAGTATGACCTTGCTGCCCTGGCGTGGCAGTCACATCGGGCACGTGAAGGAGTCGTGGGGGGCTGCTGCTTCTGGCCTTTGGACCACCCGAGCTCCTCTGAGCTTGTGGAGAGCAAACACACAGCTTTGTGGTTTCTTTCCCTTAACTATTTCTTATAAAGGGCTTATGTGTTTGGTCAGGTGGATGTATATATAGCACTGCTAACCTCTCCGAGGTGGAATGGTAGAGCTCATGATTTTCATCCCCTGATAAACTGTCTTGCCAAGAACATTTTCTCCAGAGACTATCAGTGATCTTAGTGCCCTCCTGTTGCTAGCGAGCTGTGTGCCTGGAAGGTTTCTCTTGTTTTTCAGAGCTGGGCTACAGCCTCTGCCCAGAGCAGGCACCACAGACCACAAAGAGTTAGCACCCAGCTCAAAAGCGGAAAGAAATTTCAAAGCAATAGGAGAAATGGCAAACAACTGTATAGGAGCATTAGTATGAGCACAGGGACTTATGGGAACATCAGTGCTGTGTTGTGCTCTTGCAAACATTAGCGCTTATGAATTCGGTGACTTCACGCTCTGAAAAAGTGCAGACGGGATATGGGCTATGTGTCCCTGTGGAAGGTGGTGCTCACCCCAGCAACAAATACACTTCCCCAGTGCAAACGCTCTCACTCCCATCGTCTGCAGCCAGCACAGCAGCGTGTGGGAAGCTGGGTGCTCTGCCCCAGCTCGTCCGCACCTCTTCCTCTGCGTATTCCTGCTGCGTGGAAGGAAGATTCGGGGACATATCCCTATCCGCGTGGGGAGACATCATTACCTCTCCAAGCTGATTTTAGGTCATACCACTATGGTGGTGGAAAAAACTGGATGCAGAGCCAAGAACCTGCCTGCCAGTCTCCTCTGAAAGGCAGGACAGCAGGCTGGATGTCTCAGCTCTCTGCTCCACTCAGGAAAGTCTCATATTCCTCTGAGAGTGATCAGCTTAGCTAATAAGAACAGAAACACAACTGTAATTAATAGAAATCACAGCTTAGAAAAAGATCCAAAGAGTGAGCCATGCTGATAGCTTATAACTTAGAAGACTCATCAACACTTAATTAACAACGGAAGCATTGCAAAGTTAAGTATATTTACAACTGCAAGAAGCAGTGTCACTGCAAAGCTGGTCCTGTCTGAATTCACTCTTACTTCTAGTGGTAGCATTGGAATGTTTAATGGGAGAGATGTGATTTAATGCAACCCAAAGTTTACCCCAATCCCATATCCCATACCTTTAATTATATTGCATAAATATACATGAAAGGTGGCATTTAAGATACTATCTTCTGTTGTTATGGCAACTGATATTCTAAAAAATGATGATAAAAAATAAGCAAGGGAAAACTATACAGGAATAAACGCATCATGTTGTTATAGCAACCTTTTAATTCCAGAGAGGTTAGAATTACATGTATGGTAATCATTGCTGGGAGCCTGCTCCCAGGTGTGGTTCGGGTCTCTCCTTTCCAAATTTGTGCCATAGAAAATAATGTTATATTACGTACTGTATATTGCTCAAAGTTTGATTCTCTTGGAATTATAGGGTACGTTTTACACAAGACAATCAGTAAACATAAAGCAAAAATGATGGGTTTATCTCAGTCTTGTCAATTTACAGGGTTGCTGCTCTTTAATATTTGTAATACTTTCAAACTGGTTTTTTTTTCTGTGTCAATCTTTTAGAAACACAGTCAAATGCAGGGTCCACAAGATTTGTCTTAAAAACATGAGATTCCCCTGGGAAGAAATACATAAATACATCTTCCTCAGTCTTGTTTTAACTACTCCCAAGTGCCAATCCGTTTGTGTCACCTTTTCCCTCATTATTTTCTTCCACCTCTCCTGATTGTTTCTTTTTACCCTCCATTCTCCCGGAGTCCTACTCAACCTGAGATAACAAGCGATTTTGCGCCTGGCAGGGGTGAAGCTAAATTTACAGGAATCTTGAGCTCTGAAGGGCTATTGTACATCTATTAACAAATCTGGCCTCTTTGCTGATTTTGCTCAGCAAATGCAAGAAAACAGAACAGGGGAAATGCAGTGCCGAGGAGAGATATTGTGTGAGAACAGAACCAAGCCAGTAATTGCACTTAAATATATAATGAGACTTCAGCCACTGTATACAAGAACACTCTGAAAACACCCCATTAACAATAAGGTGATAAAAAAAAAAAAAGAATCCTTGCAGAGTGCTCCTCGGTCACAAGCCACAGCACCAATACATTTTTTGCTTACTGCAACCAAGAATAACTTCATCATCCTGTAAAGCTGCTGTGAGAGGAAAATTAGGGCCCAGTGCCTTCTCTAGCTTCACATGCCTGCTGGGCACAGACATACTGGGGGAGTGGGGAGTGGGGGGGGTTGTTGCATCCCATTCACTCTGCCCAGTGAACCAGGGGTGCTTGTGGGATGTGTGACCCAGTCACAGCTAAGCAGTACACTCTTTTTTTTTCGCTTTTAGCTGGACAACATCAATTTCTGCCTCCTATTGACGTAGCGGGAAACTGGTTATTCTTCCTATGCAGATAGATGCTTGCTTCAAAGCTGCAGCCTGTTGGCGATGGGGCAGGATTTTCACCCTCCTGAGGGAGATGACAACTGGTGAGGATGCATTTCAGACGTAGTCCTTCCAGGCTGGTAGGTCGCTTGGAAGCAGAGCACAGCAGGAATACGGCATGCACCAGTTGTGTATAGCAAGTGCAGCACTTACCCTGCCTTCTTTGCAAAAACTGGAGGTTAATTCTGATTTGGGAAGTCAACAGAAGAGCATGGGCATTTGCAAATCCAGCCTACGTGGGTGAACTAGGCCCTTCAGCACAGGGGAAGTGGGATGACAACTTATCTACAGGGATGGTCAACGGCCGGTCTGTCATGAAGGCTTGTGGAGGAGCTGCAGAGATGGAGAAGGGTGTTCTGGACTCCTAGGGGTTATGAACTCTGGCAACACAAGGACTTGGTCAACACTAAGGGTGGGATTAACCTCAGCAGGGTTTTGCTGTGCAAACATGTGTAGTGCAAACTACGTCGAGGCTTCTCAACAGGGCTTTCTTCCTGCTCATCTTAGAAACTTGTTCACAGATGGTGCAAGCCATCTCTGGAGGTTCTCATCTCACTTCACTGGTGAGAAAATGGAGAGAACTGGGAAAGACCCTGTTTCTGGATGTTAGCTGGGTGGGACCTAACCCATACATTTTAAACAGTGAATATAGCTTGCCTAAGACTCACTAGAAAGCACTCAGCTTGAGAAAGAGAAAGGTTTACAATGGGAAGATGTGACTCTTGCATACCAAAATCATTACTGGGAAAAGCCAGGATCACACCTTTGCTAGGCTCAGGTACAGCTCAGCTTTGAGGCACCTTTGGCAGTGCTGTGGGTTTCAAAGGGTCCCCAAAGCTCCGGAGGGCCTGAGTAATACCCATGGAGCATGTCTGTTGTGCACATCCAGTGCAGGGGCACAAAAAAGATCACTGGGGCTGTTTGCTAATGCCCAGACTGTGCCCTGGCTGCTGACCTCAGCAAAGACTAGGGATTAGCTGGTCCAGGCTCAGGAATTGTTGCAAAAAGAAAAATCCAAAAGTGGCTGAAATTTATAATTCGTGGTGATCTGTTTCCCTGCCTTGGGTTTTTCTATTAGCATGGACGTTTCTGTGGAAAAGTCCATTTCTCATCAAACCCGGAGGCAGATGCTTCTTCAGTTTTCATTTATTGTTTGTCAATAGTGACAGCCAGCATTTGTTTAGATGTGGTAGGTGGTTCATTTTTTTTCAGTTAAAGCCACAAACAATGATCCTCAGTCTGGGTTTGTTCATTTTCTAGCAGAAAATATATGAGTAAAAAACAATTTTCCAATCAGCTCTCGTTCTTGCTCCTGCATCTTGATGGCTGTGATTCATTGACTTTCATACAGGCTTCTCTTTACATACAAAACAATAGTGATTTTCCATTTTTCCAGTTTTTTCCTTTTCCTGTTCATCATCTCATTTCTCCTGTGTCGCCCCACACCTCCTTCAATGCCCTTACTCGGTGGGGGGGACTTTGCCTTGTGACTTTTTTTTTTCCTTCAAGTTTCAAAGCTGCCAAAGCCCACCTGCTCTCCAACCATGACTCCAGAAGGTTGTGGGACTCTTGGGGAACTGCTGGCATATTTTCCAGCCCCTTGCAAAGAGAGTAGATAACATTTTAGACACCTGAGAGTATCAGATGCCCATGTTTAGGCAACTTAATCCCTTCTCAAAATCAGCATAATGGTATCACTCCCCTTATGGTGATACAGTTATATCCATTTCAGGATGTCCATCCTTTGTACAGATGAGAATAATCCTACCCCATTTCAGAGCTTCGTTATGAGCTTGTTCATTCTAGAGACCATATTACTGTAACAGTTACATAGGAAAAATTGAAGCCACAACCAAAAATAACTAAATCATTACCGACACTGAATACAGGACTCATCAGTAGGTGGGTAGTGGAAATGAAGGCTCTGTCTTGACCACTTGGCATCCACCTGCACCAAGTAGAAAATGGGCACATAAATGAACTCACCACGCTGAGCCTAGCTCTAAGATCCGGAGAGATTTCACTGGAGAAGAGAGGGATCCCTCTTTGTTTTTCATTCCTTTGCTAAGCCTGAGCACACCCTTGCCTGGAAATGTAAGGCTAGCTTGAAGTTTAAGTGGTAGGAGCACTGTTTACATTTCTGTTTACATTTCTGTTTACTGAGATCTTGAAATGCCTCTACAGAGCAGTCTGCTCTCAGAGCCACTGAATATATTAAATTCCAACATGACACCTCTTGTCTCTAATCAGAACTGAAAGACTGGCTTCAGAAAACAAATGGGATATTATTTTGTCATAATGGTGTTTCATATTTATATCGCTAGGTCTGAAAGGAATTGCAACAAAAAAAAATTAAGGGAAGAAAAAGAAAAAAATATGTCCTAAATGGTTAATGATCCTCAGCAAGCATTCTGTCCAAAGAAGGAAAGATTTCTTTGCCAGTCTGACAACTGATCTATAATCTTGTTCTACTTGGTTAGTGTTCCCATTCCCTCCCAACTCTGCCATGTAGAGCTTCTAGGAAACTTCATGGAAAGAGAATTCTCATTCTCACTGTGTCCCCACCCCAGCCATTTTCAAGGTAGACTTTAGCTGAGTACTCCTTGCACAGACTGCTAATGCCTTCCAGGAACAAGCCCAGCATTTCCAAAAGGGGCCCAGATCACGGGCTGCATACATCCTCAGCTAAAGTCCAGGATTAGGAGGAGCATACAAGAGACCTTGGGAAGCCCAGTCTGTCTTCCCACTACTATTTAGAATAAACTTCACATTGCTGTAACTTGGCCCAGCTGCTGTTGGCCATTCATCAGCTGGGCCATTTCCAATTCTAATCCACTCCTGATATGAGCCATTGCTTCTTTAAAGGTTCTTCTCTAAAGGTCTTCTTTAAAGATGCTTTAAAGGTTTCTGGATTCTTCTGACCTTTTGCATTGCTCCCCGAAGAAGCCTTAGCGGTGTGGGACCCACTGCAGTTACTGCACCTGTGAAATATCCTTTCTATGCAGTGATGACACTTCTCTGGAACAGTGCAGTGGCTTCAGGATGACTGAGTATGGATGAACTAGAACAAATCAGAGGAATGTGAAGTCCTGTGTGAGTGTGGTATCTCCAGGGAGCTGCAGGGCAGGGTTTTGCTCATGCCAAAGTAAAAACATTAGTTTGAAGAAAGTTGGATAGAATTAATTTCGTTTTCGTTTTGCACGGGTTGGATGGTCTCCCAGACATACATAAGAAGATCATCTTCTTCCTGTGTCTGTGTCATCTTCATTGAATTTCCCCTGCCACTGCAGCAGGGAATTAGCTTTTATTACTGAGTTTACTGTTTGCCTCTCTCATTCAGCATTCCAACGGGCTTCTGAGGTTGAACTGCGGGATCTGTGACGCACACATGTCTGCCTTGTTCTAGAAAAAGCAATGGACAGCCTATTTGTTTCAAAGTCATCCTATTAGGTAGTTTCAACTACTAGTGGTAAAAGAAGTATTGGTAGGATTGCCCAGTGCTGGCGACAAGGATGCGTGATTAGCCCAGCAAGTCCTGCTGGAAAGGGATGTGCCAGCCAGCGTCCGTGTCAGACTAACGCAGGGAGGGAATGCTGTGACATTCAAACTGGAGCAGCAACATCACCGAAGCTTATATAAATGTTCTAGGATTAAGGCAAAGCTTGCGACGAGAGAATGCGACGAGAGATTTAATCAACATAGACATTTTGCAGTGTAGTTGAATGACAACGGAGGCAATTGCTGCTGCCAGCAGTGGACTCAAACCCAAACCAAAGGTGTATTTGTGGTGGATATTAACAGCCAACTGTCCAAGCTCCCAAACTTCCTTTCTCTGGAAGAGTGAGGGGTATGTCAGGAGGAAGGATCACCTTCTGTGTGCCCTATTTCTCCTATTCTTTTCATCCATCACAGGGCAATACCGGAGATAGGATCCTGTGCCAGAAAAATCTTTGCTTGGTCTATTCCAACACAGCAGTTCTCTTAATTATCAGATTCACCAGCTGTCCCAGAGAGGATTCATTACAGGGGACTTCTTAGAAAATATCACTTAATAGTGATGAAAAGAAAGGCCTGGGCTAAAGCTTCAAGACACATAAAGGTGTACAGCTGAGTAATAGAAAAAAATCAGTCATAAAACTTTTCATGACTTTGCTCTGGCATCACCTCAGTGGGCAAAGCTCTGCTAGCAATTTTTTTGAACATAGGCTGCAGCTGCGACCTAGCCTCCTGCTCCAACACCGAGGTTCTCAGACTGTGTCCCACAGAGCACGTGGGACTGGTTGCCAACAGCAGCTGCCTGCTCACATGGTTCTGGCTCCTTCTTTTCATTTCCAGCAGCTACAGATGAGTTAGAAATAGTTACAAATACATTTAAGTGCTCTCATAATGGTGCTTTCTCATACAGGCTATTACTATCATTGGCACAGGATTGTAATATATCTCAGTGAATAGAAAAGTCACTAGCTATACACTTGCAGACTGTAGTGCTGATGGTCTACAAAAGCTCTATATTAAAAATAAAAAAATCTTAGTATTAATGCAAAGAATCCCTGCTATAAGGACATCATAATTAGCTGCTAATGCTTAATCTTTTCAGGTCACTGACTCCTATCAGTGCAAATACCCTTTGGGTTTCTAGATGTTAGACAGACCTAACAAAGGCTCTAGGTTCATTAATTCTCATGCTAATAATGTTTTTAATTTGTTGTATTCTTTTCATAACTAGTATTTGTCTTTAAAAGCTGAAAGTATAATGTCTCCCTTTAAGGGAGGCTCTGTCTGGAAAAAAAAAAAGCCAGTAATTGCCTAATTTGTAGATCAGCTGCACTTAGTTAAAAAGAGAACAAAAAAGAAATTATTTTTCTTTCTGTCAATGTCACAAACTCAAGAAAGAGATCTTAGAGGCAAACTGCATCCTCTTTTTCTCATACTTGGCAACTGAGACTGTACATGCTTCACTCCTAGCTGTACACATCCAGGAGACTTAATGTAAACTGTTCCTACCAATGTCTTCTCTTGCCTTACAGGCAACACACCTGTACCTGGACTAACACCGAACTTCATCTGACAGACATGAAGAACCATCTGAGGAATAAGTTGTTCAAAGGCACAAACATTTTCTGAAATCTTCTTTATCCTAAGATTTCTTTGCCTTGGATCCAGCTTCCTTTGAAAGTCTAGGACAACCTTACAGCCTACATCAGCTGCCAGTAGCTCCAACAAATCTGGGTGTAGGACAAGAACTGCTGTGAGGCAGGGATATTGCAGCCACTCCGCTTCCTTTGCCTCTGTCTGCATTCTCCGTGGTGAGGAGGCACGGTGCAGGAATGAAAGAGTTAACTCTACAGCACTGAGGATTGGATCCACAACATGGAATGCTTGCCAGCAAGGAAGGGGAAGGTGGGTTAGCCCAAGGTAAAAGGGTAATGACTTTGAACATCATTTAATATTTTATTTTTGCTGTTGGGAGTATGAACAGTCAACAAAGGCTTAAGACAATTGATTTCAAGACAGAGGAAGAACAATGATGTTTTAAACATCACTTTTCAGCAGACATGGGTTATAGAGTAACTGGATTTCATCACTGAAAGAAAAACAAAACCATGGGATGATGTATTCTTTATTGCTATTGGTCTTTCTGCTGACCTTTACAAATAGAGGTAAAACCTTTTCTTTGCTGCAATCAGTGCGACCTTCACTGCTGCGCTGAACAGAAGTAGTCTGTCACCCAAAGGAGTTAGCAAAACTCTCTTCAAGACCATACCTCACTTCCAAACGCAGTTGTGTGGATAGAAAAAAAAGACAATAATACAGCTTTTCCTCCAAAAAATGCAAAAATAAATATGTAAAAAGGCATTATGAACATTCTCTTGCCTCTCACACCAGGCCTGAGCTGTCAGCATGGTCTGCAATCAAACCTCCAAGGACGTCGGCGTTACTGTCAACTCGTGCAGGTCTCCAGCTTGAGACTGCTGGAATGGATCGAAGAACCCTAGACGTTGATCATAATGCAGGCTTGCCAAAGGACGGGTATTTAGCATGGAGCAGCATCCTTAGCACAGTCCAGATGGCTCTTTGAAGAGCTTTTATTATGCTTTGTTCCACTGCAACAACAGCTCTCAATGGCATTTTTGTTTTGTTTTGTTATCAGGCTCTGGAGAGCAGGAAGCACATGTTTCTGCTGTGTTCCTCATATATACAGTTCAACTACCACCCTGTCACCCTCTTGTTCCCAGTGCAACGTGCTAAACACACTATTAACAGATGGCTATTACAGGATCAGAGAGAAATAGCTCTGGAGTTCAGCAGCCCTAAGGGGTAGCAAATGGTCCCAGCAGGAAAATGTCAATTGAGCTTTATTTTCCTGGTGTGGCCAGGCTCCTTTCAGCCTACAAGTGAACTGCAGCCTCAGCAAATGCACGATCTTGTCACAGCAGGGGCCTCTCAGATTTTACTCAGAATCTGGGTTTGCATCATCATAGCCACGAGAAGCAATAACTGGTTATTCTGGCAGTTCTGAAGACACAGACGTGCAAACAAGATGGGCAGTGTTTTAATGTGCATTTCCTGGGGCCTTTATGCTCTGCTCTACTGGAGTTTCTTGGCAAATCTAGAAATGGGCCCATGCCTGCACCTACAGATGGACAGAGCAATAAATCTTTACATTTATTGTTACCCAAACTAGCATTCAAGTCAGCAAAAACTTACAAATATTCCTACAGTCAGTATGAACCTCCCTCAGATTCCTTCAAGAACACAGGCAACGTTTGCTTGATTTGTGCACTGGAATTGCCCGTGATCTGTCCTTTACAATTTTTTAAGCCTGTGGCCAATTCTGGAGCTATTTCTGAAATCACATGAAGGCAAACTCCCCCACACCTGCCTTTGCTTGGGCATAGCAGTGCAAGGTGGAGGAAAAGAAAGATGGTGACCCAGACAGAATTATTTAGCACCAGATTTGAACTTTGGGCCACCATTTGAGCAACATTAATCTTAGCAATAAATCTCTTTCCCAAATACCTGTTGAAGATGATAGTTGTCAGAGCAGCTTACGGTGTGTTGCTTTACCACGTGCTTGCACATCTGTCATTCCTTAATGTGTTTTCCTGACATTTGTTGTTTTCTCACAGCACAATTTTATAAATGGGAAAATTAGGAAGAACATGAGACATGAAGAACTTCCTAGCAAAAGAGGGGAACCAGTCTGGGAGATGGCACAAAGCAGAGGACATACTTTATTATGACCTTTTCTTCATTAAGCTGAGAAAGAGATAAAAATATATTCGGAACTAGAAACAATCCACCAGTTTAAACAGCAACCAATAGTATTGCATGCCCATGTGAAAAGTCTTCTGTGATTTTTGAAAACCTTTCTCACCCTCTTAATCTTGTTCATGTCAGGAACCTTTAAAATCACTACATGGAAGTATAAAAAACAGGTCTTGAAGCTGTTTTTATACTGTATCTCACTCAGTAGTGTCTGGTGATTCTTGTATTTCCAATGAAAAATATATTATTACAGAGAATACCTGTTTTGTGAGTGAAAAGAAATAACTTAAGATGTTGCCCCAAATCCAGTTTGAGCAATTATGTTCTGCCTGAATATTTTTTCCAAAAGTGTATTTAGATACAACCCTATATTATCAGACTAGCAACACTGAACATGCTGCAGCAGCGCAGATTGTCATGAGCTGTGGAGAGTCTAAATGGAGAAAGATCCAGAATGGTCAAATCTAGGAAGAATACCTGAAGGACCTCTGTGAAACAAGAATTCAAACACAACAGAAAAATACCCAGCTTCATAAGAAAAAGAGCAAACTTGAAAAGACCAGTAATGACTGTCATGTCTTCTTTGACACCACTGATGTATTACAGGAACAAAAGGGCAACTTCTACAAATTAAAACTCTGAAAATTATGTGATGTCGGCAACATCTCAAATGAGCTCTTGAAACGTGGGTCTGAATAAACACGGGACTTATTCATCCTAAACCTTCAGCCCTAACATGTTTCAGAAATACAGTGCAGCAGACTAATTTGCCCAATATATGCAAGGAGAAATACTCTCAAACAAAGTAATTGCACAGATACTTGTATTAATAGCTACATGAGCAGACTATCCTGTCCCATTCTTTCAAAAACCTGTTCCCCTAGACTACTACTCCAAAAAAGAATGAAACTGTCTGTGGCCACTAACAACATAATTAATAAAAGCCAAATTAGTTTCCTTCCTGAAAAATGAACCATGAACAACATCTTCACCTTACAGATACCATTAACAAAAGTTTTAACCTCCCCCCACTTACCACAAAATGAAGAAGTTATTTTCCCCTTCACAGACTTTCTTAAATAGGCTCCATCTGGTCCTTCTTTCTGCTAGAAAGTCAAACTAGGGGAAGGAGCTGGGATGGTGTTTGAATGCAACAGTGGACAAAACAAATAAGATAAAAATGGAAATCTGAAAGTTTATTAAAAAGTTAAGATCAACATGTAATTTCAACTGAAATTTCTTTGACCTAGCTATGAACAACTTGCTAGCTAACCTAGAACAGCTCTTGCCCTAACCCCAAACCCTCTGCTATTTCTGTTCTCCTATGTACAATCACCCTTCTGAGTGTTCATCCTGCCTCCCTGTTGAAAACCAGGGTAATTCAATCATAGTTTACAACTGGGAACAAGCTTTTGCTCATGTGATTTTATGAGGAAAACCACCTGTATATTCTTAAGTCTCCAGTGAAAACACCAGGGAGTTTAGGGCTAATGTTAAACTGCTGGAACACTTGCACTTTTGAACTGGTTCAGTCTCCTGAGATACTGAGTATATTGAAGGAAAAAAAATATTCAGGCTCCCACATCAAGGAGAGCAGCAGGTATTTTCTTTGTATCAAAGCTCTAGGGCAGGACCCTCTGCCAGGTGGTGGTACATGGACTCTGAGGATACCCTAGGCAACACTGTACTTTGTTCTTCCCTATTAGCCTCAATTTTTCACCTTCCAAAGCCACATGCAAAGCCTCACAGCAATTGATCTTTCGGGATCATTGGACTACAGTAACAAGGGTTACATCCGAATGAGACATTATCTATCCACTTTCATGACAGCGGTGTACAGTGGGTCAGAATATCAACAAATCTGAAAAAGACTCGTGATGCCCAGGCAGCAGACAAAAATGCAAATCTTTGGGAAGAGCCCATTAAACACTGTAAAAGACTGTAGGATGCCACAGATCCCCACGCAGATTCATAACACTAGCAGACCTCTGTGTGCTATAATATACAAATGTAAGGCGTACACTTGCCAAACAGATTCAGTGGTCATAAACTAGAGGTGGAAAATAAAAGGCATAATGCACAGCTAGAACCCAGAGGAGACAAGCCATATAAATCATGGAGGGGGGGGGGGGGGGGGGGAGGGGGGGTTTTTTTTTTTTTCCCCCCCAAATATCCAAAATGTGAAAATGCATGAAAATTATACTTCCTCAGACTAGCAGAGAATAAGTGAAACACCTCTCATCCAAAAGTCACAAAGAGTATTTGTTAAACCTTGGGGAAAACAGAAAGAAGGTAAAAAGGGCAAAACTATGCAGCAACATATAATTACATCGGAAGGGTTGGAAGGATTAAGTCCCAGATGGGCTGGTTGGCTGCCTGTCTTGGAAGAACCACATAACCTACACCTTTGATAGCTCCCTCAGGAACCTGTCCCCTTTTAGATTTTGACAAGAGTGTGTGAATACGTGCGAGAGCACTGTGCCACCATCGTTTCATCTAACAACAGTCAGAACAGTGAAGCTGCAAATGGACCTGGTGGAATTTCGGGCATGTCTCTGTCTTCAGGTCACTGTCTCACTGCGGCAGCTGGCAGTGACTTGTAGGGGTTCACAGGGTAGAGGGAATGCCCCCTGTTAGAAACACATTTTAGTCTGATTTCCAATGGAAATAAGGTTAATATGATCATTTGGTCTATGGGTGTGTGCCTCTGCGCTGCTACTTCTCCCCTGAAACTTTGGACCCATCAGTGGACTTGACTGCATTTGAGAGAGCGAAGAGAGGGATAGAGGTTTCGAAAAGAGTACCTCCAAGTTTGAGAAAAATAAATTTTTCTGGAGAAGAGTGAGTGGGATCCAAACAAAAATTTTTCTTCACACCTTTTGTTCTCTATGGTTCAGTTTGGGAATCACATGGTGGTGACATCATCACCAACACTTCAGTGGGACAAGACATTTAAGGAGAAAAGAAATACTGCAAGTTTACATGGACATAATAGAAATCCCATTTAAAAAAATTTATATCATCTAATGAAAGCAAATTCTACAGAAAATTAGCATCCCTACCTCCCTTTCTCACTCAGGTGCACGTTGGAGTCTGTAGACTTGTGCTTGTTCTGCTAGTAACACCTTGGTGATTCTCAGCTGCATGTTGACTTTTCTGTTAATGCAAAGGATGTCACCTGCATGACTCATGCAAACAGAGATCATCTCCAAGTAGCCAGCAAACTCAGCTGTCCTTCAACTCACCCATGAGGATTGGCAGCAATACCTTTCTTGGAGAGGCTGCTCGCTGTAAACACCGTGAAGCTTTGTGTTTGTTCCCTTTTGCCCCAGTAGACCTAAGAAGCTGCGGGTGAGGTGATTGTAAATCATTCCAGTATTAGTCCTGATCAAGCTGATTGTCTCAGGTTAGTTTCTTTGTGGACAGAGGTTTTCAGAAATGCTACCATTTCAGTTGCTTCTGTCTCGCGCTCTGAAGAAAGCAATCAGGACAAAGAGATAAGACATGATGAAAATGGAATGATTGGCCTGCTTCTCCTGGCATATAGTTGCTGGACCAACAAGCTGACCAGCAATAGCTTGCTCAGATGATCAGAACAAGGCATGTGGTTCCATTAACACTAAGCATACCTGTCAGCTCCAATGGCCATTTTGGAGAGGCACAGATTGCTGTTGTTATTACCCGAAGTCACTGCACCACAAGTGCACATGACAGATAGGTTAAGATGCCCATTTACAGTCATTTGGCCTTGCCTACCACCACTTCTGGACTTCACGGTGCTGAGGATGGCATTCTGACATGAGCTAGGAGCCTGAAGGGAGGGGAAACATAGCCCTCAGACTGACTGGTAATTAGCAAGAAACTCCCACTGTAGCAGAAGCGATGAGTACAGTGTCTCGAGAACATTATTCTACAGGACTGTCAGTCCAGGGCCTTTCATCAATGTTTAAATTCAGCCCATTTTCCTTTTTAAAGTATGGTTACGGTCTGAAAAGTGAGTCTGTAAAATGAATTCTTAGCGTTCCCTATTTATTCCCTCTCAGTGACTTCCATACCAAACATGCTTCATTTAAAACTCAAAAATAAGGCTTTCACCTGCCAGCAAATACAAGTTCAAAGCAATTTCTCACAATCAAGTTATGTTCTTTCTGTTTCATACATCATCACTAACAACAATGATTCTGGGGTCAAAAAGGAGGAGGAGGGTGTGTTTTCATGATGGATGTGGCAACATGGAACAGAGCTCACTTTTGCCTGACTACAGTGCTGACACTAGTAAGATTTTATTTGTGTCAGTAAAAATAAGGGCTGCCGTTAAGACAGGGAGACCTAGTGCATGAAGTGCCATTTTTATCACCACTTTCCTCAGCATAACCTCACTTTAAACAAAAGCCACAAAACAAGAATGCCTCCCCAGTGCTTCATCTTGTTTAATTCAGGTTGCCAGAGAGCCAGCAAATTTCTCACAGACGATGTCTGCGTTGCCATCTTACGCTGGTGACTCATAATTCTGGTGCTATTTATTTGAGGGTCCTAATTACTGGTTCACAGGAAAAAATGAACAAAGGCACAATACGTAGGTGTCCCTTTGCCCGGCGCCTACTCACTGCCCACCTGTGCAGTTTTGAAGCTGAAAGAGCTTCCACCTGAATTTGGGGGGGTCATGAATTATGATGTTCCACTTTACTCATGGTGTACCAAGTGGATGTTGAAACAAGGTTTTCTTGTGTGCTGGGTAAAATGAAAAAAGGAAAAAAAGGAACGTTATTCCCCATACCTTGAATGGAAGGATTCAGGGACACAAATCTGCACCCAGACTCTTGAAAAGACTAACCTTTAGGCATCTGATCCTCAGGTCCAAAACAGCATGTGCAGAGAAAGAAACAATTAAAAATGGAAGAACTGGTTTGCTGGCCATGATGCCAGCTAAACCCAGATTGCTCAGACTTAGACTTAGGTCACAGGTAATACTGGGGACAGGTGCAGCCTGAGATTTGTCTCTCTCTTTGCATCTGTCCCACTTCAGGTAAACTGTTCATGACTTTTCAACCTCACTGGATTCCTAAGAGCAATGAACTTGAACAGAGATGGGAATTGAACCTTTCTTTCTTGAGAGATGTCTAACCACCAGGCTCCAGGCTATTCTGGATTGAGATGGATGGGGAAGTGATAAATTCATGAATTTTTCCATTGATGCCAAGTCAGTGTGCAGCCCAGAGGCTCACTATACCAGAAAGAAGTAAGGAAGGAAAAGCGAGCATGCTAGTCCAATGCTTTTGGCACGCTTAGGACAGGGAATATCCCTGCTCCAGAGGCAGACATCCCATGTCTTTTTCTTATCAATTCTCCAAACTGCCCTGCGGTATGGGCTTTTGAGATCTGACCTTTTATCATAGATTCTGATCCTGCAAATTGTTGCATCCTTGTGTGATCACCTTGTATGATCACACTCAGGGCAACTAGGGAAGGTTGCACAGTCATTGAACATGTGGACAACCAACTCATTCTGAAAATGAGTCCCAAGTCCCTTCTTGCCCCTAGCCATGTGAATAATGGCACTGTGCCCATCAGAGAGAACAGTGGAGGTGTAGCTGGGAGCTCTCCCCCTTTTTTTGATCTTAAGAGGAAGGCCCTACTCCTTCCTCAGGTCTATGGCAGGTCAAGCTTACCACTTGTGCTCCATGGTAATGGAAGAGCGTGAAATGAAGCCCTGCTTCAGAGCTCCTGGCTTGGGCACTGCTCCTTAAAATCAAAGCCTTGTCACAGAGTGAAGCCAAGGCACTTTAACAATGCGAAAAGCCTGACTCACTCATTCTGCTCACGATCTCCGCATCCCTGTTTTTTTTTAATCAGTTTCATGCTGGGAAGCGAATCAGGCCCAAGATTAAAGCGCGTCCACATCTGAGGAAGGTTTATGAGTGTGTGTATGAGTGCATGCATGTGGACGAGGATTAAAGCATGAAGGATAAGAAGCCAAAAGTGAAGTGTTTTGAATTATCATTCTCTGCTCAGAAAGCTCTCTGCAAATTGCCCAAATAGATATTCCTAGATGAAGTGTCTTACATCTGTTCCATGGCAGGTAATCCTTTGAAAAAAAGTGTCCTTTTATTGAGCGTGGTAATTATTTCATACCAATTTCAATGGTTATTTTCTTAAGGACAGGAAAAATCAGCTGTCTGCTTTGGCCAGTTTGACCTGCTAGATACTTCTTGAGAGTTTTTGTGATTTTATCAGCTTACGTGAAAAGAGCTCATGGCCTGCTTTTTGCCAGGCCTGAGTGGAAAACAGCTCAGAAAATTTTGGCATGAATACAAACAAGTCTGCTTTGCCAGAAACATGTAGAGATTTAGTGCTTTGCACTCCAATAAATCAAGACATTAAATATCTCTTTGGAAAATGCAAACATTTTCTTTATTAAATGCTACTGAAGTTGTAGTTCAGGTGCCTCACGCTCCCCCACTCTCACTTTAGACTGAGTTTCCTACAGGAATGACATCTCATACAATGCATCATGATCTCTGATTTGGTAGGAGCTGGTGATGCCTCAAGTCAGTTGCATCATCCTAGTGGAAAATGGGAAATAGGTCCATCTGAGCCCAGCCTAGAGGACTAATGTAGAGCATGGGCTCCTGAACTACATCTACCTCAACTCACCACATGGGTGTTTTGGAGCTGAAAAAGTCTGTTTTCATTTAAAATCTTCAGAATACTGATACTTTCCCTTCTCCTCCCATGCAGAAGACACAATGCACAAGATGGTATGCTGAGGTTTGGAAATCCCATTTTTCATTGCAAAACTGTCAAGCCCTACATCTCATTCTTTTGAAGCTTTATATTTACTAATGCCACAAATGGCCATAACAGCCACTGTTGCAACAGAAAAGGCCAGGGAAAAGAGAAGCTGCCGACTAGACACAAATTCCACAGCAGCCAAACTTTACATTTTTCAAGCCATCACTAAACATTATGGGTCGTACCTGGGGTACAGGAGATGTGGACTTGGAGAGATGATGGGACAGGCTGCAGACCCACAGTCTATTCTGCACTGAGGGGTTAAAGAGAAGGCCTTGGCCTGCAGTGCTGTCAGCTTAGTGCTCATAAAATAGCTTAAATGCACTTTACATCTTTCTTTAAAGCAGCAGATGAGTGTGAAAAGTGGCAGAGAGGAGTTTTCAACTAGTCAGCTCCTTTGAATAACAACTATCTTCCTTCCAAAATTTAAATCTTGTTCCCTTTACCCCTCCAATTCATTCTTTCAGCCTTTGCATCATTTATTTTTCCTCTCTGACTTCTAGAAACAGTCGTTCACATGAATGATGAGCAGGGAAAGAAAAAGTGTGGTAACTTAGCTTTGTCTACTTGCAGTTGTTGCTTCAGCTTCAGCTGCTTTCAGCTGACAGTTTCACTGAGATCGTGATGGAGAAAGGACTTCACGGCGTGTCCTGCTGAGCAAAGTAACTGCAGAACAGCTCAGTCTTTCCATGGAGACAGTGATGGGGAAGAGTACATCTGATGAAACTTACTCAAAATTAAGTGACAAAGTTGTTTCACCTATAGGAAAGCAATTAGTTACTGTGAAAGATAGAGCTAATTTTGTGCTGGACCAGTCTGGAACAACATAATGTAATCTGTTGTCTGTCAGCTGAGTTACAGCTTCCCTCCACCAGGAACATATATTAGAAATTCAGTATCTTTTTCAATATAAAGTGCGCTCTGGTGAGAGCCATATTCCAGCTAAGGCACTGAGTTCTTTAAGGTGGAAGCTCTATTTTAGGGAAAATATCTCTTGGAAGTGTTCTTGTGAGCTGATATGACTCCTGTTTTCCTAAAAGCTGAGAGGGAGAGAAATAGGAGAGAGAGAGATATTACCACCAGGGTATTCAGACTTTAGCATGGGGTCGTTGAGAGCCCCATTGCCTGCTATCATAGGCATCATATTAAATAACTCCCTTCATGAACCTCTCAAGACACATCTTGAAACATTTAGGTTTCCTACCCTCCCTAGTCTTGCTGGTTCCAGGCCCCCCTGCTCCTGATTTCTGATCTACATTGACTTTCTATGCATTACTTTCCTGTTAAGTTAGATTCCAGAGAACCCTATGGGAAGAAAAAACTACTTGCTGGATTTGACTTTATGTTAGATTGTTAGCAGTACATTAGTGAAAGATAGATATGTTGGACAACCTTCTTCCAAGGAGCATGACTACTATTTGCCCTGGATACCTGAGCAAGATATAAAAGGCAGTGGCTTCTCTACTTTTTGCAGTCCACTTTCATGCCATATTTAATGAAGGAGGTGCTTTCTGAAGTGGTGTTCAAGAAAGACCAAGTCTTGGCATATTAGGAACCTGGAGAACCACCAATCAAAACTTGGGAGTTAATCTTGATTTCATAAAATTACTTTTTTTCTCCTTTCCTCTACCACTAAGTTTTTTTTTCTCTTTAGTATACTGTGCTTGCAAATATTGCTATTTCCTTATTACTTTCCATTTTTTTCACCCATCCACAGTTCAAGATTTATTGCCAGGGCAGGACTTCACTCTTCCTGTTCTCCATTATTTATAAGAGAATTGCAAATAGCAGCTATCTCAATGTTTTCTGTCCCCTCTCTGAGCTTATTGCTCTCTTCTGACACAGCTGACTTTCAAGGCTGAGCAAGCTTCCTGGTACTGGTTTAAAATCAGAGCTTTCCTTCTTCAGGGTAGCAGTCCTTGGCACTTCTGGATGCAATGCCTCTAAAATGACACTTCCCACTACCTGCTGCTGTGGCACAAATCCTTACGCTGCTCTACACCATTGTTGCATGCCTGCAAAAATTCACTCACGGACCATTCAGGTTGCTCCTTGCTTTGGGAGGTGACCTTTCACAAACACACCATGAGAGCTGGAGACGCTGCAATTTCTTACCCCTTGTCACTGCACTATTTAAGTAGGAGAGATTGCAAACCAGGTGAGGCCCCAAACACTTCTTCACTTGTGATGTCTGCTGTAAGCAATGTCACAAGTTTTCAACAGGATCTTTAGAAATGAGCTGGCTCATCCCAGCTGTTCTGCCACCCCACGAGCAAAAAATCCTGTTGTAACATGCACTGAGTTAGAGAGAGGATTAGCCTTGCAGACAGAAAGGGGATCCAGCCTACAAAAGGCTTTATGCCCTGAAGAATTGTTTCCAACATCAGCAACAGAGGGAATGGACCTACTCTAATGCTTTGTCTGTGCCTCAGCTTTCTATTGATATTTCAGAATAATAATGTAACTCATCTTAAAAGAAAAAAAAATATATTCTTTTTTTAGTTTTCTGAAGTGACCCTTCTACTGCTCTTTTTATGGATAGGCTTATAATAATAGCATCATTTTCTCCTACTGCAACTTAAAGAGGAGGCAATACATTAAAGTGGCAAACTTCACCGTATCACTTGAACTAACGAGCGTCGCTCTGGTCAGAAAGAAGCACAGGGAAAGAGGGGTTGGTTTCCCTAAGAGGCCTTTTGTAGCAGTTCAGTAGCTCAGCTGCCACTCTCTCCCTGGAGTATGCTAATGCAGAGAGATCAGTCCAGAAGTGCCTGTGGGCAAAAGTGAAATCCAACCAAAAAGGTTGAGGGAGTTCATGCTGTGCCCTATTTCCCAGGCTGAGGAGTCACAGCACGGGGAGGCAGGGTCCTTGCACATGATGCTCTTTAAGCTCTGAGGACCAAAAGTGCAGCAGACTGCCCTGGGGCAGACACATTGCTCTAGAGCACCTGTATTTTCTTCTAGCCGAGCCCTGACATTTCTTCTGGAGGAATTACATCAAGGGAACCTCACATGAAAAGCCACACGCGGTGCCTACGTACAATACCCTGACAGCACAGGCACAGAGCCCTGGAGTACGGCTATAACTGACACATGACGGACAAAGATCCGCACAAAGAAGTGCCTGTAGTCGGGGTTCTAAGTCTTTATTAGATTCCCAAAATAAACGTCTGCATTTTTTTCAAAAGAGTTCAGCACTAAGGAGATCCCATTCAAAGCCTCATTCTTAAGTATGGTTACCATCAAGCAGGATATTCGGCTCCCATACTGGGAAGCCCAGATTAGCATAACCACATGCAAATTTTCACACAGCACAGAAAAGAACCGATTTTGGTGTATAAAGTTAGGGGTTTAATAGCTTTTTTTGATCCTCATATTAAAAATCAAGTTGCCCCCATGAGCAGTAGGGCTAACAAAGCCTGGGTTTCTATTGATTTGTGTCTTGTGACTGGATTTCCAGGAATTTAACAAGATGAAAGCTCCAGCTGAAGCCTTTGTTGCCCTGAAGGTCATGGATAAGGGTGCGCTCCTGTGCATGGGACTCACGTGGCAGATTTGCTCATAGGGGACACTGAAAAGATCTTTTGGGGCATGTATTTTCATGAAGGTTGCAGGAACAAAACATAAATGAGCCCTCTCTTTTCTTTCTAAGTTGGATGCATTTAGAGAAAATGGCTCTGAAATTTTTGGAAATGAATGGACTGACAGGGTGGTCAGAGAGATTTCTTTTATTTAAGAAAGCAGGCCAAAGATTGATGCAAGTTTATTTGCAAGTTAATGTTGGACAAAGAGGAATAGTAATTATCCAGTATCAGTAATTGCAATACCTTAATCCATTTAGTTTGTCTGTAGAAAAGTCTCTATTACACAAAAGGGGAGATACCTTCTCCTTTGCTCCAATCACCAGCCTATATATATTTTTCTGAGTTGCTTCTTGGAAGGCTCCTCGTGCCACTTGTGCAGTTAAGAGAGGTTACAAAGACTGGAAAGCTTCAGCCAGGAGCATTAAGTTTTACAAAAAAACAATTTAAATGTTCTGTTTTCCAACAGGACCTGGGAGTATGCATACAAAGTGTCAGACCTTGTGACCAGCACTGCCTGTGTGATCCCAGCATCCTGGGGCTCTTTGCTAGGACCTAAACAGCACCTCTTGCTGCAATGCTGTGACCCATGTTACTGTGACTATTCTTTCACTGACTCTCCAGCTTGTTCATGCAAATTCTGCTTGGATAATTAAAAAAAACAATCGAAAGGTTATGTTAATAGTCTTTCTGAACAGCCATGCTTATAAGTTTCCCTTGTTGACAAATAAAAAACAGGAGTCCAAAGCAGTAACAAGCTTCTGGCGCCCATGCTATAATTCTGAAAAGTCATTTTTCATAACACCAAATATGCTCAAAGAACCTTCAGTTGCAATATATAGTGCAATAAATAATAGCTTATGTCTACTTATACAAATAAAGAGCATGAAGTGAAAACTCCTGAAGTGTTTGATGTTTACTAATTGAAGCAAATACAACTGCCTGTTTTGTTATCTCTTTCTATACTTCATTCCCGTTGTCTGTTTGCATCTTGTCAAAAACTTGGGCTTTGTGTTTCCGGAACTGGCCCTGTCTCTGTGCTGCCCATTTGTACAGGACCTAGAAACGTGAGGTATTTATCAGGGCCTCCAGCTGCTACCACAATATAAGTAATTTTATCAACCAAATGTTTTATTTATCTGCACTTAATGTTCCTATTTAAAGGGGAGAGAATGTGGGAATATTAATGGAAAAGTTGGGGGCAGGGAGCTGAGATGAGTTATTAAAAGTTTCACTACTTGAGCTTTTAAGCTTCTCTGTCTGAAGCTGCTTAGATTGATGTGAATGCGTCCATATCTCTCATGCAAATTGTCCCAGAGGCAGCTATTTTGGGCAGAGCGTATATTCATTGTGGTGTCACAAAAGGTCGATTAGGTCTGCCGAAATTCCTGGTTGATGCTGATTGACTGTGAGCGACATTTAAGTCTTTCAAACTTCATTATCTAACCCATTCTCTGCAGGCTGAACATGGATGTGCGCCTTATGCAACCTCAAAACAGACACCCTGAGTTGCAGATTTAGGAGCTTTTTAATTATCTGTGTATAGGGAGGGAAAGAAACCGTGATGATTTTCTTTTCGTGCTGAGGGGAGTTCTTTTCAGCCTGCTGCAGGAAGTGACACAAAACCCAGTGAGATGAGTGAATAGGACTGTGCTCCCAGAGCATAGAAAATTGAACAGATTTTCCTCAGCGGTTCTCACAAAAACACACCTGTCAGCTAACAATGAAGTGGAAAAGCATCTTCACCCAAAAATCCAGCTTGTCATGGAAAGTACTAAGCAAGTCAAAAGGCAGGGGAGAAATGGAAACTCTTTTGAATCCTGATGTCTAATATTTGACTTTGCATGGACCTCGTAATTTCTACCCAGCAGTGCCAGCTACGCCGGTGTCCTGTATCTTTACTCCGCAAATCTACTTTGCAAAACTACCAATTTTCACTTCATCTTGCTGGAAAGAAGAAACTTAATTTCTACCACTGATACATAGTTTTGCAAAAAAACGTGATGGTCTGCTTGAAAACTGCACATTGTGGAAAACATGTTCTGAAGAAAATATGACAGCGCTGCAGCCTGATGCATAGGCACACACACATATACATATATATAGGAGTAAAGCAAAAGGAACACTAATGTCTGCTCTTCACTTTCTGTGTAGATTTCTCCATGTTAAGCTCGAAGGCTTGGCAGGATTGCTGGTTCTAGCAAGTGAGTGATTTGGGTTGAAATTAATTTCTGTGGAGATGCTGGTTCTAGAAACTGAGTGATTTGGGTTGAAATTAATTTCTGTGGAGATGCTGGTTCTAGAAACTGAGTGATTTGGGTTGAAATTAATTTCTGTGGAGATGCTTGAAGATACAGGTGAAAAGGCTTCCAGCAATGAATATGCTGAAAGTGGATGGAAGGAGCCCAAATCCTTTCTCCCGAACTTCCTACACACTCCTTTTGTGTAAGCAATGTAGTCACCTGTGGCTGTGTAATTTCCAATATCCCCAGTAATGCCTGGAATGATAAGCACCTATTGGTCCTAATGATTGGCAACTTCTGGCAGGCATTTAAGAGATTTTTAAACAACCCTTAATCCCTCGCAGCTGTGACTGAATATAGACCAAAAGAATTGGCATTCCCTCTGCATCCTTTCACTTTAAATATAATCACTTGGTGGCAGTGATCGTGTAACATTGTCTTTAACAGTGGAGGAAATTAGCTTTAATTTAACAAAGTGATTGCATCTTGGCTTTCAGAGATGCCTACTGCAAGCGCTGTTCAACACATCCCCCAGCCCCTGGGCCCAGAGCAGCACCAAAAGCCGCAGAACATCGCTCCACACGCTGCATCCCTAACTGTCCCCTCGGAGAGCTGAAAGGCAGCTTTGGCTTAATGACTCGGGAAACACGGTACATCTACCAGTGCTCCTTCCCACTTCGTCTGGCACCACGTGTGCGTGAAACCAGACTTCACTGTGGGACTTCATTGGGGAGCATGATCCTGGAAATAGAGGGAACGGCATGTTTCACCTCAAGTTTGTCATGTGCCCCCAGGGCTTTACCTCTACTGTCAGTAAAGCCCCTTCCCTTTTTCACCTGCTCATAAAATTTCCATGCTTTGGGCTTTTTAAGTGCCTGCTTTGCCGTAAGTGTGCGCTTATTTGCTTTCTTGAGTCAGGGGTCAAAGAGGGTTATGAGAAGAGTACAGGTAAATATAAGTGTAATTTCGAGTCAGAGGAACCTTTAGCAGTTACAGTAAGATGAGAGTAAACATAATCATTACGTGGTCAGGCCATTTTCATTTATTTATAACACCTCAGGGCAATAACTGGTTTGATGGGGCTATTTTAAAATCATTACCCTACTATTTTCTGTATCCCATCCATTCAATTTCCCACTAAAGATTAAACAACCCAGTTGGAGGAAAATACCTTTTTATTAAAGTAGCATTTAAGGAACAGGTACTGAGCTTTTGAGGAATTAAGTATTTACATTCATATGAAAGAAGAATTGTAACAGAAAGAAGCGTCTTTTCTTCCAGGCACTGAATATACATCTACGATTTAGAGAATCCCCTCTCTACTGTAAAAGAAACATGCTCTTTCTCTCCCACATGAATTTTTCCCTTCGCACGCACACTGCACTCTTAGCCAGAGACAAGGAGAGACCACAAACAAGCATTAGCCAAGTGAGCTTTTCCCTTTTAAATTTTCCGTATTAAATTGACCCTGCAAAACAACTAAGTGCAAACACTTGTCGACTAGTTGAAAGAAACGAGTCAGCAAATAAAACACATTAAACCACTTTACATATTCACCATACTAAAGTAGCTAATACAATGTGTAGTTGATAGGAAAGCAACTCGGATTGACTTTGCCAGCCGTCGTCCCCAGCTGTGCGGCCTCGTGGGGGGCTTTCTCACGGGCACTAGTGGGTGGTAGGGAGGGGTAAGGGTACACCTAAACCCCCGGTACTCGCAGCTCTCACAGGAGAAGGGGAACGTGCACCTCCCTTGTGTGAGGTGGGGTCCTACTTGTGCATGTGGGGTTCGAAAATTTGGACTAGTTGTAAAAGGATGTTGCAAAATCTGTTTGTTTACAGTTACATTTTTTAAGTGTCTGGTCTCATGGTTTATCCATTGTATTGCTGATATTGATCCTGAATATATAGTTGACTGATTGGCAGTTAATTACATATCATTAAGTAAAACGATAGCCTGCTTTGGTACCGATCTAGTTTAAACAACATGAACTGTTTTTCCCTCCAATGCCCATTACACAATTACCATTTTTTGTGGAAACATGGAAGCTACAGCCATGTGCTACACCTCACAGGGCAGACCAATTACACATGTACAGTCATGGGAGGTAAACCCACAGAAGTGTAATCCCCCTGTTTCCTTCCCCATTGCCAAGGCTGGGACAAAATAATTTTTTTTTCCTCTTTTGAGGGGACTTTGTGGCACCAGTGGTACCCTCTTTGATACTACAAGTGAGGTGAGGAGGTGAGTGAGCAAGGCTGCCTGATGTCCCACCAGAACCAGGCAGCCTGGAGATATGGTGGCAGGTCTCAAAGCAGTGACATGAAGCCTGACCATGCAAGCCCGTGTTGTCGGGCCCCAGCCCCAGCTCCTGCTATACCACAGGCACATTGGCAGATGCCAGCAACTTCAAAAGACTTGGGTCCCAAAAGGGCATGGGTGACTCTTAAAGGAACAGAGCTCCATCCAATGCTTTTGGTCACAGTGGGAAGGTTTTTCAAGGCCTCTTGATTTCTGTGTGAGTGACACCTCAGGACCCTGGGAGACGTCCCCGCCAGGCAGCTTCTTCATCTCACTTCAGCTGCGAGCACCATTCATGCTGGGAGCTTGAGCTGTCCCTTCGTTTGCAGAGCCCCTGATGTACTTAGGGGTTTCAGCGTCTCCACATGCTTGTGCAACCTATTCCCATTGCCATCTCGGGATGCTTTGTTGGATGATGATGTGATGTCAAGTCACATTATGACCAGAGAGATGTGAAAAGACAGGCTTTAATAAATGGTGCCACTTCTTTTTCTTACCCAGTCTCAGCTCTGGCAATTAATGCTCTAGCTCAGAGGTTCAATCTTCCCTTTAGGGCCACTGGAAAAACCACAGTTTGTGAACTCTGTGAGAGGGATCCTTTCCTCTCCCACCTCTGGATGCCTTCTTTGTGCCTTCAAGAGCTTAAAGTAAAGGCAGGACCTCCTAGCACTTTCAGCGGTCCTGTCATGTCATTAGAGGCTCTTGCTCCGAAGAAATGTCTCATCTCCACCAGTGTCCCTGCAGAGGAAGGGATGGGACATGGCATACCCCCTGTGGCAGAAATCCCCACATCACAGTCCTCCTGCTAAGACCCTTGTGGGGAAATTGCCAGTGACAAAGTCCACCTCCCTTAAGTGGCGGATAGACAGTGGCAAAATTTCTTGTTGTCATATTCTACTTGGCACTATGCTGCCAAATCTGGGGACATGAGTGAGCTCAAGAAAATGACTGGGAAAACAGGGTCTTAAAAGCTGCCTCTAGATCTGCAGCCAATCCATTCCTGAGGTAGGTACTACATTCAGGATCTCACAGGAGTCACTCGCACCCCTTCAGCTAATTTTCCCTGAATTGATATTCCCCTCCCTCTACCTTCCTGAAGTAGCATGACCTTCTAACTGCTGTCACTTCCCTATTGTTCTTATCTTTTTCAACTCCTGAGAAAGTAAAAATAGTAAAAAAAGGAAAAGGAAGAGCAATATTTTTCTCTTGGCAGGGCTCATCGTAGAGTGCAAAAAATTCCCATGCCTCACCTAAGCTTCTCTGTTTGCTCTTGGTCCATTACAAAGGGAAACCTCTTCCTCTGGGGCTCAGGTTGGGATATTTTGTTTCCCCTAAATGGTCAGTTGTCACATTTCAAATAACATTGGGTAGTTGTCTGCAGCAGCTTGTTCACCCACCCAAGACGGCAAGGGAAGCCAGCAGACTGGCCCTCCTTTACAGCCATGCATTGTGTTAGCCACCCTTATCAAGAGCACACTTCATTGCAGGGTTCACAATTTAGGCTGCTGCTTTCACATGAGATCTCAAGCCCTATTTCAAGCTTTTCCTGTTATTTTATAGACCAGTGAACACCATTTTGTTTTATCTTCCTGCCGTATGGTAGACATTCTTTTGTCCTTAAAAGTAGTTAGGCACAAGCTGTGCATGGATCTAAAAAATAACAATAATCACAGTCTGATGGAAAGCTGAAGCCATTTGTATGGGAAAGGAAAAAAAACCACAGTCACAAAACAAATGAAAAACTGATGAAAAACACACTCATCTTGTTAGTCCTGACTGTGAAGGGACTCACTAGTATGGCTGAGGAATGTTGATTTCAGAATTTAAGATCGGTAGCAGGGGCAATTGGAATTTCTCCCCAGCCTTGTCTGTTGTCACTGTGTGGCTTTCTACTCAGAGCATGCATTTTCTTTAAAAGTTTTTCTTTCCACCTAGCCTGTGCGAAGGGATTTGTTGTTTTATATTAAACCCACATCCCCCATTTCAATCCAAAACTTTGTTCTCCTCCCACCTTACATTTAGAAGCATCACTGAAGTTGAGATATCTGCTTGGGTGCAGACCTTCTCCCTAGGTCTTGGCATTTGTGGGGCTCCAGGCAGAACTGTGCTCTTCTGCTCAAAAATCAGTGACTAGTCATAACCAAGAGAGGCAGAGAATTGACATGTGCAAATTCTGGTCCTTGGTCTTGCTTGAATGCAGAATAGGGGCAGTAAGTTATTGACAGGTCCTTGAAAATATTTTAGTGTCACTGGCTTTGCTGGGACTAGAGTGGACACGACACATGGCACAGGAATATTTTAGCCAAGGTCAGATCAAAGCTCAAAGATACTCTCTCATCAATAAGTTCTTATTCTTCATAGTTAGTCCTAAAAGTGATTTATTCTGAAGGCAAAGGGGGCTTATCTGCAAAGTAAGAAAATGCCTCCATCTGACACTTCGTTATGCAAACTCATTTGCATAGGAAGCACTTTGATACTGCAGTGAAAGGGCATAATTCCTGCTAGGTACTGAACATTCATGGCCTTGAAATTCATTTAGGCATGTTTGTCCTTGGGACCATTCGTGCACGTGAATCTAGCAAAGTGCCCTTAGCACATGCCTGGATTGGGACCAGAACTCTTACCATATGTAGGGTGTGAGTTGGTTCATGTTTAAAACTAATTTTAAATGTTGACTGTGTAACCTTCAGTGTGTCCCTCCAGATGAAAATGACTCTGACTTACCCCAGTAGATAAATCTCCTTGGAAAGTTCATGCATAAACTGTATTTAAGGAAAATAGCTTCTAATTATGCAAAGATATTAACAACCATCCCATCTGATTGTAATGAGGATAATTTGCATTATTCCCAAACAAAAAGCTTCATTAGAAGAGAGTTATGGCTGAAATGCATTTTGCTACAGTCCAGCTAATGATCAGAAAACCATTATTCTACTTTCTTTACAAAAGTTCTACTGCTCAAAAAAGTTGGAATGGCTGAAGATGAACAGTTAACGATCTGCCAACATATACCCCATTGCTACATAACCCTCCATCATTCATCTTCACAGTTTCTTAATTTATTTGTCTTTTATAAGCTTCCTTCTGGTCTTTGGTTCTGACAGAAATACACGATTGGATTTACACTGCAGGTTTAAATACAGTTTTCTCAAACGTGCTGTAAAGGGCTCTGAACAGACTATAATCCCAGGATTATTTTGATTATGCCAGAGGATGGTAAAATTTTATACCAGAATTATGTGGTGAAGCAGAACACTTTCGCTATTAGCATCAGAGTGATCAATCCATTTGTATTATGAAATGTGTAGATTATATAATCTAGGGAGAGCTCGTGTATGAAGTTTTTATGGTTTATGAGCCTATATGGGATGAATGTACACACTGCATAATAAATAATCTCTTAGTGCTATGAGCTGAGGTTTCAAAGCAGCCTAATAGAGTCATGCATCTAACTCCCTTACGTCTTTGAAACCCTAGA
Source organism: Haliaeetus leucocephalus (assembly GCF_000737465.1). Lineage (NCBI taxonomy): Eukaryota > Metazoa > Chordata > Aves > Accipitriformes > Accipitridae > Haliaeetus > Haliaeetus leucocephalus. The sequence goes on from NW_010972537.1 coordinate 1,815,509, forward strand.
CACAATATACTAGAAATAGGAAAGGGACTTGAATAGTAATTACAAGTATATTTTGAAACCTATTGAGGGAAAAAATGGATTAGGGGCATTGTAACTTGAGGAAGGAGAGAATGATGAACTATGTTTTTTGGAGCTAAAGGACCAATATACTTTTGTGGCCATGAAAGTTTATATGAATTATCTAGCAATTGTACAGTATGCTTGTAGCAGTGTTTTCTTTGCAGAAAGCTCTAACTCTGTTCAGGGTTTGATAGTTTATTTCCTTTTTGAAAAGTAAAATTGGATAGAGGGCAGAGGGAAAGAAATGCAGCTGGTGGGTATGTGGGTTTCTTCTTGTTTTGTATGAACTGAATATTATTTAATAGGCTGTATCCACACTAGGAGCTGTGATGAGGGTTAATGAAATCCCTCATCTGCACACAGAGAATCAGCAAAAGGAGGTAGCTTCTTTGCTAATGTTAATTGGTGTCGTTAATGAAAATCAACAGCAAATCAGTGGGTTTCGCTACCTGAGAATCTCATCCAGAGTGCTTAAATCTCTTCTAACAATGCAAAACAAAATAGTGCAAGGTTTGTGTCATACTATGATCAGGTAGCAGCTGGCTGGAATTTACAAGCTTTATTGCAAATATTTATAATGTAACTTAGTTGGAATTAACAGGGAGCGTATGTGTACAAGTACGAAGAGGAAGACCTGTCTTTGGTTTTGTGTTAAGCTATACATACCTTTATATCCAGCCATTTAAATGTCAGTTACCTCAGGGGTTATTTTACTGTCTCCACCGTTTGTATTTTTGCAGTAGATATTTGCTGTGGCAGTCCTAAACACAGATATGTGGAACTTTGTGCATTGCCAATAGTAATCACTTTCAAAAGGTAAGGAAGTCATTTCTGTGTCTGAGGGAGAATTCCTGGGCTACAAACTAACTGCAGGGCCTGCAACACTGAAAAACATTGCCCTTCTATTAATATAATTTCAAAATCCCAGTGAGGCTACTTGAGCTTTCATTGATGATAACAAAGAAGTGAACACCAGAATCAATGAAGCCCAGATTTCTATGGATTTGTGCATTGTGCTCGAACTGCAGTTTCCAGAGGAATATAACTTCTGATTGAAGTGTTGCCTGTTTGGAGAATCACTCAAGGATGGATTCTGCATGGATTCTCTAGTCTCTAGTAAAAGGTGGGCTCCTCTTGCAATCTTTCTCACATCTATGGCTCTTGAAATCTCTTCTTTCTAGCCAGCTATTTGCATTAAAAATTAGGAGCTTAATTACCTTCTACGTCTCTTTCCTTTCTCTTAAATTGGATTGCAATCAGGCAGCAGGTTCAACAGTCACTGGGGGGAAGGCATTCAAAGTCACACGGACAGGCTGACTATATTCATACCGTGTACATAAGGAAAAAGAATAAAATAAAGAAGTTCCCAATTCAGGCAGCTGAATCTGCAATCATTCTATGTCCCTTCAGCATTGTTTCCCCCCATCTTCCTTCCTCATAATGCTTTGCTGGACCCTCTCCTCTAATTCTTTCTCTCACAGTTCCTATATTTTTCCTGCAGCCCATTGCATCCATCTCTTTCTCTCTGTTCCCACCCCTGTTTTCCTCTTGGGAATGTCTTTCTTATCCTTTCCTCCCCAGAGGTTCATAGCTCAGCAGAGTTGCTTTTGCTCTGGGGTTGCAATCTAGAAAACAAGGCAGGAGAGGAATTTTGCTTTGAAATGAGAAGCTTGCCTAAACACATCCAGCGCATTCAGTAGGAACACTTTTCCCTCCCCCCTTCGCTATATACATTTGGTTCTCTTAATTGTTCATCTCTATTCAAAGCAATTTCCTTGGCATACACATTTTCATTAAATGTAATGAAGGAAGGACAATTTAGCATCCCACCTGTGACAACTCACTGATCAGATCATGATGACCTATTGTGAATACTTGGGCTTCAGTCAAGATTTTGATTAGTGGAAAGAAGTAACCTCTGCATAATTAAGATTGTAACCAGAATTTATTTATTCTGAGCCAGCTTAATTTAAAAGTAAAAGTCCGTTAATTAGATAAATGATGAAGGCAACTCCATAGCACTCACTGGTGGAATATCTGAGAATTTATAGTTTGTCTCACTCACTTCATATTCTGAAAAGTTTTTCACATGTGTAGTCTGCAGAAGGGGGTAATTTATTTGTGGGTACAATATAAGAAAAGCAGAGAAGCAGCTTGTAAAATATGGAGTTTGAAAAATTTAGTGTAAATCATATCTGGAACAATTTGAAATGATTCTTGCTCTACTGTCATGCAATAGCTCATGAGTGGTTTGGCCTAGAAACTTCAAATATGATTTATTCAAAAGGTCCTCATCCCTCCCACTGTATAAAAAGAGGGAGAGGGCTGGTGAACTTGGAAGCTACCCCCTGGAAAAGTAGAAACAGCAGAGCAGCCTGATGGGATCTGAAATAGCTTATTGAGTTTGTCACTGATACTATAGGCTTCTGAAGTCACGAAATTGGAGAAGGGACAGCAGCAGTCTGTATTGCTGTCAGAGCAGGAGCTTCAGTCTCCTTGCAGCCAGCTGTTCTTTTAGCCACACTCCAGCACCGACTCTTTAATACACAGGGACTATTAATACCACTATCACCACCCCACACAAACAGCCTCCTTGCATGGAGCTTCTAATTCTGTGACCCCTCTGTTAGCTCCATAAACCACTGTGCCCTGAGACATGCAATCGTTTTCTCATTGATTCTTGTTGGTCTCCCGGCCTCATATCATCATGGGAGCACTCAAGAAACATTTAGGAGTGAAGAAAAGGTGTTTTTCCTTATGACGTATCTTCTACCATCACCATGTTGCCGTTGATGCCATCCAGGGTTAAAAAACTCACCGCAACAAAGCAAACAGCATAGAAGTGATAATAAGCGATTGCAGCTTTAGCAAGACAGAGTACACAATGAAATCCAAAAAGTAGCTGTCAGATAATTACAGAGCTTTATGCTGCAAGCTGCACATGTGAATTTCATACGATGTTTATTAAAAATAAGTACCTTACAACAGAAAACCTTATCTGCTTACATTTGCAAATGTACATTGAAAATTTGAAGAGCAGATGTTATACAAAAAAGATTTTTAAAAATACCTGGGGTTGAGGACAGTGTTAAAATTTACTCCTTCCCCACTGAAAAAAACAGAGGAAGAATGTGAAAACCTAAAGCTAGGCTGCCCAGGCAATAATGCTTTTGTCTCCATAGTTCTTCTATCCTCCACACTCCTTCGAAAGAAATACAAGCTTGTTACATGTATCCCAGCTCATTAACATTTCAAATTGTCCTTCTATCAATTTAAATGTGAATAGATCATTGTGTATGAGGGGGATGACTCATTTCAATGGCTGAAACTGATGGTCAGAAATTGTATCTCAAAATGTTTTTTCAGCAGAAAAATGGGAGCTCCAATTATAAGAATGCCTACTTCTGCTTCTGGGAGTGTGCCGGGTGTGTGTATGAGATACCTTTAAACCTGACTTCTCTTGTATTTTGCTTGGGTAGTGTGCTGTGATATTTCATGCTGTAGTGGGTTTCCTTTTGTCATCATCTTATTCATAAAAGAAGTTTGCAGAAGAAGCAGAGCTCCCGCACTTCCACAATTACAGGCACTAGATAAGTGGATGCTAAGAGGTGTCGGCCAAATAGTGAACTTGCTGCATAGAAGCTGGAGAGATCAGGTACCTAAACTAACTCTCAGGTGATTTGGCAAAAACAGTATTAGCGAATCATGTTGTTTGGTTTTGTGCCAAACTGCTTTAGCCTTTGGCTTTTTTTCCCCCTAAAGAAAAACATGAGCATTTTTTCCCCTTTGCATTTTTACAAGAAACTCTTAACTAGTCCAGAATATAAGCAAGCCTCATGAACTTCAGTTAAATGATGAAAAGATGGGAGGCAGAAAGTTTTCCAAAGCCTTTCATTTGATGTGAGTTTTGAACAGAAGACAAAACATCATCAACCTGCTCTTACTCATTTTCACGCTTCCATCCAGCAACCTGGAGCTGTTGAAAACTGCCAGTAAATGAACCAAACTGGAGTTATTTTTTCTACTCTTCAGTGAAAGAAAGAGAGGTTATTGTTCTTTTCTGTCCCACTTAATGGTTCTATGAATCTGCTGGTGTGCAGGTATGTTTCGAAAGCCTCAAAGTACACACCAATTGTTAAGTGAAAAGACAGCCAATACTCTGTGCAGAAACTGGCAGTAAGTGCTATTTGGAGCAGTTAATCACTAATCTTACATTGACATTACATATTTTTATTCAATCTAGTGTTAACTAATACAAAATGGCATCCATGGTAGTGAAGTAGTGAGACGTGACCTAGTAGTGAATTAGTGTAAATTCTCTTTACAAGGCAAGTGATTATTTTTGTTACGCATTAAGCTTAAAAAAATGGTGTTAATCCTAGCTAAAATCTCACTATGTATGTTTCAGGGAAAACTTGAATTGTCAGGAGTGTGGTTTTATTTCTGGAGACCGACATGTCAGATTCTTGAGCCCCAGGCAGTAACTTGCATTTTTCCCATAACAGATTTCTTCAGGGTTTGCACTGAAATAGCTGCTTACTATGTCTTCTAAATCTACCTTCCATTTCTTGAAAACTTGGAAGCAAGAATTAAATGCTTTCTTTTCACTCTGCAGAGCTGTCAGGGAGGGGGGTTAGCATACATTTATTTCTGCAAACTAGTGATGGTGAATATTACACGTAAGTATGTATTTGCGCAGTAGCTCTCTATCTGTAGTCTGTGATGTCTAGCATATTTTTAGATGAATAAGTAACTCTTACATTCCCTGTACAGAGGCATTAACTACATTCATTCAGGGATCACAAATTCATTGCTTGAAAACCATAGTGTCTGAGGAAGCAGGTGAGTAGAAGGTACCATCTGAAGGTCTAAAGAGCTTCATGTAAACTGCCCCAGGATGCAACCAAAAACCAAGATGAAAGCTCATGCATCTTCCCTTTTCTTCTGCTACCCACTAGTTTGCCTCCTTCTCTACTTCCCTTCAAGGAGGCCAATAAAACCAAACAACTTCTTTTATCTCTTCCAAAGGACCATGGCCTTACCCTTTCTAATCCCCCTCATAACAGTCATCTTCTGCTATGGGATATGTTTGAATAAAGATCTCGTATTTTCCCCTTTCCCTTGATTTTGTGTTACCCACCTCCAGGCAGAAACAAGAACCCCACTATGTCTGGAAACAGCTAGCACATGATTAAAGCCATCACAACAAATAAACACAAAATAGCAATGCTTGCCAGAGCTGGTGAAAAGAGAGCCTCTTCATGCTGCTAGTGACCAGCTCAGTCCTTGCCAGTGGCTTGTTCTGGTTTTGTTCCTCCTGTTGACTTGAAGTCTTAGCACTGACCTTGGATTTTGAGGGGCAGCTCATGTCACTACCCAATTAGCTCTCTCCTTGCTTTGTAATTCCCGCAGGCAAAAGATATATGAAGTACCCCTCACAAAAGACCTGAACCCAAGCGTCTCCTCTGCACCTTGCTCTGCTGGGGTAGCCCTGTTCAACTGCCTCTCTTGCTTCCACCTTCCCATGGAGCAGCGCAGGCGGGTGCTCCCATTTCTCTTCACTGACAGAAGCTTTAAGGTCCCTGGTGTCTCCAGAGTCGGAGACCCTGCAACAGATTTTCATGGGAACACAACGCCACCTGGACACCCGGTTCCCCTTGAGGGCCACAGTTGATCCCTGTAATGAGTGTTTGAATATGCTGTATGACTAGTGTGTACCTATGACTTCTGGGGCTTCATGTGTGCTGGTGTTTCTAATCTGAACTAACAGAGTCGGTTTCGTTGATGCATGAAGACAGATAGTGACATGCTACTCCTTCCTTACAGAAACACATATACACAAGAAAAGGCAGAGGGAATAGAAATAGATAAACAAATGCACAAAAATGGTAAGCATAAATATTGCAGATGTAGTATGGCAAAAATATATGGCAGGCAGCTCTCTAGAGAAACAGATGGATAGCCCACAGCAATAAGCAGTAGTTGTCTATGAAAGATGGGCAAATGCAGTGGTAAATGACTTGTGACTCTTCAAAATTTAATTTGCCATGAAAGCCCATCATGAATGATGCAAGGGCAATACCTGGTGGAAAACTATCCAGCACTACATCTTTTCTTCTTAACCTGTGGGATGGAAAGTTATCTGACGGGTTACAATAAGCAAACATGAATGCAGATACGCAGAGATATCTCAGCACTTGACAGCTTTCAAAGTTTATTGTCAAACCAAATTAGCAGAAGCCTGCCACATATGAGCAGGCAGAACAGCAGGCCAGATGCTAAAATGTCTGCAGTGAAGTCGTTGCCTTCCATAGTATTCTTATAACCCTCTCCTTCCCCTTGACCTCCATTTGCTAGTTCATAAGATATTAAGGTGTCAGCAGCCAAAAGCAACTGCTGGGGAAGGTTACAACAGCCTTATTTACTCCTCAGTCTCTTTCCTACTTAATTTGCTAGTACCTGTCAGTTGTGATATTCCAGAGGAAAGGGTAAGGGCCTTTTTTTTTGTCTTCCATAGATCTTAAAGAGCAATTTTAAGCACTATCTCCAGTCTCTGGTAAGCAGACTATAGTTGAAGTTCTAACACAACCCGTGGAATGGAGATAAAGCACCCGCAGGAGTCTGGCTATCATATGGCTGTGGAGGGACTGTGAGGAAGAGCAATATAAAGAATTGTGCAGTTACATATACATGCTGGTCCTCAGAGACCTCCTTGTCCTCAGTTTGGAACCCTTGTTCTCCATTTACCTTACTATTTATTGGTTTGGGTAGATGGACACCTGTGACATGCAAGTTTCCCACGATGTGGGATGGGAACTGGTTTGTCCACAAGGCAACTGAACCTGCCCTAGAGCTGATGTCTCCTGATGCAGCTACGAGCTCCTCCCCTGTGCTCCTTCTACCTTGCGTGCGGCTAGTGTTTCAGCGCTTTGCTAGATTGTCCCATATGAAGGTTTTTAAGTTAAATATGCATTTCCATGTGCACTGTGCTCAGTCCTTGTTGGTGTTATGCAAAACACTGTGAGCCTAAGGTGCACTTCCCAATGGAGAATCCCAAAGCTCTTCAGACAAAATGATCCCTCTCTGTCCTTATTCCACCGCATACCATCAGGCCAGCTTTCAGAGATGGCCCCTCCTCTCAGCATCCAGTCTTGCCTGATGTCCTCAGGGAAGTAAGGAATTAAATGGAATGTATTTTTAAAAGAAAAGCAAGAAAGCCCTCCTGCTGGAGCTGAATAAAGTTGAGACAGCTCTGTCAGCTGCATGTCTTCACTTTGCAGGGAGCTGTCAGTATGCTCTTTAAAGTTGGGAACTTAAGCAGGCAAAACAATTGTGTGTGTCACTTGTAATCTACATGCCCAAATTGCACCATGTTGAAAGCAAGAAAATTCATTATTATTTATATAAATAGATCTTGTAGATTTCATTAAGATTAGGTCAGGCTGTGGAGTTATCACATGCGCTTGTTTGCATTTTTGTTAATCTTCATTTGCAAATGCTGATTAGTGCCGCAAAACTCTCTTGCTGTTTACTGCAAAATCCTGCTTCTCTTCTTTTCTTCTTGTCAGGAAGACTCAGGAGGAGGGAGAGGGGAGGGAGGAAGAGAGAGAAGGGGGCTTCAAAGCCAATAGCCAGAACCAGAGGGAACATGAAAGTAGATTTGCTTGAATCAGGAAAGGAAGGGAGGGCAGGAGAGAGAAGCTCACTTGCTGTTTTAACATCCTGGGTGGAGCAGGCTTAAGCAGGATCTCCTGATAACGAAGCAGTGGTGCGAGAACAGTGCAGATCAGTGGGGTCAAAACCCTAGGGACATAGAAACTCCTGAAAACTGGGCAAGTGCTACTTCCCCCTTTTGCTTTCCAGTTTATACAGTTTTTATATCCCTCTGAACAGTAATATACAAGTCCTTCCTGATGGCCCATCAGATGACACAACAAATGTCTCTTATCTGCACTTTGCTCTTCTCCCATTCTCTCCAGAAGGAAAGAGTGCATACAGATTATACTGTGTTATTTTGGAATATTTCTGTTGGGTTACTAAATTTTGTGCTTTACATGGACTAACATCTACAGTGCTGTAATCAGCTAGCTTTCAGATTTAGAAAAAAAAACAAAAAACAAAAAAAGGTGATTTCATTGATATCATTCTATAACAGGTACTTGTTCATAGTGCTAACTCCTCAGGTGAAACTAGGGCTCCAGGATGAGAAGCCAGAGAGATGGAGGGCTGCATGAAGAGGAAGAAGCAACAGAACTGGAGTGCCAACAAAGTGTGAGGAGTATTGAGGGAGGAGTACATGCAGGGCCATGGGGAAGCAGTCAGTGATGCTGGGGGGGATCTGTACACGTGCATGCATAGCAAGTGTGCTCACACCAGGGCTGGAACATGACCCTTGCCAGGACAAGCTTGCCTATGTTGTTTTCTTTATCTTTTGTTCCAGTCTCTGCTTCCTGCCATGGTGTATCAGAATCCCATCTGAATCACAAAAGGAGAAATCCTGTCTCCTCTCTTTTTCCTAAACCTTTCCTTTCTCGTAGGTACTCCTTCATGTCTTCATTTAAATGCTGACTTCTCTTCAAACTCCTTCCCAACAGTATCTGATAACTAGGTCAGTTTTTTAGCATCTAATTGTGTTACCAAATACTGAACAAATACGTCAGGGTATTTAAAGTACATGAGCAGTGTGGATTTGCATAGTCAGCATTCATCTTCCCCCAAACTCCATTCTAGAATAATGGCCCTGGATTGCTCTTCAGTGACGGAGCCCATTACTGCATGGAGGAAAAACAAAACTGCTTTCCAAAGATCCCAAGGGTAGAGACTGTGGGAAGCATGTGCAACATTTTCTCAAAGAAAGTATTCACAGCAAATTTTTTTTTTCTTTTATGAGTAATATGCTAGAAGAAATTGTAAGTAACAATACAAAATTAAATTTGGTGAATGTGCTGAGGGGTAATCCTTAGAGAAACCTTATCTATCTTGAATATTCAAACACATCAACTTGTTGGGCATGATGGCAATTACTGCACTACATATATTCAATTTGCTCTTGTATATACAATATTATCTTCCATAAGGAACAGTAAACTGCAGAACATATTTCAGTAAACACTATTCTGAGTAAACAGAAATGGCTTGCATGTGTACTTCCATGCATAATAATGTAGCAATGAAATATTGCTCTGACAGAGCTGCTGAGTGTAGGGGAGATTACATCCTCTGAGAAGTTCCTCAGTGTTAGCAGGTTCTTCTTTAAAGGCTGGGAGAGACAGCCTTTAGGAGTTCTGGTGTCTCCTAACCTGGGGTGGGAATGCCAGTGTTCCTTTTGTTCAGGTAAATTAAAGAAAAAATGAAGGTAGTTCCATTATCCTGGTAGAGACTGCGCTAAAATCCAGAGACAGCCCGATCCATCCATATATACCCATATGGATGCATGTATACATATGCATATGCATGTTTTTTTATACATATATAAATGCATATTTGCAGGGTTATGGGTTCTCAACCTGCAAAGATGCTGTCTGAAAGCTTAAAGCAGAGGTACCTCCTAGCTGGCAATGGAGGTTTGCAGAACCACTTTGTTTTAGTTTTTTTCATTCATGCAACCGCTTCTGTATTCTTCATGGGACTAAAATCATATGTCCCTTTATATTTCAGATGCACATCCAACCATGTGGTAGGTTGTACAAGCCACCCTTTTTATGTGACTTATTACAGGAGCGCACATTTAGCCATCAGCCAAATACATCCAGCAAGCTGGATACGATCTGGTGTATTGGCTTTGGAGAACCTGCATTAAAGGACCAGTATTCAGGCCTGGAGCAGAACAGGAATATTTTGACTAAATACTTGTTGTCAGAAGATGCTGGTTCATCAAAATGAAGCTTTTTGTAGAAAAGGGTTAGCTCTTCTGGCATTTTCCTTTGGCATTACATATTGGATTTTTTTCAATTAAAATGTTTTATTTGAGAGGTCAAGATGACCTTTCTGTTTTAGAATAGAAAATAAACTCTAGTTTAAAAATGAGAAAAATTAACAGATCTATTTAAAAATGGAGTATTTTGAAATGTTCAGGAGAGACCAGTTCACCCATCCAACTGAACATGTGGAAAACTGAAAAATCAGCATCCTTCTCACTTGAAGTGGGATTCTTTTTAGCCAGTCTTACCAGTTTTCATGTTGTTGTTAAAATTCTTCCCTTACTCAACTGCACGTGTCTCTCTAGTGACAGTACTCTTCTGTCTGTGTTTCCTTCCACTCTGCAGAAGTTCTGCACTGTATGCAGTCACATTTTCAGCCATAATTCAAGAGCATAAGCATTATGTCCCCTCTTAAAAGGCACACCATGTTTCTGTGAAAGAAAACAGACACGGAATGTGCTCATGCACTTTTGGAAGCATGTGTTCTTCTCTTGGCTTCCTCCTTTCTGTGTACTTCATGTGTGTTATATTGAAGGTTTCAATACCAAATTCTCTTAATTTAGGTTAAAGTTCATTGTAATCAAGACATCTGCAATTCTTTATACCAGTAGAGAATTTTCTCTGGTTTATCATTCTTTTTAAAGGTGCCTCTTCCTACTACTGCCCTCCAATCTTCCTGAACTGAAACCCTTCCTCCTGCTCTTTTTGATGCTGCTTCACCATGGAGGCCAGCAAGCCATGGATTCAGTAGTAGAAGAGCCATCACTTTTCCTTTTTAATTGCAATGCAGTGAACTTAGAACATCTGCAAAGTCATGGGGTACGATGGGATGAGAGGTTCAATTCCAGAAGAGGCAGTGGGGTGCAGGGTATGAAATTCCCAACAGGGAGGACAGTAGCCTTCATCTGAAGAGACAATAACTTCTTGACACACTTTAACTCAATCACTTATGATTATCTGACTCTACCCTTGAGCAATAAGGATAAAAGGCTCTTTTAAATTGACTTAAAGTCCACGTAAAAGGTTGCACCAGTTCAGTTAAATTCATTTAAAACCTGATTATTTAAATCAATGCCACTTTTGTGTGCAGACAAGATCTAAGTGTTATGCTTTGTGGATGTAGTGAGTCCTACAGAGGCAAGTGAAATTGCCAATTTTTTCTCACAATCACACCCCACTGGGACTGAGAAAGGAGTTTTAAAAGATTGAAATTTGGCTTTCCTGGACACTTTCCTATTCAAGGTATTCCAAAGAGCTTTTCAGTAATAAGCTGGATGCTGGTGCTACAGAGACTGCACAGACAAACACAGAGACTGTTAATTCAGCAGTGATAGCTCCAAAAGAGCTACAGAGGTCAAAGTCTCTATTACTGAAAGGGAGACTGCTGGCAACCTGCCTGAGAAGGCGCTTCTCTGGGACACCCCTGTGGATGGTCTTCATCCTGATGAGCCTGAATTTCCATCTGACACCAGGTGCCATTGCAATATTCATGTCACTCTTTAGGAAGCTGTACAGCAAGCTTACATGCATGGGATGGGTCCTGGGAAGTTAGGGGAGGATGCTGTGAAGGTGGACCAGAATAGAACCCTCCTGTGGGGGGCAGATATGGAGACAGAAGCCAAGAGACCAACTAGCGTTGCTGGCATGCAGTGAATATGTTACGGTTTCTGCCAAATTCAAGCCGCAGTGAAGGACTTTCAAACCCTTTTTCTTGGGCTGTCTTGGTGCTTGGCAGCTAGACAGAGACTGAAGGCTGCTGCTGGGTACATAACAGTCAGAGCCAGCCTGCAGTTGTGACACACACACACACAAGCACCATTGCATCACCTGGAGGCATCCCAATTAAATGGAATTACAATGCCCGCCAAGCCATAGTTATCACTATTAAATGTCATTAGGCTTAAATTAGGTTTGCTCTGAGAGATGTCCCGATTAAATGAATTTCCTGATTAAGTCCAAGTGGCATGTGTTTTAATACACTCTGTTACCATAAACATGTGGTTTTCCTAATTTTATTGTTTCTTTGACTCCAAGTTTCTGGCTGTCATAACATTAAGTCCCCTGCTAAACCCTTAAGTGCAAAAGCTCTGCATACACAAGCCCTTTTATATCTGCAACATCATTTTCCCATTTTGTTAAAGGAAAGAGAACTGGTTTCAAAAGTCAGGGCTTTGGTCACATAGGAAAAATGGTATATGCAAAGCTAAAACTAACACAGTTGATTAGGGAATCAACTGAAATCTTCTTTAGCAGACTGCAAACTGTTGAAGGGGTGAGTACAGACCATGTACAAACAATCAAATGAGCATGAGGTATTTTTAATTTTCCTGTCAGAGTTCCTGCTCATTCCCTCATGGCTGGACTGGAATGAGCCAGGCCTAACTTTTCTCTCTATGGATGTTCAGGGATGTTACAGCATGGGTTCTCTGCTCCGTTGATCCTTTCCTTTTCCTTCCTCCACATCTGGTTGCAAATTACCAAACTAGAAACTTGAAAACTTGTGGCATTTGGCCATTGAAAACTGAATGGATTTCCAGTGTTTCAACTGATGGTTTGAAAACATTGAAGAAAAATGTCAGAAATAAAATATTTGTAAAAATTGTTTTTGTCAAGAAGGTGGGAAAGAGGAGCAGAGGAGAAAAGAGAGGAGAAACCCCATTTATCTGCCAGTGCAAGAGGAAACAGGTCAGGAATATGACCCAGAGTGACATAGGAGCTTCATGGAAAGCAGCCAGATTTAGAGAGGGCTTGTTACAGGCCAAGGTAACTCATCACAATCTTTTCTTTTACTCTTTTCATACAAGACCGTGCCCACTACTAGCTACAGAGCACCTCAGTGATGAATCAATGATGAATCTGGAGTCCTGGCGCCTGAGCAGCTCTAGCTCAACATGATCCTCTTCTGCCCTGTTCGCATGTAACTTCTGAGTGACAGGACACAGCCTGGAAGTGCACAAACAACTGGGGACAAAAAAGATACTTAAGTCCTGATGTTCAAACATAACTGGCAGTCCCATCGGACACCTGGTACCAAGAAAGTGGGCAAGTAGATACAAGGAAAAAAAAAAACCAAACAAAACAATTAGAGTGGGTAAGCATCAGAACTGGTTTCCCAGAGAGGTTGTGCAATCTCCATCTTGGGAAATCTGCAAAACTTGACCAGACAAGATGCTGAGCAGTCTGAGCCAACTGGAAGTTAGCTTCACATTGAGCAGGGAGTTGGACTAGAGACCTTCAGATGTCTTTTCCAAGCTCAGTTATTCTATATTTTATGCAGCTTTTCTTCCCAAGTAACAGGTATTCTCTTTCTCCATCTTTTGTCAAAATTAATGGGAATGAGATACCTAAACCTCCTGGAGATCCCAGCCTGTGCTTTCCAGGCCTCTGACCTGCAATCTCGGACGACCTGCTGCTCTGAGCAGTTATGCAAAGGAGCCACTCACCTGGCTCAGCTTGGAGCCTGCTTTTACACTGGATAAAGCCTAGTCCAGTCCTCTGAGGAATGGAAGATGAGTACAGAAAACACCTATCTCTCTTCCCTAAGCAGTCCTGGGAGCTTCCTATGGATGTGCCAGACAGAGGCTGAATAAGTCAGTAGACTTTCATCCATGAAGCTCAATGAAGGCACTGAACAGCTCTGTTGCTCTTCAAACCTCAGTGCCATCTGAAGAACCAAAGAAAATGAGAATGTCATAATGCATTGCAAAACTGAATAATAACACTTGCCTCCATCATAGCTCTCTTCCATCACAGATTTTATTCACATAGCATTCCCCATTTTACAGTGAGGCATAGATCAGTTTAGTGGTTTGGCACAGCATTACCTAGAGCAAGGAACTGAATCTCATTTTCCTCACCCCAAACCTGGCAAATGGTGAAAGGGCAAGAAAATTAGAGCTGATCTGAGTAAAGAAATTTATTTGGTTGACTCAAGCTGCCATAGCAGTTGTTTAGGCTGGCTTAAAGAGAAAGTAGAGCAAACATACATTGCCTTTGCCATGGATGCTGAAAATATGCTCTGTGTCACATCACTGCATGGAGGACACTTGCCTGGACTGTGTGTCTGGCCCTCACCAGAGCTGTCAGTCACAGACAGATTGGAAATTACAGCTCCTGCTTTTGACTCATGCTGCCCACATTAATATGTTCAAAATAAGCTTCTTATTTATTTTAGACTTTGCACCTAAAAACACAAGCTGAATGCTTCTCTCAATGCCCTTGTACAACATAAAAGCCTTTCTAATCCTTGTGATTTTCCACAGCTGCCTCAGGTGTCTGTACCGCTGCAAACAGCAACTAGAGGACAAGGAACTTGTCTGTCAAGCACAGATCCAAAAGACACCATGTTTATCCCTCCCCTTATTTGCCTTCTAGCCAGCACAAAACACTCTGTGATCAAGGTACGCACTTTGCCTCGGGACTGCTTTTTCTCTTATGAACATAAATATTGCTCATATCAAGAATAATTGAGTCCTCAAGCCACTCGTTTGAGTGGACAAATATAGATTGAAGGCTGCATGCTGATGCCCTAATATGTTCACCCAGGTCCTGTGACTAGTGCTTTGTTTGACTGCCTTTAGGCTGCTCTCCTCTCAGTGTCTTCCTTAGATCCTCTGAATCACATCTCAGAGGCAATAAGCCTTTCTCCACTGAATGGGTCTAGATATTTCTCTCAAAGATGTACTTCATTCAGGAACAATGAATAAAGCTACAAGAGCAATGCCCTTGGTTAGGAAGACTCAGGCCCATTTTGTTCTTGAAGTAGTACTAAATTGCAGTAAGTGTCAGAGCTAGATTTCAATGCATTCTTTGTCCAGGGCTTCTTACAAAATACTGTGGATACCTCCTGTAATCAGAATAATAACACAAATGATGGGACGTCCAGCTCTGCTTTCCACTAGATTAACACTGAACGCAATTGTCGTTGGCAGGACAGCTTTTGAAGGAAGCAAAAAAGTTTGAGGTACCCACACTGTCTTTAAAAAAAAACTGAGTAAAGCATGCTGTGATTTCTTCTTGATTGATACTACTGCAGTAATGCAGTAACATTGTCTTTCTATACAGTATATATTGTCTTTATACCCTGGAATACATGACTATATTGTCCCTGTTGCATAGCACAAAGCTCATGGCATGCTTTTGATGGGCAATATAAGCACATATTGTTTTCCTAAGAAACAGCTGAAAGCCTTCTTAAGCTCACAGCTACTAACATCATCTGCAGTCAATACAAGAAGTACCAGAGTTTTTTGACTGTATTTTCCACAGCTCAGCTTCATTCTCTGCTTATTTATGTCCACCATGAAAATAAAATATAGCCAAGTCTTCTTTACCAGTATTCCTACATATCAAGAAGACAGAACCAGGCTCTTCACAGTAGTGCACAGAAGGAGGAGGCACAGTGGACATAAACTGAAACAAGAGAGGTTCAGATCAGATATAAGTAAAAACTTCTTACATCAAGGACAGTCAAGCAGTGGAACAGGCTATTCAGAGGCACTGTGCATCCAATTCCCCATCCTTGGAGGTTTTGAAGGTGTGAATGGGTACAGCCATGAGAGATCTGGTTTGACCTTAGAGCTGACCATGCTTTGAGGAGGAGGTTGGACTAGAAGTCCCCTGAGGTGTCTCCCAACCTGAATTATCCTATGGTCCTGTGAAAAGGCAACTTTTTGTATGCTAGAACAAACAGTCAACAGTGAAAGAGACAACCTCCCCACCATGTAGTTGTACGGATTGTTAACAGTAACAGTACAGGGGGACTGGCTAGTTATGATGCTTATGGGCTTCTTTTCCTTGGAATGCTAGTCCAAGTACACAGACACAATGTCTTTACGTTTTCTTGAAAGCCTATATCCAGCCAAGACTGAATGGCTCCCAACAAACATCTTGTGTGTATATTGTATGTGTTAGTGTATTCTCCTGTTAGGCAGACAGAGCTGTCACTGTCTGACCAGGATTTCTATGTTCAGACATGGATGGTATCCAAAGATCCTCGTATTCTGGATTTGGAAGGGCTGGTGTTCTTTTAGGAGCAGCCTGCCAGACGAACAGATATAGAGAATCATCTTGTTTAATCTACTACCATCACACAGGCCACAGATAGGATTTTACCTTGTGTTTCATGTAGTAAAGTAAATGTTTTTAAGCCAAATAGCTTCCAGCTGAGCTATAACATTTTTTGATGTGGTAATACACTGCCATAACACAAATGGCAAAGGGCTGTAGGCACCTAGCAGAGGTATCAAAGAGGAGTACAATCCCAGCTGCTCTCCACTGACTGCGTAGGGTTTAGCAGCTTTGGATAATAAGCAAGCTGAATCTTTCAGCTCTCTAGTGAACTTCTAGCTATGTTCAGATTGCCAGGCATCTAAGTTCATCCCTTGCTATCAGATGGAGAAATGCTGCCGGGTTTTGATTTTGGCTTCCCCCTGACCCCCTCCTTCTCCAGATTGTGTTCCAGAGCTGCTCTTCTCCTCAGAGGGCTACTGCCTGACCACTGGAGCAGGCTGTGATGAATGCTTAGCTATCCAAGCTATCCTCTGTTCTGCTGTCATCACTCAAGTACCCACAGAGGGAAACCAAATTAGCTATCCCATTCTGGGCAAAGCTACTCCAAAACTAGACCAGAGGAACAGGGCTATTCAATACAGTTAGTTGACAGAAGCTGTCTTTTTGTCATTAATCACTTATGTATCTAGCATATAAAGAAAATTTAAGAGTTATAAATATTTTTGGCATAGGATACTAAATGGAAGGTCTGGTATATGTTTTTTAGAAAGGGTACTAAGGGATACCCTTTGTATAGGCTATCTTGGCATCATGCCTCTGAAGTAATGAAAATGATCTGTTTCAGAGACAGAACATGAATTACATGACTGTACCAAGGGCGAGAAATATACAGTATTTATATGGAAACCACAAGTTGGCTACTTCCGTCCAAAACAGGAGTGGAACACCACTCCTCCAGGATATTTTTCATACATTCAGTGAACATTGACTTGACAGCAGATAGTAAAAAGTTTGCCTGAAGTATCTCTGATCACAGGACTTCCCTGGCTTAGTTGGATCACCCCTGGCTCTAGGAATATAATTTGCATTAAACTACTCAAAGTATTTACGTAGTTTACCCTTTTGAGTTTAGTTCCCACTGCCTCAGCTTCACCCAGAAATGTCAAGATTATAGCCTATGTGTGTTGAACATAAAAGTGCGCTGTGCATTACAGTGTTGAATTAAGTTCTGTGGGAGAATGTATGTGCGTGTGTATGCAAAGCATGCTTTTATCTGAACAAGAGTAAGGTAGTGAATAACATATGTGATAATATGTATAAATGTAGCAGCACATGTGGATGCATGAGGCAGTTGTACATGTTCATTTAACTCCAATTTCCTTTTTACACTCCTTAAATAGCACTTTGTCGCTGTTCAGTGAGTGAATGTAGCAGCTAGCATTGTTGGGATGATGTTTTTAAATGCTGTGTGTCTACTTCAATCTCATATACTGTGTTTATCTTGTCGTCTGTGCTGTGGTTATCCATGGTTGAATGACTCTCTGCTTCTGGAAAACTAGAGTCTGTCAGTGCTTATTCACCATTCCTTTCGGCAATTTCTCTTTCCTACCAAACCAAAGGTATTTTGTAGCCTTACGAAAGACGTGAAAATATTGTGTGTGCCATGACTGAACTGGGACATCTGAACAACAGCCTTGGCAAACCCTTTGCCCTCACCTCGCCTCCCCAGATATCCCTGCTGGCAAAGGCAAAAAGATGCTCGTGTTGATATGATGATAGCACCAAAGGAGATGTGGGTCAAGATTATCAGTGCTAAAGAAGAAAAGTGAACACGTATCAGTTAATTTCTGTGTAAAGCCATCAGTGCATTCTCTTTTATGGGGACTGCAGATAAATGCAAAGGAAGTGTTTAGAAATGGAAAAAGAATAATCCAAAACTCTCTCTGAAACAATAAAACATAATCACAAGGTTTTTTTCATTTCCAGGAAAACTCAGGTCAGATGCAGGTTCCCTCATGCAATGACATGCCTGCTTTTGTTCCCCCGTTTGCTGGTGGGGATCTCCACGAAGCTGAGGACACAACCGACTTGGCTGCGGGCATTTGCCAAAGCATTTCAAATAGAAAGGGCTGTATAGTCTAAAGGCTGGGGCAGAGCCTTTGCCTAGCCTGGCTGCATCGTATGATCTGAGACACCTAAATGGATTTAGCACAGAGATCTTGTGCCCGGTCCAAGCCCCAGCTAGAGCCTCTGTCTCCGCTGGCATGGAGCGTGCAGCCCTCCTCCTTCTCCCTGTGCTGCTGTCCCTCCTGCCCTTCCCCAGGAGGCTCTGCCCTCTCTTCCTACAGGGAGCAATTCAGCATCCCACTGTCATTACTAAAAACTCTGAACCCAAGCCACTTCTGGGCTCAGCACGACCACATCAGTAAGAGCCTTCCTGATAAATGTTTAACATTACAGAGCTTTTTCCTCCATGAAAATAAACTAAGCCTTAAATGTTCAATTCCTTTCTGCTCTGTGCACATTTATGTTTTCTCTAAATGAGGCCACATACCCTAACTCTGTTCCCCCTCCTCCCCTGGAAGCTCCAGCCCTCTCATTATTTTAAGGCATCAAACCTGATTCAGTAAATCTCTTCTTTCAGAACTGTCATGTTTTAGCCTCAGAACACAAACACAGTATTTGTTCCTAGCATGCTTCCTTTTTAATGCTTTAAAAGCTGTTACAAATGTCTTGTTTCCTCCCAGCCACAGCTGTATTAGATTATCTGTTCTGGTTTTGTTTTGTTTTGTTTTGTTTTTCTAAAGGAAAAAAGTGAAACACCTGATGCAAACTCAGCCCTTTGGAACAGCAACTGATTTATAACTTTGTACTCCCCAGACCAAAGGTTAACCACTCTCGTCAGTTATTAAAGGTTGTATTGGATGCCAGGAAGGAGCAGCATTTGTCAAGTCGAGATTTCTAGGAGCAAAATTGAGACACGCAATTTCCAGAGTGTATCTGAAATAGGCAGCCTGTGGGGGAGAAAGTGGGTTTGTTAAAATTGCAAAAGAATGAGGAGGGACGGCAAAGGGAAACTGACTGCAAAGGACTAAATGTTTTGTGTCCCAGGATTGCCCCAGGATGTGATGGCAAAAGAGAGCTGCCCTGTGGTCAGTCTTTTTAGGTGGTAAAAGCAAAACACCAGCAGAAAGTTATCAGGAAGAGGAATGTAAAAACAAAAGCAAACACTCCCTACCAGTTAACCCAAGGTTTTAAATTGTACTAAATTAACTTAGTAGAATATGTTCCAAACACTGCCAAAGGAAAACAAAATGATGTTGATTTGTGTGCTACTGAAGAGTACCATTTCTTTAAAACAACAACCTTCCTGAACTCCAGGAAAATCAACAGATATATGGCCACAAATTTTGGTTTTGTCTTCTTAAAAAACCCTCAGTGGGATCCAAGAAATTTAGGCAGATGTGCCTTAGTGCTGTAGATAATAGCTTAATTATTGAAGCCAAAAATATAAATATGCCTACATGAGGACAGTAAGAAAAAGCAATGTGACTTCTGTCAATGTAAATCCATCCTGTTTAACTTACTAGAATACTGTATAAGAATGAACAATATAATGGATATTGGTGGATTGATAAAAAGATATAAGCCATTCCCCCCCAAATAAAACTGCTCACAGGAGGGTAATTCAAGAAGTTTGATAACCCCACCATGAAGAGAAAACTCCTGTCATAGATTTAAAGGCTAATTATGAGGAAAAAAGGTTGGAACAAGTGGACAGTACTTTGTGTTATTGCTGAGACTGCTGTAGTGCCGGTGTCCCCCCCCAAGGTATTTTCCAGACGCAAGGCTGGAAAGCTCCCACCTCAAGAGCACCATGAATGAAAGAATAAGGTCCCGCTTCAGAGCAAGGAGAAGGAGCGCAGCATTACGAGCGCAAACCTGGATTGAATCTTTCTGCATCAGGGAAGAAATGTGCTCTACTGACATCGAGAAAGAGTTCCTTACAAAGAGAAGTCTTTTCAGGAAAACATGGTCAGCTGCACCTGCGCCCTTCAGGTAGAGGTGAGGACACCAACCTGCTCATTACACACATTCTTGACTGAGAAGATGTGCCAGTCCTACCCGAGCTGTGGTGGGCAGGGGCTGGGTCCTCCCTTCTTTGTGCAGATTCGCTCTGGGAGACGGAGCAGTGGAGCCCAGTTTGTCTCCTGTGGAGCAGAGATTGACCGTGGGAAGGCTGGGCTCGACCAGCAGGGCGGATGGGAGCTGATTTTCTGATTCCTGCATTAATTTGTTCTGCTTCCTTATCACCAACAAATGCTTTCCTTTGAGGCAACGTGGACTGCTTTTGCATTTTTTTTTTCTGCTATATCACCCACTCATACATCTCATAGCTTTGTAAGCAGTCACGAGGAAAAGAAGAATGTTCTGAATCAAACTTCTTCCCTGCCAGAATCCCAACCTCCTTGCCCGAAGCCCTAGCCCAGGCTGATCCGCTAGAATCATGGTCCAGCATTTCTCACTGCTGGAGTGCTCTGGAGGTTGCTGCTGCTGTGCTCAGCAGAGCCCAGAGCAAGTTACCGCTTGATGAAAAATGGAGGAGCCGTGCCATGCTATAAGGAGGCACAGAGAGAAAAGGAAGTGGTCATTGTGAAAAAAACCCCAAAACTGGAGAGTGGAAATCTGCATCTATCTGTGGTCATAACACTGCAGAGCTATTTCTTAACTGATTTTCATGGCCTACTCTCTTTTGGTTTGGTACCTGGGTTAGACACAAACCAGGCATGCCCTCTGCCTCCTGCTAGTGTAGTTTAAAATAAGCACTGTGTGCTTGATGCTAGCCCTCATGTGCATGCTGGGGTGTCTCTTTTCCTCAGTTTGCAGTGACTTTTATTTAGGTCCTCTGCTTGTTTATGATTTATGAAGCTCTCACTCTGTCTATCGCATTTAACAAGCACTGTGAAGAAAACAGAAAGCTTTTAGCTCCAAGGCGAAATGAGAAAAACAATGGTTTCTCCTATTCCTTTAATGCAATTTAAAGGAGATTGGAAGTTAAAGAAGCCAGAAAGTGAAAGATGGCATGGCAGAGGGAGAACAAAGAAAACCCTAGACACCTTTAATTTTCCCTAGAGGAGAATGTTAGGAAAGACAAAGATGGCTTTTCCCCTCCAGCCCCTAAACAGAAGTGGTTTTTAGACACACAGATTGGATTTGCAGCTTCCCCAAATCAGCCTGGCAAGGTAAAGGTACCTTGTACTATCCTCATCATCTTTTACTATCTCTACTAAACCAAGTCAAGTGTTATTTAATTAAAAGGGACATGTAAGGATAGGTCAAGCAGCCCAAGCAACAAAGGCAGATACCCAAGGCAGTTCCTCAGTTTGGTTGAGATGCTACAAAGCTTGGGGGCCAGGAAAGAGGCACTGCAATAAATCACCTGTTGCTCAGAAAGCTACTCTTCCTGGGAAGTGAAGGAAATGGATGGGACATCTGGAATAACATGGTCTGAGGCTGCAGCTCTGGGTCTAAGCAGAGGCTGTTCAAAGGGCTTGAAGATAGACTGTAGTTTTGTTTCATTGACCTAAAAGGCATTTTTCTAAATCCCCTTGGAACTGAAACCATGTGCATCCCCATTAGTTTTCTGGCAGATTTCATCCTCCAGATGTATTAAGTCATTTTCTACATGCGGTATAAAGTCAGTGAGCTAGGTCCTTGTGCTGGACACCATCAGATCTCCAAGAAAGAATGGGATGCCAGACAATTCTTGGAGTCATAGGACTTCAGTTGGTCTTTATCCTTAGAAGTATCCATCCTGAAGATCCTTGCTGTTACTGGAGACCTCTCTAAAAAGTGGAGAACTAATACAAACATGGCTTTGAACCTTTACTATGACCTACAAGGACAGATGATTTAATCTCTTTCTATTGACACACAATTCAGGTTAAGCACTCTGTTCATGACATAGTATCTGAGGCTTGCTGAAATCAACTGGAAAAAAGTCCACAGGATTAACAGTCTTTGGTTCAAGCCCCAAATGATGAAATTTTCATGGTGGTGAAGAGGGGAACTCTTCCAATCATTCTGCATAAAATCTCTTTTTTTTTTTGTTACAGGTTTTTTATTGTTTAAATGCCTCGAACTCCAGAAAAAAATGTCTGTATTAAAATCCAGAAAGCACAGCACATTTATTACTTATGAGATATGTTCCTCCTCACCTCTTCAGTCTTCTGAGAAGCATTCCCTAAACACGGGTAGAAATAATGTGATATAGTCCCAATAACTGTGAAGGTAATAAAGAAAGAAGCTGGAGGAAAATTACCATTTCATATCTTCTTGCATGTCAAAAGAG
Organism: Haliaeetus leucocephalus; assembly: GCF_000737465.1. Classification (NCBI taxonomy): domain Eukaryota; kingdom Metazoa; phylum Chordata; class Aves; order Accipitriformes; family Accipitridae; genus Haliaeetus; species Haliaeetus leucocephalus. The sequence goes on from NW_010972537.1 coordinate 1,837,853, forward strand.
TGGGGGGGAAAGCCCTCATACACAATTATTTTCCATCCCCAGGTCAGCTTTGATCTCTGCAAACATAAGTTTTAAGCCCAAAGGATATTAGTTTCTAAAAGTTCTAAGCACCTGCAAATAGAGGCCTAAGATGAAAGTACCTTCTCAACCATAAGTCACTATAATTAGTTCATGAAAGTGACCAAAATATTTAAATGAGGTTTAATTATAAAGATTGAGGAGATGACTTCAGGAAAGTGAATTGTAATCTTCAGAATTAAGACAGAAATAAAAATCCAGCCAGAATAAAAGAAGAAGTACTTTAATTATACTTTATATTTTTCCTCAAACTGGTTGCAAAGGTATATGGATAGCAATCATTGCACACACACTGAATTTGAGATGTGACACAGCAGGACTTTGGTACCAGCAACCCCTAGTATTCAGCCTGGGGACATCAGAGGGCCCAGCAAAGTCAAAAGCACCGCTCCCCTTGATTTCCATGGGCTTTGAGGTATGGAGGAGGCAGTGATTAATGAAGACTTCTCCATTTTATTCATAATTCTTCCATCTGGCCACTTCCTAATTGTACAGTTTTGCTAGTACCTAGGCTCTTGCTCATATATACAGTCAGGATTGATGGATTTCTTCATCTTGGGTCTCCCACTCACTCCAAACCTCTGGTTCTTTTAGCGCATTAAAGGTCAGGCTTCAAGCAATTTTCTTGCCCAGATACTTCTTATTCAGTCTCAGGTATTTTGTAATTAGATCATACTGCACTGTGATGTATGTGAAAGGAGATTTATAAATCAGTATGTAATAAAAACATAACAATACTGCATCCATTTGTTAAAGAAGAGGGAGGGTATTCTGATTATCCAGAACATAATTTCTCCAAGGTGAACCTCAGACAGGACACCAAGACTAATGAATGCCATTGCCGTGGGTAAATTGCCATCCATATCTTTAAGGAGAGAGTGCTGCAGAGACCTGAAGCACAGAACCAGGTATTCTGTCACCCCGGTTTTGTGCCTGGACTTGCCACTTACATCATGTGTGAATTTGTAAAGTCACTTTGAAGTCAAGGGCCAGACTTTCAAGGGTGGCAAGATGTCTGAGAGTAATCAATAGGCACTGGGATTTTCACACATGTCTCCAAATACAGTGAATGAGAGAAGGTGCTGAAGTGCTCTTTAGACACCGTAATGCCTCTGAAGACCTGGCTTTACATTTCCCCTTGCTCTTGCTTCTTGGTGCAGTAGAACTAACGCTGCCTGCCTGGCAAAGGGCTGAGAGTTTTCACCCTGTCATGAGCACATTTAGATCTGTGTCAGAAAGGTGTTGTTTAAAAAGCAGAAGGTGTTACTGTATTTGCAGGAAGCATTAATGGCTACTACATGCCAGCCTTTGACATACAGGTGACTACAAACACAGCTACAGCCGACTGGGGAATTAAACCATCCTTCCTTAGGTAAGCCTACCTGGCACGATGCCACGCGAAGCAGAGATACCTAGGTGTGCCCCAAAGCAGCGAACCCTGGCACCAGGAGCAGCCTGGTGTCTCCAGACCCCAAGCTGAAGACTGCTGGACTGGGTATTCCTCAGCTGGGGCAGCAAACACATGCAGAGTGTTTATTTGGTCAACTCAATGGGTGGGAGAGTAAGAGAAGCAATCGTCAAGGGCTACATCAAATCTTGGAAGCCTTGGGAGTGAAAGGAAGATGCCCACCATTTCCAGTACCTATACATGCATATTTTCTCTCGCAAACAACATGGTATTCCTGTGTTCAGTTCTGTGCTGCTCCATGCTTTCGTCTTCCTAAAAGCAGCAGTTCCAGTGACAGGGTACTTCCAACCCCCAGGCTGGTTGCCAAGTGCTATGTGCTGAGTTACCCATGCACAGTCAAGCCAGCTTAACTGCCTGAACCTTCAGCCTTAGCTGTGAGATCATCTGCTGACGGTATGTCCGCAAGCCATAAAACCTGCCAGTTATAATATTCATCTTTCTACCATGGACTTAAAAGGAATAAACGTAAAGAAGATGAATTAAGATTTTAATGGCCTTAAAATGGCATATTTAAATACTCCTCATTATAAATGAGGTATTCTTTTGGAGCTGGGAGAGTGAGGATTTCTTCAGGACTGCAGCTGAGTACGTGTTGGGGTCCTGGTCCTCACTCTCCCTCCCCGCCAGAGACAGACCTGAACACAGCAAGTGGGCTGGCTGCCACCAGTGTCGTACGGGAGAGACTGCTTAATTCGCTTATCCTCACTGAGGAGACCTGAAGGAGAAAGTCTCACTTTCCCTCCATTGCCAGCCTGCACTCTGGTTGTGTCAGAGGAAGGAGACACACAAGGCGTTGGTCTGTGCTACTATTGCTCAGTGTTTGAGCTAGCTAAAAACCAGGCCAGGTGCTGCTAGCAATGCAGGTATGACAGCACATAGCTTAAAATGTGGAGTAGAAACACATGGGTTGTTGTTGTATGGGAACTGCATTAACTCCAGCCTGGACCCATGTTCCTAAACTCTGCTGAAGGGTGGTTGGTATATGTTAGTCTGGGTTCAGTGCTCTATCTCAGTTATATGGCTCCTGCAGCATCTATACAGACAAACAAAGCAGGTTCTTCATAGGCTGTCCTTAATTATGCCCTTTCCCAGCAACCCTGGGAGACAAGTGCTTTGCTGGAAGAGGAGGAAACACAGCCACCTGAGCCACTCCATCTTGGATCTAACCCGGTCCATCTCTAGAAATTAAAGGTCTGTATAAATGAGGTCTGGTTCAGTATCCTCACCATGCAGATCAGGGAACTGATCTGCAGGTCAGGGAGTGTCTCAGACCTCAGCAAATGATTAGCAGAAGTAGTGTCAGGCTGTAGGGATCAGCCCTGGTGCCTGAGGTTGCATCTGAACAGAATGGGAAAATTATTTAAGGCCCATGGTCCTGGTATCCCAGCTGTTTGCCTTGGGAACCTGACCAGAGCAAGCCTTAGCTATTTGTAGCCCACGTATCTGGGTCTCCTTCTCAGAGAGAGCTCCCCACAGCTGCATACGGGCAGCCCCTAAGAGTATACCCCACTACCGAGCACTGCAAGGGGACACAAATTCTCATTCGAGGCAGGGTGAAAGATTGAGCCCCCCATCTCTTTACCTCGTCTTTGTAGTGGGTGGGTGGTCAGCTGTGGACACCACAGAGCTGGCTCCTCCTGACTGCCATGATCTCCTCCTTGCGTCCCTTCAGAGAAGTCAGGGAGTAAGCAGAGAGAAAAGACAGGGTCCTGCTTGATAATTAAGCTTCCTAAGTGAAAGTTTAGAGCCCCTTCTCACCATATTTGCAGCATATTGAGATGCTTTATTGCACTCTGAGAACATGAGGAAGCTTCTAGGAAGGAAAGAGTACACAGCTCCCGTGCTAGGAACTCAGCAGCTAAGCGTGTGTGCAAGTATAAGGAAAAACAATTTTCACCCTTCACTTTCTGATAATTTGCTCAGCTGTCCCTCTCTCATATCACCTTTTTAACAGCTTTCTGCATGCTGGAAGATTTATGCATCTCCCCATCTCTTGACTACATCATCTCTCCCTTGCTTTCAAGGTTTGCTACATATTTCCTATTTCTCATTATTCTCCTCAAAGCAGCTTCCCTGCATATTCCAGCTCGTTCCCTCCCCCAGCCCATAGTGCAAATGGCCTTCTGGGCCTTCTTAGTGCTTCTTTCAGTGCTTCTTTCACAGGGGAAGCCTATCCCATGATCAAATGCACCAGGTTATAGACTTATAGTTAGTTTAAGAGCCACTAAATAGCTTTCACACTTCCTTGCTGTCCTGCTGCCTACCCAATTTCTCCCCATTTTGTTTTGCCATCCATTAGCCTTCCTTTCCTGTGTCTTTACTGATTTGTACTTGCTGATTTCATACCAGCTCTTAAGGTTGTCAACATCCTTATCATTGCATCCCTGTCTTTCAGGGTGTTTGCAACTCTTCCAGTTTAGTGCTAGCCTCCGAAACATTAGGTGTATCCCTTATTGTTGCATCCCAGTGCATCTCAGATGTTAATGGAAATTCTGAGTAGAGCCTGACCAATCACTGAGTAGACATACTCAACCACTTTATAACAATTATATAATTTATAAAATAACAATTTATAACATGTCCAGAGAAAGTGAGTTTAGGAGGTGCCTCTAAAAGTCATTTTGCCAATTCAGGACCTGCTTTTAGGATTTAGGCCATTTTTGATGGATGATATCTACTCTGCTTTCAAAATGCCTGGCGCTGAGCACCACTCAGCCTCCAAAGGCAATATCTTGGTCTCTATTCCACCACTCCCTAGCACTACATTCCTTGCTGGTTTTACTGTGAGAAAATGTTTCCTATTACTTAGCATATGTCACATTTCCTTAGTTTGTCATGTTCTATTTTGAACAAAATTTCTAGGTAAAAGAAGCCCGGAAAAATTAATGTTGATTATTGTAAGGTATGCCTGTAGCAATGTGTGTAGTCACAGGTATGTTCCCTTTAGTTTGGCTTGACACAAAACAGGCCTGATTAAAGAGCCATAGAGCCACATTAATGAGGTGCTGCATCCAAGGTTTGAAGCTTTCCTGAGAGATGGTGGTATAGCCAGGCCAGAAATGGTTTTTATTTGGTTATTTGCAGTAAATATGCAGCAAGAGTATGCATGCAGTGATTGTTGGATGTATCTACACGTCCTGGTTTCAGCTGGGATAGAGTTAATTTTCTTTCTGGTAGCTGGTATAGTGTTATGTTTTGGATTTAGTATGAGAACAATGTTGATAACACACTGATGTTTTCAGTTGTTGCTAAGTAGAGTTTAGACCAAGTCATGGATTTTTTAGCTTCTGATGCCCAGCCAGCAAGAAGGCTGGAGGGGCACAAGAAGTTGGGAGGGGACACAGGGCAGCTGACCCAAACTGGCCCAAGGGCTATTCCATACCATGGGACATCATGTCCAGGATATAAACTGGGGGGGAGTTGGCCTGGGGGGGATCACTGCTCAGGAACTAACAGGGCATCGGTTGGCAGGTGGTGAGCCATTGCATTATGCATCACTTGTTTTGGATATTCCAATCCTTTTATTATTATTATTGTCATGTTATTATTATTATTGTCATTTTATAAGTATTATTATTATCATTATTATCTTCTTCTTTTCTGTCCTATTAAACTGTTCTTATCACAACCCATGAGTTTTACTTTTTTCTTCCTAATTCTCTCCCCCATCCCACTGGGTGGGGGAGGGAAGTGACTGAGCAGCTGCGTGGTGCTTAGTTGCTGGCTGGGGTTAAACCACGACACATAAACATGGCTGTACCTGTTGGACCGAAGGATTGATTGTTTAGTGTATATGCTCTTTGTGACAGTGCCTAGAAGTGGATATCAGGGAGACCTTAAGAGCAGGACAGCTATATTTGTACTTTGCCAAGTATAATTCCAGCTACTAACTCTTTCAAACTCAGGGACTACCCATAGAAATGCCTACCACAGAGAGTGGAGTGACATCTGACTGATGTCTTGTCCCAGATCTACACTTTGACTTTTGAACAGAAAGAACAAATGAACAAACAACCTCCCTTTTGCTAATCTTGAAGCAAGAAGGATTAACAAAATGTGAATTTCCAGGGAACTGTTACTCAGTTGAAGTCACGTCATCTTTCGTTTCCTGCCTGCAACATCCCTGAGGCATGCAGAGCTACAAAATCACACGCATGCACACTCCAGCAGATGCTGGGGCAGGTTCTCTAAATATTTAAAAGAGGAATCATCCTTTTGTATGGTTTGGAGACTTCTTATCCCTTTGGAATTTTTTTTCACAGGCAGCAGTTTTATTGAAAAAACAACAGTATCCACTCAAGCTTTTATAGTTTTAACTTGTATGTTGCCCAAGACTCTGCCTTCAGTGACACCAACATAGTTACAAAGACCAAAACCAGAGCTGGACTTCACTGTGGATTTCTATGGTGTTTTTTTCTGGCATCCTAATGACTGTAGCATCTTCATATATAATTTGACCATAGAAAGAATTCAGGCTAATTGAAAAGCTGTTTCTCCAGGGTTCCTCCATCTACTCACAGTTCTGCTGTTTCATGAAGCCACCCAGTTCCCTCTGATAGTATATTAGAATCATAGAATAGTAGAATCATAGAATCATTTAGATTGGAAAAGACATTTAAGATCATGGAGTCCAACCATTAACCTAACACTACCAAGTCCACCACTAAACCACGTCCCTAAGCACCACACCTACACGTCTTTTAAATACCTCCAGGGATGGTGACACAACCATGTCCCTGGGCAGCCTGTTCCAATGCTTGACAACCCTTTCAATGAAGAAATTTTTCCTAATATCCAATCTTGATCTCCATTGGCACAACTTGAGGCCGTTTCCTCTTGTCCTATCGCTTGTTACTTGGGAGAAGACGCTGACACCCACCTCACTACAACCTCCTGTCAGGTAGTTGTAGAGAGCGATAAGGTCTCCCCTGAACCTCCTTTGTCTCTTCTGTTTCCCAGGATTGCCAAAGCACATTCCATAGAGCTGGAAATACACAGCATCAACCTCCCAGGATGGGGAGTCTGTGCCATGAAGGCTCATGTTTAACATCTTTGTTGGTGACATGGACAGTGGGATTGAGTGCAGCAAATTTGCTGATGACACCGAGCTGTGTAGTGCAGTCAACGTGCTGGAGGGAAGGGGTGCCATCCAGAAGGACCTTGACAGGCTTGAGAGGTGGGCCTGTGTGACCGTTATGAAGTTCAACAAGGCCAAGTGCAAGGTCCTGCACATGGGTCAGGGCAACCCCAAGCACAAACACAGGCTGGGCGATGAGTGGATTGAAAGCAGCCCAGAGGAGAAGGACTTGGGGGTATTAGTGGATGAAAAACTGAATATGAGCCAGCAATGTGCTCTTGCAGCCCAGAAAGTCAATCGCATTCTGGGCTGCATGAAAAGAAGTAAGGCTAGCAGTTTGAGGGAGGTGATTTTGTCCCTCTGCTCTGGTGAGAGCCCACCTGCAGTACTGTGTTCAGCTGTGGGGCCCCCAACATAAGAAGGACATGGAGCTGTTGGAGCGAGCCCAGAGGAGGGCCATGAAGATGATCAGAGGGCTGGAGCACCTCTCCTATGAGGACAGGCTGAGAGAGTTGGTGGTGTTCAGCCTGGAGAAGAGAAGGCTCCAGGGAGACTTTCCAGTACCTAAAGGGGGCCTACAAGAAAGATGGGGAGGAACTGTTTAACAGGGAGTGTAGTGATAGGGGTAACAGTTTTAAACTGAAAGAGGGTAGATTTAGATTAGATGTAAGGAAGAAATTCTTTACCGTGGAGGTGGTGAGGCACTGGAAGAGGTTGCCCAGAGAAGTTGTGGATGCCCCATCCCTGGCAGTGTTCAAGGCCAGGTTGGATGGGGCTTTGAGCAACCTGGTCTAGAGGAAGGTGTCCCTGGAACACCCAAACTAGATGATCTTTAAGGTCCCTTCCAACCCAAACCATACTATGATTCTATGATTTCCCCCACCACAGGGACACTATTGCTTGCTGTTTCTCTAGAGCTGGGGAGGGAGGATTTTATTTGTTGCCATTCAAGCCAGCAAAAGAGGCCAGCTGTGCTACAGAAACTGAGAGACAATCTGATCCACTGAGACCAGCAAAGAAAAGAGGTTTGGCAGGTGTAATAGAGCAGTCATTTTAATTAGGCAAAAACCTTTGGGAGATTTTTACACTGCATCTCCCTCAGGCATTTCCAATGCCAGTGCTGACACAAGGTTGGCATCTGGCACCCTCCATGTTTCAAAGAAAGGTGCAGTACTGACATACTGGGGGTTCATGGTTCCCACTGGTTTTGTTCCAGCAAACTGCTGACATGGGGTGTCACCGCAGCAGCTCTGGTCTGAGAACACACTTAACTAAGCAGTGCACCTTTCGTTCTTAACCCTTTGCTGGCTTGGATAGTTCTTCAGGCTCATTTGCTCCATTTTATTACCCAGAAAAAAAATTACCCAGAACATCATTATGGCCAAATTGATGAACTTTGGTGAAACTTTCCCATTTCTTTTCACAGAGTACCTTTCTTTACTTTGTCATCCTTACCTGAGAACTTCTCATGTGGATAGAAATGGAGTTCATAACACTAATTATACACTCAGGACATGAATGGAACCTGAAGACAGGCTGTCAGCTATATCAAACTGGTGTCTATAATCCCAGGTGAATGCAGATTTGCTCATTAGATTTTATTTTTTTTAATTGAATCTAATTCTTTTAAGTTTCTCTTGGGCATTCAGATTTTAGGGTATCTTTTCACACCTGAGGAGGCTGGAGACATTCATCTTTTAGCCTCACACCTTGCAAGTCACTTAAGGCTCACGGCAATTATACAGACTCTAAATGTACCTGCTGAGCTTCTCTCAAAGTAAAGTGTGCAGTGTCACCATTGGTCTGTTCTCCCAAGACCAACTGATTTCCTAGAGGAAAAGATACATTTTCTTCTGGCTGAACGGAAAATGGTTGGATGGGTTTTAAGTTTCGAAGTGGCGGGAGGTGTGGGTGGAAGAACAGACTATAAGAGGAAGAAATGATCATGGATGTCTCAAAAGTTTATGTAGCTGAGTGATTCATCTCACTTATATTTCATGAACACTAATCTTAAAAACAAAAAATCCAAACAGACACATTGCTAGAAATGGAAAGTCACTCAGTGGTAGCAAAATTCACTTCAGGCTGCTAATTTGTAAAGTAATGAACTCTTTTCGAACATAAAAGCTACATAAGGCATCTATTACAGTATTAAGGAGAGAAGGCAACCAAATCAGAGATGATATTATGTCTTTATTTCCTGCAAACCAGATACTATATGCACCTGAGAGCATGGCAGAAGGAACCATGATATTGCCCTATTATAGATTCTAATGGAAAGTAAATTAGATATAAAGACATCGCCTGACTTAACAGTCAGAGCAACACCGTGAACTGGAGAGCCTGAAATACTAGAAATAGTGCGTCTGAGGCTCTTCTGGTCTCCTGAGAAGTCTGAAACAAAGATGTGGTCCAGGAGGGAAGAGGGCCACAAGGACCAGCCGGTGCTTGCTGCTGTCTGTGTGCTTCCTGGACTCTGCAGCTCTGCCAAGCCACACGTGCCATGGGATGATTTGCACAAAGTTGACCTCTCTCTCACACCATTTTGGCCTCTTTCTCACCCCAGGACTCCCACGTACCGCCACAATCCACAGCACCCTGTGGTGGGAGAGTGGTTGTGGCACTTTACTGCAGCTGGGCTGTGCCACCCTGCAGGGCAGCGGCTTTGGAGGAACCTTGCTGAAGAGCATCCTGCGCAATGGTGGCATGGTGGTGTGGACTGTCCTCAGGCTCACGACCCAGTACAATACTGCTTAGGCCACTGTGAGTCAAAAGCTGCGAGAGCCCTTGTTTGTAAGTGGTCAAGGGACTGAGGCAGCCCTCCATGTTGTACTGGTTTCGGCTGGGACAGAGTTAAATTTCTTCTTACTAGCTGGTACAGTGTGTTTTGGGTTTAGTGTGAGAATAATGTTGATAACAGACTGATGTTCTAGTTGTTCCTAAGGAGCCCTTATCCCAAGTTAAGGATTTTTCAGTTTCCCATGCTCTGCCAGCAAGCAGGTGTACGAGAAGCTGGGGGGGAGCATGGCCAGGACAGCTGACCCGAACTAGCCAAAAGGATATTCCATACCGTAGAAAGTCATGCTCAGTATATAAACTGGGGGAGTTGGCTGGGAGGGGCGGATAGCTACTCAGGCATTGGTCAGCAGGTGGTAAGCAATTGCATTGTGCATCACTTGTCTTTTCTCTTTTTTTTTTTTTTAATATTCCTTTTCATTACTATATTATTGTTGTTGTTGTTGTTGTTGTTGTTGTTATTGCTAGTATTGTATTTTAATTCACTTTAGTTATTAAATCATATTCTCCTTCCCATTCCACTGAGGGGGTAGGAGTGAGTGAGTGGTTGCATGGTGCTTAGTTGCTGGCTGGGGTTAAACATGTACAGAGGCTATCCCACAGCACCTGCACCATAGCCCAGGATCCATTTCTGTCTCGCCCTCCTTCTTCAGCTTCAGGCAGTCAGAGGAGGTTTTTTACAGTGTCTCAGAGAGGCAATGATATTACTAAGAAAAGCTGGATGAGAACAGAAGATACAAAAGGAAAAAAAAAAAAAAAGAGTGGCCTGTTAGGAAACCTGTGCCCCAACAGCAAGATGCATTAAGCGGCAAGATTGTTGCAGAGTATTTTCCTGGCGAAAGGGTGAAAAACTGGCAGCTTATGAAAAAGCAACTAGGAGGAACATGGTCCTGGCCATTTGAACAAGTGGGACTAGCCAGTTCAGCACACCCTTTCCACAATTTCCTTCATTTATGTGCTGGAATTTGAAATTTCACTTATAGATCCACATTTAAAAAACCCCGAATATACAGAACTTTAATTTCAGAGTGTGACTTCAATCTCAGAAAGTCAGCTTGGTCTCAAAGCCAACAAGTATGGTTCTTTGTAAAGCCAATCATATCCAAGTCTCACATAGCCAGGATTGTTCAAACTGAATGACTGCTGTTGTTCCCCTGACTTCTGTAGGACTTCCAATCCACACATAAAGTTCTGGCACCCTGTTTGAGTGCTGCATTGAGTTTGGACCTGAAGCAATCAAAGTCAGTTGAAAAAAGGTTCCCTTGGACAAAGGGAAGCCTTGCTTGGTTTGAAAGCCTCAGAGGGCACTTCTGTTTGGGTGTTCAGAGGTTTCCTGTTGACTCCTGGAGGGTACTTCTCTGCAGCAGTGGAAAGGCCCTTCAGGGTTTTCTGGGAGCTTTTGTTCTTTTCAAATGCATCTTGTCCCTTCGCTTGTTTGTCATTCAGACAGCAGCCTCCAGGGAAATGCTATAGACAGCAACAGAGGATCTGCAGAGAGCGGCAAGGGCAAGAGCTTTCACAGGAAAATGCGCATTCATTCTGCTCTCTGCTTTTCTACAGCATCTTGGTGTGTTTCAACGGTTTGTCTGGAGGAAAGTGGGGAAATGAGCTTTTTGAAAGTGTTATTCTGGCACAGATCTTTTGGAGAAGAGTTTTCAGGGAGAAGAACAGAATAGAGATCTGAGAGGGCTTTGGTGTAACACTGCCTGGGCAGGATAATGATGGGAAGGAAGGGGATTTTCCTGCCAGTGAAAAGGGGAACAAGCTGTGGAAGAACAAAAAAATGAGTGCAATTGTGTCATGGGAATGATCTGACATTATGTGAGCATCATGTGGAGAAGGTTAACAGGACAAGGCCATCCATTAAGGTCAAGCCCCATGACTATTGTGGGACAGGGCTCCTGAAACTTTTTACTGTATTATGATTTTTCTTAGTAAAATCAGTAGTGCTTCCCAAGTCACTTGAACATCAGGGTTTTGAGGTGCCTGCTCTGGAGAGCTCTGCCTGGTCTGAGCACTTTCCCTTTGAAATTCCCAGAGCTAGCAGAAGGTTCTGCAGCATTTCATGGGTGGGTGGCCAGGAGAAAAGGAAGTTGACAGGAAACCTATTTTCCCTCAGATGGCGTTAGAAAATCAATACAGACTCCTGACACACTTCTATTTCATTGGACTGACAAAAGGACCAAAAAAAAAAAAATCTTCTGCTGAAAAACTTCTGGCCAGATTTTGGTGAAGGACATGAGGAAGAAGAGGTAGGTAAGGTCTATGAAAGGCCACTGGGTATAGGACTTGGCTGTTATTCAGCATGCGATAAGATGAAATAAATAGAGAGGAGCTTCTACTGCGAGGAAGTGGGTCTGGTCCTCAGTATATTGTCTCTTGGCTGCAGACAACTGCCCGTGGAAGATTACTTCACCGGAGCCATCCAAAATGTTTCTTTTCTGTCTGGGTCTGCCTCTCCAGAAAGGTTGCACTAAGGTCGGGTTTTCTGCATCCTTGGGGAAGCTGGCACTTCTGAACAGCCCGAGGAGTATCTAGGACAGTGGTGTGCAGCCTGCGGGCTCTGGTCCCCCAGGGCTCGCTGCTGTTTCTGAGGGACTGATGAAAGCCGGCTCAGAATAGAAAGGTCAGTACACTTGAAGTGATTTTTCAGGAGTCTGCAGCTCTGCTAGCAAACTGCAGGGAGCCAAGAGTTACCACTCCAGAAATAATCATGGAATTAAAGCGTGGGCTTGATTCAAGCACTGAGGCTTGTACATGTGAGCCCTGTAGCCCCAGCAAGTCTTATGTCTGAACCAGAGCTAGTCATTCCTTTCCACCACATACTGCTGCCCAATCGCCTAGCAAGCAGATCTCCACATTTCTCTGTGCCTCTGGCCACTTAGCTACACGGAGGCTGAGCATTTCAATGCTCAGTTATTTGCCTCCTGACAGCTTTCTGCCAGGGCTCTGCAGTCACTCTGACCCCAATTTTTAAAAGTCCTTCGCACGCATCATCCTGACCAGACTTTGAAAGAGCTCATCTCTGTCTCCTCGGGCAGGTTTTCACCAGACCTCAGTTCGTTGGCATGGTGTACACCAAAGACCTAGCTGCCGTGCTTGTGCCTTGAGCACGAGCTGAGAATTGCTGTAACACCAGATACAACATCCAGAAAATCCTCTTGGGCTCTTTAAAACCACAAGCATCCCACCTGCAGTCAGACTAAGGATGACAGGCTTATCAGGTATCCATACTTGGACGTGGTCTCTAAGGACTTCTGTGAAAGGTATTAAAGTTTTGCCACTGACCTCAGTAAAAGCAAAATTTGTCTCTGCAGCATCTGCTTTTGAGGAGCATAATGTGTGACTACTCAGTCTGTACAACACCTAGATCAGTCTTATTGAGACCTCTGATCAGCACTGTTATATAAATATTAAATAATAGCACTAAAAGAGAAGGGAAAGAATTCCTCAAATTGGACAGTAGCAATAAAACAAGGAGTAATACATTAAAGCTGAAAAAAATTAAATTTACATTATTTAATTCTGTAACTGTGTGATTTAACTTGGTAAAGTGCTTAAGGGTCCATTTTGCATGAAAAGTGCCATAAAAGCTGAGCTTTGTTGTCTCCCATTTGTCTTGGGTGTTAAGAAAAGTTTTCAGAGGCAGCAAGTACAACCAAGAGTGGAAACTTTGCCTACTAGAGGAGGTGCAGTTTGGACAAGGATAAGTCCGTGCATCCTCTGCGTAGTGCAGGTGCACTAATGGCTCTTTAAAATGATGATCTGGGTGCAACTTCTGCCTTAGGAAGTCTCAACACATTCATTGACATAAGGGGGCATCACAGTGTGCTGACTCTTGTTTCTTTTATCCCGTGCATCCCCTCTTGGGCACATCAGAAAAAGGAGGCTTGGTGTTGCTTAGACCCAGCCCAGCTTTTCTTTCATTCTTCTGAGACGTTCCTATATCGTGTGATGTGCGTGTTGGCTCTCTGAGAAGTTTCTTTCCTATGTCATCTACAGTTACCTTGAAGAGCAATTTGTGTCCTCCTTTAGTGTGGGGAGTGATTGAGAAACTATTTGGGAATTAAAAGCATCAACACTGGTAAAACTGGAAGCTGTAGCTCTAAAAGGGTGGTAGTAGCTGTGGTGCTCATGTCTTCCAGCCAGAAATCACTGGCACAGGTGAGTACACATACCCTCACAAACCTTACGCTATTTTGCCCATCCTGTGGGTAATGTGTGCACAGGCACTTTTACCTCACTTCATTTGGTGAAATCCAGAGCTTCAGGTTTCCAAGCACTACTGCCCTTATGTAAGATCAAAAAATCCTGACTTCAGAGAGGTTAGAGACAGGGCTTTTGGTTATTACCCTGTGTATTTCCCAGAAGGAGCACTAAGAGGGGGGGGAGGGGGGAAGACGTACTGCCTTTTTGTCTGTGTTTGTCCAGTGCCTAGCCAGATGAAACCCTGATCTCTCAATTTACTGCAGCTTTGAAGTGTAATGATGTAAATAGTAAATAATAGTGTGTTCAGCTTGTCTCTGCCTTTCCCCTGTGTAGTTTCTGGTACTGTGCTAAATTCACTTAAAATGAGAGTAAAAAATTGTTCTGTCCAGGTGCAATGGTGCTCTGATACACAGAGTGCAGGACTATTGCCACCAAATGATTCGTTATCCCAGGTAGAAAATGGGCACTTAGAATTGTGCCTAAGGATGTCAGTCCATTTCTGAAAGTTTCTGACTAGCCTATCTCTTTTATAATAATCATGACCTTGCCATTTTCTAATCAGGAATGGTTTTGAAATCCTTCAGGATGCTATATGCACTTGTAATATATTATTCTGTCACTAGAGGACTCTGTGCCATCCAGCTCACAAACATCCCTGGTCTACAAGTGAGACAAAGCTGAAGCTCAAATGTTGTAGGATCTGTTAGTGTTTTCTATTCCTACAGCTAATTTTAATAGATATCTCCTTTTTAAGGCAGCCTGATATTTCTATATTCTTCATGCTTTCATGAATGATAGGGAACTCACTGATTTATTAATATTCAGCAGCTAAAAATAATTCCTGTTTCTGGCTTAGCAGCAATACTTCTCCCTCTACATTAAAATGTGCAGGCCAAAACCACAAGCTTGCAGTATATGTTTTAACTTCCATATACCAGAGGAAATATTTGCTTTCAGCGTGTTGTTCCTCTAATGAGAAATTGGTAAAGTACATAAGCGTCTTTGAACAGAGTACTACTTTAAAGAAGGCTGAAATCAATATAGTCAATACACAGTTAAAAGTATAAAATTGCAGTTTTGGTAATGGTTAATAAGATGACAATGCATTTCATGTTTGCTTTCACTTCATTATTGGCACTTGTATTTCTATTTCTTTAGCGTTACTAAGCTTTAAACCAAGACCAGTATTCAGGATCTGGATTTTTTTTAGCTGTTGTGCAGGTTCTTTTTCTTCTCAGGTCTCACACAATTCTTGATAAAAGATTGTTAAAATCTCCTGAGTTAGGTCCTCCTCCTTTCTTAATAACAACAACAGCAACAAACCCAACAACAATAATAGGGGGATTGAGCCCTAAATCACAACATATAAAAGACTTTCCTCAAATAATGTTTTTGGACTTCCTTGTCCTATTCCTCTGTTGATCCTCTATCTGAAGGATGATTCCAGTTTGCAAAAAGTCATCAAGTCCTTGATACACACAAAAGCCTTCATCTCTGCCTGGCAGCTCTGCTGGACATGGTGCTTGCCCCCTCCTCTGCCTCCAGCACAGAGGAGCTCTTCCCTGCCACAGCTTTGGCTGTTTCACCTTCTGTTTGCCCCCTCCTCACTTTTCTCACTTTTTTTTACACTTCCCACTTTTCCTATCTTTCCTGCCCTCTCATGCAGTGTCTTCACCTTCAGAAATCAAAGAGAGTCAGGACATTGTTTGAGAAAGCATGGAGATGCTGGTCTCACACAACCCGCCAAATGGCGGGGGAGCAACCCCAGCTAGCCCCCCTCCACCAGCATGTATAACATTGAAAGGAAAGTAGGTGGGGTTTAAGCCTAGAGAAACATACTGCTAAGCTGCGCCTTGCCATGGTAACCCCCTCAGCCCAGAGTGCAGTAATCATCTTTCTAATCGCAGGATATCATCTTTCATTTTAGCAAACTGCACTTGGCACCTCGGGAAATTTCCTCTGAATGAATCACAAAAAAACCATTTCATTTCTAAATTACAAATTAAATGAATGATAATTAATTGAGCAAATATCTAGCTCTGTTACTGCCTCCCTTCCTGCTGCCTATAGACCTCCTGCAACTCAGGCTTCCCTTCTTCCCTTGCCTTGGGATCCAGCTTGTTCATCACAACCAGTTGCACTTTTTCTCAGTCCCTTCCCTTGCTGGCCCAAACATTTTCTATTCCCTCAACTCAGCAGCAGCTTTCTTCTCCTTGCTCTCTTCCCTGGCTGAAAGGGAGCGCAGTGATGAGGAAGGGTGAGGGGTCTGCATAAGTTTTCCTCCAGACCATGGCCCATAAACGTCCCACAAGAGGTTTCACAGTCATGTGGCTTCCAAGAGGCTACCTAATGCCTGCTGCTGGGTACTGAGATAGGTAATCAGTTCTCCTAATTTGGTCCCTGCTGTCTCTTTTGCCTCTGACACCCAAGCGGAGTGAGTGGTGAGGTCTTCCTTTTTGCCCAAGTTCCCCAAAACTGGACATTTTACTGGATGTTCCCACACTGTCAGTAACAGTGAGGAGCTTCTCAGTGCTGCCTGAGAGAGGTAATAGCTGGCAGAGTGCAATAAGCAGAAATGGAGGTGGTGGGATTGCCTGGGAGAAAGTTTGTTCCTCTTTGAGTGAAAGACAACACCTTAACCATGTCTTTTCGGCTGGAACTATAGGCTTCCTTCAGCCCTTGCTCACTCTTTCAATATCTTCTTGAGTCTGTGTCATTTTGAAGTTTTTGAGTTTCTAAGAAGTACGTTCCCTCTGAGCTTTTCCTTCTCTCAAAATTGATTCCAAGACCTTTCAACTAAACTTCATCTGAAGTTTCTAGGACAAGCTGGCTTGAGGATAAGATGCAGTTAAAAAAACCCACAAAGCAATGGAAAAAAAATTCAGGATGCCACATTGGTGAGGTTTACATCTATTTGGAGACCCAGCCACAGGCTGTATCAGATATTAAACCTCCAGTCAGATGCACCACCTTTGCTCCCTGGCGAAAATAGTGGTGTCATGACAATAGCAAATGGTGAACAACAACAAGGAAAAAAGCTAGTTTATTTTATTTTTGTCAGAGTAGTTATGGACAGAATCCATTCTGAGGAAGGAGAGAAATCTCATTCAGAGGCTTGTGTTAATTCCAAGTGAGCACATAAATCCAGTTTGGGGTTTTCTGCTTCACATGGCACTTTTCTCCTGAGATTAGATATTGGTAAATCTTGAACTGCAGCTCTGTATCCAGCTCAGATAGTTTTTTGCAGAAATGTAATTGAAGCCAGAACACAGACACCCATGTGGGAAAGAAGAGAGCTAGAGTTATAAATATAAAACATAGAAAAGGAACTAACTGATGAGCAAAACGGGGTATTATGGGATGCGGGAATCACACGAATGCACTAAATGATGGAACATGCCCCCTGCTCTCAGAATTAGCCGCTTCATTAGCAACGGCTCTGCTCAGTCAGGGAAGTTAATTAAAGTCTGCAGCCGGGCGTGTACAGAGAGAGCAGCCACGGCACGGGGAGGCTGCCGCTGCTCCGTGCAAGCTGACGAAAGAGATTTTGTCCTCTTTCACTTCCATGTCTGGAGCAGATGCGTTCACATACCTCCATTAAGGAGGTGGCAATCAGTTTCTGCACCAACCGCCTCGTCGCTGACAGCATGTGCAGTGCTGTGCATTCTGCCACAGAGGGAGTATCACTGATTCAAGGGCACGTTCGATGTAAGTGTGAAGTGTTGTGTGTGATGGCAAGCCCATAAAGGCACACGATAACATGTTTCAATTGTCCAGATGGACAAGTATGGCCAACTGCAAGGTTGATGCAATTCCCTCAAGTTCAGTACTGTTACACTAAGGGAGAATTTAGCCTGGAATATCTGCACTCTGGGAAGACAGGGTCAAATAAGGCTCCATTCCTCACAATAAAAATTGGTTGTATTCATACCATGAGCTTTGCAGAAGGAAAGAATCCAGAAGGAATAAACCCAGAGGAAGCAGCAGGACGGGACAGGGTTTCCCAGGCATTAGCAAGTGGCTTGTAAAATTCTGGTCAGAATTAGCAACACTGGGTTTTAACTATAGATGGAGGATATGGGCTGCTTTTTCTGGTAGCTTAGCGTCAGGCCAATGCTTTTCATGGACATACCTGGGCAGACATAGACAAATGGCAAAGTTTGATTGAAAATCTTGGCTCTAGTTTACTGGTGGATCAATACAATAGCTCTCCCAGCCTTTCCACTCTGCCTCCCACGGGTCAGCAGGAGACCAGCAGCAGGTGGAAGAACTTTGCATTTCAAGTGAATGCCACGATTTTTAGCCACTCTGTTACCTAGGCTACTCTGAGGCTTAGAACCAAAGGACTCTCCAGCTAAAAGGATTGGAAAAAACAGCAAAAATTCTCCAAGATTATGAAACAACTGCAAAACAAGTAAACTGACTTATTGCAGGATTTGTAAAAATAAATAAATAATGTCTTCAGGGCTTTCAAGCTTTGCCATACTTCGCTTGAGTGACTCGGTAGAGCTCAACTGTGAGGGAATTAAAAAAACAAATCCCAAGCCAGCAACCTCCAATTTCTCAAGGGATTGCTCCAAAGCTGTCAGCGCTGCACTACACTTGGTAGTGCAGCATAAGTCTGGTTTGCTGGCCGTCCCTTCGTGCTTAGAGGTTCGCTCAGCAGCGGCGGGGAGCCAGCTGCCTCTCCCTTTCTTTCGTGAAGCCTTCCTGAGCGTGGGGTCTGTGCAGGCAGAGGAATGCCACCCGCACCCTTTGGGGAGCCCAAAGGCAGCCGTGGAGTCCCTGCGGTGGCCTGGTCCCAGCTGTCGCTACTTCAGCGTACAAGGGG
This sequence comes from Haliaeetus leucocephalus, assembly GCF_000737465.1. Lineage (NCBI taxonomy): Eukaryota > Metazoa > Chordata > Aves > Accipitriformes > Accipitridae > Haliaeetus > Haliaeetus leucocephalus. The sequence goes on from NW_010972537.1 coordinate 1,856,312, forward strand.
AGAAATTAAAAAAAAAAGGGGTAAATTTCTATGTTGGGTACATTAATAGAAAACCAAGGTTAGTATGGAGGGGAGACCTTTCAAAAAGGCAGAGGAGATAGCTGGGGACAGGCTCTGTTTCAGCCATCCTGTGCATGACTTGGAGTCCCAAATCACTGGGCCAGTGATGGGCTCACACTGACATTTAGTTTTTGTCACTCTCTTCCATTTTCACTGATGGGTACTTTCAATCTTCAGACCAGCAATGAGATGAAGGACTGGGCAAAACAACACAGCAGCAAACCTGGATGAATCCAGCAAGTGCTTTCCATTAAATGCCTGTTTGTTCCCCCCGCTTTTTTTTCTGTGTTTAAGATGCTTTTGGTGTTTGCTTTCCAGAAATACTTTAGCAAAGCAGCTTTGCCAGAATGAATGCTCATGAAAAATGAATGTTGAGACTGAATCTGCAAATATTCACTGAGAGTAAATTTCTCATTGTGCAAGCAATTGTAAAATTCATAATTTGCCCTGTATTTTCTTATATAAATTATACAATCAGGGCACAGTAACAATATGAAGTGAATTATGTATCTAACCAACATCGCATGCATTCCAAATATCCTCAACAAATTGCTGGTGAACAATCTACAGGCTAAGAATTATTTGCTAGCAAAATGCATGAATCATTTCAAATAACAAATACATTTGAGGAAATCCTCATCTATTCCCAGACAATCTGTAAATAGAAAGAGAGAGTAAAAATGAAAAAAAATGATCCATTGTGCTTAACTCACTCAATCCAACTCTGTAATTGACCATTCATCTGATTAAAAAGCCATCAAGGACAGGCTCTTGAGGATGGAGTACCTGGTGCAGATATCAGACTGACAAAATCAGAGGCTTCATTTGGACCATCACACGGAGAGCAACATGCCAAAAAATACTTTTGGTGTGAAGAGCTTCCTGTAGGGAGAGAATCAGAGATCTTAGCAAAGATCTGCAAGGCTTCCTCAAGTTCTGCTTCCTTCATGGGGAAAGTAAGACACGACTGCACAGAAACCTTTCAAATAGTGGCCTTTGGGATCCCACCTCAGCCTGGGTAAACCAGCTTTCACCTTCACCGAGCCAGGGAGATACTGTTTGAATCTCCAGTTGGGTTGGTGACTCAACACTGGGCTAAGGGGACAGGAGGTCTGAGTTCTGCTTCCCTCTCTACTTTGAAAACCTGCAAATCATTTCACCACTTGTTACTGTTTTTCTAATAGCCCTCTTGCCCCATTGTTTTTGGCAGAAGTTGGAATCCACTGGGGCTAAGGGCTGTCTCCCCCTGAGGCGAAAAAGGCTGCACACCAGGGCTGATTCTCACCCGAGCACCCTGAGACCAAGGCAGCAAACGCAATCTTCTTGTTTAGGTTGCTATAGTTAATGGACAGAAGCAATCCCAGAAGTCTCATCCCACCTTTCTGAAATATGTATCCTAGACTGGGCTGGTTTGCTGTTGTCTTTTACACTGTAGAGAGACCCCTTCAACCAGCTCAGTATAGGTGCTTCACTTTCAGATGGCTAAAATCAGCTGAGATTAATCCCTTTCCCCAGATTCATACAGCACCTTGCACAACGCAGCCCAGATCTTTGTTGAGACCTCTAGACATTAGTGTGGTACAGATGATAACCAATGAGAGAAAACTTAATTAAAAATTGCCCATGGGGACTGCCTTCTATTCTAGGTGTTCAAGGCTTTTAATTTAAAGAACAGAATGATTGAATCTTCCCATCACATCAGTAAGGTAGATAATCACCCTTAACATTTCTTCTAGCATGAAAATTCAGGCAGAGAGACACAGAAAGTACAACAATAGAAACACAGGCTCTAACGCTGCCTTCACATCCCAACAGGCACACTGTTAGCAAGGATACAATAAGACTGGATAATGAAATAAGGTAGACAAATGGCTTGTGAGAGGAAGAAAACCTCCTGAAGTAAGTTTGAATACGTATTCAGAAGTGTTGTTCCACAAGAAAGGAAAGGAAACGTGATTTTGTGCTATTGTGCTCACAGGCCGGTGACTTTTGAAGTAACTCAGAAAACCCATGATGAGTGCGGTCACCTGATTTCTATTCCTCTCTCTGCGTGAGAAGCGCAGAAGTCCTTTTCTGCACAAACACTGCGGCTTCTCCCTCGAATGAGCTCACTGCAGGTGCTGTCATGCGATTGGAAGGGAAACGCAGAGGTGCTCTGCTTTTGGGGTCCTCCTGGCAGAATCCGCCGCAAAGTGGGGACGCCTTCCAAGGGAGATGGAGATACCCGAGTCAGCACTGGACTTTGCTGTCAGTGTCCATGGCCACTTTCCAAACCCTCATTCGCAGCTGTGGCCGGCTGCCAGATTTGGAACCATTATGCAAGTGAGCTCACTATTAGTCAGCCACTTTGAGCTGAGCTGCTCTTTTCTTCCCTTAAAGGATAGTCCCACATTTCATGTCCACAGTGCAAAATTATATCTGACAAGTAATTTAAAACCCAAGATGCCTTGATATAAAGCCTTACTCCAGTAAATGGGATCAAACAGCAGGGCATTTCATTTGACAGAATGGATATTTCTAGTTTTAATATTACATTAACTTTTCCTCTCCGTGCCTCGCATGGATTTTTCATTCTTAGGCAGCAGCACCTGGCTGCTAACCAGAGTCGTAAGTCTGAGAGGGGGTTCCCCAGGATTTCAATGATTCCCTTGGGGTCAGAGAGGGTTCCTGGATGGGTGTCTATGCTTGTCTATACCTTCCTTCACTTGTGCGTGGTGAGAAACTTTGCAAGCCCCCAGCCCAGCTGTAAGAGCTGCATGTTTTACCTACTGAACCCAGCCTGCTCCAGAGACAAAGGTGTTCCTCTCTGAGGGATCAGAGTGACCTCATCGCTCAAAGGTAATGTAGGATTAAATTGCTGATAACCACAGCAGCTTAGCAGGCTGCTGCCCTCCAACTAATACATCTTTGCAAGAGACCTGCAATATCACCTCTGGTCTGGGGCCTGGGTAACACACTCGCAGTTTGTGAATCAGAGCTGACTTGCATCTTCCTAGTTCAGTGTACGGGCAAATGTCAGTGTCTGCCTAGACAGTAGTGTAGACAAAACCTCACTCTATCTTTTCCCTTGTGACCCCTGAGAATTTTGTAGTCACAAGGAGAGTCTCTAGTAGAAACTTCTGTGGAGTGAGTGTTAGCATCACAGTGCTAGCAAATGAGAGGTTTTATACTTGCCAGAAGGTGATTAACTATAATATGAATAATACAATACCTATCCTAGACACCCTGGATGAAAACTCTGAGTAATCACTCCAGCATGATGAAGTAAAGTGCTCTAGCTAAATGCCTGAGTGCTACATAACAACAGTTTTTAATTAAAGTAACCAAATATATCTTTAATGTTGATTAAATGAACTGTAGATCTGAGAATTCTGTAATACATTTTAGACATCAGATAAAGATTTATCTTTGGTCAGAGACAAAGCATGGAAAACTTAGCATGACAAGTGAATTTCAGGAACACAATCACAGCTGAAACCAGGAGGGTTTTATGGAAACTGTGGCAGAAAATTTACAAACCTCACTGACCAGGAACACCAAAGTGCCTTTACTAGAGGGACAGAACGCCAGAGTCTCTGTAGACCCCCCACACACTGCCAGTGCTGTGTTACTTGACATTGCCAGGAGGGAGAAGGAGGACCTTCATGTTAATAAAAAACCAGCTCAAACAGAGCTGTATTGACATGCATCAGATAAGAGGTAGCCAGCACTGTCTCAGATCCCTTAACATGATTGATTGTAATAATTTAATCATGTACCAGTTGTTGTTTTTCTGTCTATCAAGCCTTGTTGCTGTATTTCAATGTCTGAAATGATACAGAGTGTTTTCCATAGGACTTTGTTATTCTTGACAAAGAGTAATGTCAAGAAAAATGCCTTCTAACTGTTTCTGCCAAAAGCGGGAAAGAGAACAAAAGAATCAACACTTGCACATGCTGTCTGTGGCTTTATGGATGAAATTCATGCTCCAGCTGGGTTGTGCAACGTGAAAACACCTCCTCCTCTGCATGAAACCCACATGACCTCTCTGTCTTGCCAGCAACTCGCCAACTGATCTGAAATGAATGCCACTTGAAATTGTCACAATACCCTTCTTCAGATGATGTATCCTGCCTGCACAGAGCTCATCCACCAGGTCCTGTCTGCTCTTGCACCCCTCTTGAAGAGCCTCATCTGCAGCTACATTTACTCAAGTTTACTTGAGAATAACTCAAATTTCTCTTATGTGTCCTTGCATATTTTTCCTTTGCATCCTTGGACTGTCTGCTTCTTATGGAAGCTGTTTTCTCCACGATTCAAAACTCCAAGCTAGTGCTGTGGAGACCGTTAGGCTCAGTTTTAATTAACTACTTCAGGTATCTGAGCAATAAAGCACGTGTTTCAGCTGCCAGACATTACTTTGGGTTCTGGGTATTCCTAGGTCACGTGTGTTAATGTGGTTGGCACGCTAACTGTACCCAACCAGCTAGTTTGTCCAGTGCTTCTACATTGTCCGTTCGTGTTTTGAATGTATCTGGCATACCATGAATCCTACAGAAAATACGTGTTTAATCCAAATTAGTAAATTGTACCATGTCTAATATCTTTGAATCATTAACTGGATTTTTAAATGCAAAAAAAATTGCATTACTTGCATTAATAATCCTTACCTGTTCAAAATCATTGAGGAGTACTGGTCTCTCTACAGCAAAAACAGCAGCTGAATTGACATCTAGCATTCTTCTGATTTGTTTTTTACTACCATTTCTTTGTCCTTTTAGCTATGCAGGGGTTCATTTTTATCCCTTCAGGTTTTCCGTGAAGGCAAGTCCCCTTGAAAATTCATGTCCTTACTGGTTTTGAAGAAAATGGGCTGTAATTAAGCAAAGTTGCATTAGTTACAAAGTTGTCATCTGCAAAACACCAAATACATAAAAGCAGAGGAAATGCATCATTAGGGACATAAATCTTCCCTTCTACCCACCTAATAAATAAACACATTATTCTTATCAGGTATAAAGTACAGCACACTTCATCATAGCTCCACAAACGTAACCCCCCACCTGTTCTTTCAACAGTGGCATTACAATGAAGTGCAAAGCTTTCCTTAAAAACAAACAGAAAAAGTCGTGACTCAGATTCCTACAGTGGTGTAAATCAATATAGTTCTTTTGGCTTCAGAGATTCCGAGTTGTTTTACATTAGTTAAAGATGTGACACATTATATGTGAACTTTTTTATTCCACTCCATAATTCTTCCCCTTTGCAGCTAATATTCTCTTTTGTCTCCTCCATGTTGTGGGCTGGTAGGATCCTATTTATAAATCAAAACTGGTGTCTTCTTAAAGATGTGTTCTAGCTCAAACACGAATTAATTCAGGGCAGTATTAGGCAGTTGATCAGACTCCATCATCTTACTTGTTCCTTTTCACCTTGCAATTAGTGAAGCTTTTTGAAGAGCTCAAGAGCAACAGAATTTTGGTATTCCCCAACGCTTATGCCGCACAGCAAGTCTTTCTTTCCATTGATACCAATGGGTTTGGCTGAGACCCTTCTTTTGGAAGGGTGATCCAGCCTTACCAACTGTGGGGTCTGCACTGCAGTTATGGGACCATCCTGATGGAAGAGCCAGCACAGCGGTAGCAACAGCAACAACTTGCAGAAGCTCAGAGCGAGGAGGAGACTGGTACCATGAAAGCAGAAGGAGCAGGGATCAGAATAAGACTTGGTTTATTAGGCAATTTGCCAGGACAGAAGGAGTTATCCATATTTCCAGGCCATGTTTTGCCTCCTGAAAAGCTATTCACAGTCACTCTAGGGAAACGATGATCAGAGAGACTAGCTGTGGTTACTAGTATGGTTCACCATACTGGGTGAAGTATGATCTCAAAGGCACATGGTGCTTGAGAAATGCAAACAACAGGTTTCAGAAACTTACTGGTAAAGTGGATTTTGTCCTGTGGTCCCAAACTGCTGAGAGACCATACGTTTGAGGAGAAACTGCTGAATCTGCCCCCTGCCTCAATCTCTGTAGTTTGACCAGAGACCACATCAGAGGGCAAGCTCGTAAACAGACTATGTGGGTGGTAGGGGAACTTGGGAACAACTTTGGGCCTCTGCTGGGCTGACAGTGCTGGGATGTCAAGGGACACAGAAAAGAATTGACTGCAAGGCTAATACAAACACCTGGTCACTGTGGAGCTCAATGTGGTGGACAAAGTATGGCTTCAGATTTTGCCTCTCCTTATGAAGCAAACCATATGGAATTTAAGGACTTCAAGCAGTTGCAGCATCCCTGTGGTTAGTGTAGGTTTCTCTCTTTTTCCCCGTGTCCTTAGGAAAGCAGAAAATGCCCCATACTGTGCTTCTGAAATCAGCAGGAGTTATATGACTTGCCTTCCACAGCTACAGCACAGAGCCAGACTGACCCAACAATTTGTTCTCATTAACTGCTGCCTGCATTCTTTGCATCCTTCCTCTCCTCTGGCTCTGTGAAAGCATTTCCCCTTGTGCAGTTGTCAGTCCTGAAAGCAGATGGGTACACCTCTGCTAATTCTATGGTTTCCACAACAGGGAGCAGGTATGGTTGATACCTGGCAAAGACCGGGTGCAGTGCTCTCTGCCGAGCTGACTGGCTTCGGAGACCACTGCTGACTGAGGACAAGACCCTGGCCAGGTGAGCAAGTGGTTACATGTCTACAAAAGAAGCAACATTTCCAAAATGCTGCTGATCATAATAAATTCCCCAGAGATTTCATGGGCATATAATCCAGCTTCCCTGTGCTATTTACAAATTGCTCAGTGGAGAACTCTTTGGACACAAATAGCAAAATACATTCTCAGTCCCAGGCAGCTCACAGCTAAGGAATGCATGTAACAAATCACAGCCAGTGAAACAGCATGAAGACATTTTAAAAAAATCAGGGACTATAATTTTTAATCTCAGTAATAGACAATTACTATATTTCTTAAATCCAACATCATAAAGTTTAGTTACTGAGTAGTCTCAGCCAGAACTCATAATTAAGACAGAACTTTAATATACAGCAGTTAATCTATGAATATTAGAGGAAACATCCAGAGAGGAATAGTCTAAGATCTGAACATCTTGCCTTCTTCCGTGCAAGGATGCAGCTCTGTGAACCAGTCAGAGGAGTCCTGTTAGAAAGATTTTGGGGTGACACGGGGCAGCACAAGGCTCTTAATAGATGCCCTTATGGATTCAAAGATTATTTGAGAGTCTCAGATTTCAGCTACTGATTAACTTCTCCTGAAGGATGTGTTAGGCAGAGGGCTTTGATTAAGATATTCCTAGCAAAATCTCACCCCTACAGCAAATAAACCAAAAATTTAAGCTGTGCTCTGGTCCTGTAGACACTGGCCGGGTTTCAGCTGATGACTTCTAACCAAATCTGCATGCAGTCTGGAAATGAACCTAGTCCACCTTACTGTTTTTTTGTGAAAGCAGCCCTTCCCTCCTATCTTCCTCTTTGTTTTGCCTGCCTCCAGAAAGCAGATTGCACAATTTACAAACCAGGCTGACTGTGTTATTTTTAAGTGAGCGTCATTTTGAGTTTCAGGTTTTAAGTGACTCAAAAAGCTCAAAAATGGTGGCCTTGTACTTAAAAAAAAGATTCTGACAACACCTGGAGATTAAATCCATGGATGTTCAGAGAGGCCTGGGTGCTCATCAAAATGGTGGGGTTTTTAACTGTTATATTCATTATAAAAATAATCAAAATAAAACAATAGGACAACTGCAAAGTACTGTTTACTGCATGTTGTGGATTATAATGAGATTTTGAGCAAACAAACTCCATTCCAAAACAGGTGTTAAAAAACAATAACTACAAAAATCTTATAAAAGAGAGACGACAACCACTGTGACTTCAGGTTTTATTTGCACATGGGAAAGACAGACTTGCAAAGTGTCATTTAATTGGAATTTTGATTATTACTACAATGTGGCACTAACAGCAGTATTAGAGGAGACCCATGCAGGGTTGAGCTGATTAATCGAGTTGACTAGCCCATTGAGAGCTTAAAGTTGCCTGACAATTCAGCCCATTAATTATCAAGATGCCATATTCCCTCCCACTGGGCTCTGCTGCATTGAACTCACAAAAGCTTGCAGCTCCTTCTGCAAGTTTTTCAGAATTTCTTATAGGTAGTATTTTTTCTTCATAAGAACATGCATGCCAAGTCAGATCAAAGGCTACATTGCCACTGAAAGTAGTCAATAGCAGGTCCAAGGGGGGATTGTAACACCAACCTAAGTACATAAAGGTATTTCCTCAGAATATGTTCCCAGCTTCCAGGATCTCGTTGCTTTCTCAGCCTGTGTAAACTTTAAGCATCCATTATTAACTCCCACAAAGAATCCCACTGCTTGCTTACCCTTTCTGTGAAGAATCAGCTGATAGACACATCACTTGCAATTTTAATTTTTTACCCCACAGAAAGAGAGGATGGGAGGCTGCTATGATTAGGTTGGTCATATGCAGTTTTAACTTTCCAAAGGGAATTTCCCAGAAACTGAATGTCCCAAGAATCAGGAAGCTGCAAAATTGGCGTAATGCTCCCTTTGCACTGATTCAGTAGCTACATCAAAGATACAGACCTTTATTTATGCAAGTTGCTTCAGTCATCCAACAGACTAAATCTATCACAGCAGAGCAACTGTGCATTAGCGTCTTCTACAGGGTGATCCCAAGACATACAGGAAAACTACCAGTTCCTGTTAGATTGCATAGGAAAGTTCTATAATGATTTATAAATTAAACTTGAAACTGCCAAGCGTATTTTCAACATCCCGCCAGAGAAAACTGTTAAACAAACAACACAAACAGACTGGAATAGAGATTAAATCTTCTGGAAAGGGTCTGGAAACTGCTTACTTTATTTTCAAAACCAGCATAACAAAAAGACTAGATAATAATACAGAATGAAAGAAAATTAATTGGGCCCATATATTTTTTTGTACATGCACAGGATGAAGTTGTCTTGCAGTCTTGCTCTACGCATGTAGAACAATAAGCAATCTTTTCTATTTTGCAAGGCTGATGCATGCTTACACAAGCTGCAAATCAAACCAAAATTCTTCATAAACATGCTCTGAATGGGCACTGATTTTAGCTGCATACAGCACTGGAATTTAGAAAAAACAGCTTTTTCTTTCTAGCAAGTTCCTAAATTCCACAAAGCAATCAGCAGGGCTGGTGGAGGGAAATGAAAGCCGGTGGCGGGGGGGCGGAGGGGTGGAAAAGACAAGTCTGTCTGTGAAGAGGCAGCTGAGGAAAAGCCACCCAGTCCAAGTGCATCCTGCACTTGGAAGGCATAATGCCTTCAAAAGCGCCTAAGTGACAACAGAGATTCAGTGAACCTCCACAGGAATATTTCCGAGCAGAGCTAGAGCAGGACACTTTCCCACAGAACTCTCTGGCTGGCTCTTCTGTCCCAGGAAAGGTGCACAGGTATACAAAGCCCATGCTCCGTGTTCAGAGGTATTCTGAGCCGTGATTGCGTGTCAGGTGAAGCTGGTTTGTCTGCTGGAAACCCTGCCCGCTGCAAACCCAACCTGCTGCTCCTAACCATGACAGTGATTAGTGTCCCAAGCTATTCAGAGCTAGAAGACCCCTGGATGTGCTGAAAGAACAGCAGCAATCACGGCCCTAACATGAGGACCTTACAGTAAGAGGTCTGGGACTAACCCCTACTCCACTCCTGCTTCAAGCTAAGAGCCCAGAGCAGGCATCTCACTCCGTCTTTGACCATTACTTTAGGTAGTCTGAATACGGCCCCTGGTATGGTTGATGATTTGATGGGATTTAGACTCTTGACTCACTTAACGCCTCATTTTCTAAGCTGTTTTAGGTACCTGCAGGTGAAGGTAGGCACTTACTAGGTTTTTGTACAGCACCTAAAGAGAGGGGTGATTTCAGTGGGATGTAAGCACCTCATCTGCACTTTTGAGAGCACCATTAGGCAGAAGTGTGTATTTTTAGGTGCGCAAATACTGTGGGAATTCGAGTTTGGAATGCAGTAGAGCACATGGTTGATGGGAGATCATGTCAGCTGTAAGGAATTCACTGCATTTTCCTCTGCTTAGAAAACCTGATACATGGCAAAGTTTGCTCATAATCCTCACGCAATTGGAAAAGCAATGCAGGCACCTGGCCCCCACCGCTTCCACAGCCCAACCTACACTATATGCCTGATTACTACTTTGTCTCTTTCTTTCATCTTCTAGCAAATGAGATCCACACAAATGGAAGGAATTTCAGCATCTTTTAATTCTCTACAAGCCTTTAAAAACAGGCCTCTCAATTTTAAAAATTCTCCTTACTTCAGTAATACCAAGCTTTTTACATGGTAGGTTTCTTCACTGGTGCTTTCAGAGCACTTCATAAGTGAGTTTAATAGCTCATTACTATTTTATATATGGGGAAACTGAGGCATAGAGGCGACTGCAGTGTGCACAACTTCATTTATCAGGCCAAAACTGAGAAAAATGCTCTGGATTTCCAGTCTCATGCCCTGGGCTATACTTTATTTACATTAATATCACTAAATTCATAATTCATTAGATAGTCTTATATGTAGGTTGTGCCACAAACATACAGCTTTTAAAAAGATACTTTTTAGAAAGAATTTGTTGCTTGGGTTTCCACCTCATTAAGAGACACTTGTGAGCATGCTAAAGACAAAGCCAGATTAAAAAAAATAATAATAAATCACTTACAGTGAGGGATGGCTATTTCAAAAGAGAAAAGCAGCAGCAGCTCCAGCAGACAGAGAGTTAAGTCCCTGCTGAGGTCTCCTGCAGCCACAGGTGTTTGAGTCCCAAACCAGGTGGAGTTTGAAGGCCTAATCAGTAACACCAAGTGCTGCGGTTTCAGCCCAGCTGGTAATAAAGCACCATGCAGCCAGTCACTCGCTCACTCCTCCCCCTCCCTGGTGGGATGGGGAGAAAATATAAAGGCAGCTCATGGGCTGAGACAAGGACAGGCAGGGATCGCTCACCACTTACGGTCATGGGCAAGAGACAGGCTCAACTTGGGGGAGAAACAAAATCAATTTAATTTACTACCAATCAATCAAAACAAGGATAACAAGAAGTAAAACCCAACCTGAGAACAGCTTCCCCCCAGCCTTCCCTCCTTCCCGCCTCAGCCCCACTCCCTGTTCTCTCCCCCTCCTCCCACCAGCGGCGCAGGGGAATGGGGAATGGGATCCGCTCATCCCACCTCGTCTCTGCCGCTCCTTCCTCCTCAGGGGGAGGAGGACTCCGCACTCGGGCCCTGCTCCGCCGGGGGGTCCCTCCCGCAGGAGCCGGCCCTTCACCAACTGCTCCGATATGGGTCCTTCCCACAGGCTGCGGTTCCTCACGAGATTCTCCAATGTGAGTCCTTTCTGTGGGCTGCGGTTCCTCACAAACTTCCCTGGCATGAGTCCTTTCTGTGGGCTGATCTTCAGTCACAGACTGCTCCAGCATGGGCCTTCCCATGGAGTCCCGGCCATTTTGGGCGGCCTTCACTCCCCCACTCCCCTCCACGGGCTGGGGGGGACAGCCTGCCGCCTCGCTGCGGGCTGCGGGGGCATCAACCTCTTCCAGCACCTCCTCCCCTCCTTCCTCACTAACCTCGGGATCTACACAGGGGTTTCTCTCACATTCCAATCTCCCTACTCCCTGCAGGTTCCCCTTACTAAACCTGTTCTCCCAGAGGCGCTACCGCTGTCACTGGTTGGCTCGGCCTTGGCCAGCGGCGGGTCCATCTTGGAGCCGTGGAAGCTTCCAGCAGCTTCTCACAGGAGCCGGCCCTGCGGCCCCTCCACTGCTACCAAAAAAACCCCACCACACAAACCCAGAACACCAAGACGCACCATAAAAGCAGCTGCTGGCCCTCGAGCATATTTTTATGGGTAGAAGGATGATTTGCTCCATAAGGGATTGTAGGCTAAGCTATGAATGGCAGAAAGCAAGCTATCAGAGAATTTTTTTTTTTTTTTTTGGGGGGGGTAGTGGTGGTGTTTATTGTTGTTTGGTTAAGTTTGGGGTTTTTTTAAGTTGAGACAACTTCTGAAAGTTAACTGACAGCTGAAAAGCAGACTGGTGTAGGCAGTGATAAGGATGAATTTTCTTTATGGCTAGAGAGGGTCTGAGCAATAATAATTCTCTGGTAGAGCAGGAGAAACCCTCCTAGATTTTAATTGAAAGTGAATTCTAGAATGTCTCTCACTTCTCTGCTTCTCTAGTCCTTTGAAGAGACAATATGAACTCCAAGCTGATGGTCCTCTCCTCCTGTATGAATAGAGAAATGAATGACAAAACAAATGTCACTTCCAGCATTTTTAGTGCACTACAAAGCAAGCTAGATGATTTATGGGGAAGTGAAAAATGAGATGCCTATGGTCTAGATAACTAGAATCTTGAAATAGCTGAGATGTGAGACCTTTGCAGCAGTTTTCCTCTGATAAGTTAGAGATGCAAACAAATGGCTTGGGTTCAGGTCTCTGGGTGGGATTCAGCTCCTGAGCTCCATACAGCCCATGGATAATTAAAAATTGACGAAGGTATTGTAAATAAATATATCATACTCAGTTCAGAGTGATTTGTGGTGTGGTGGAGGAGGGAACAAGAGAAAACATGAAGGGTATGAGTTACAGCTGTATGATTGTTCTCTTCTTTGGGTTGTTTTTAAACATGGTTTGTTCTTGGGATTAGATTTGAAGGCTCAAATTAGGATATGCTTTTAGGTGTGTCCCTACCTAATAATTCTGGTTACATATTGACAGCTGTCACCAATTTTGGTAGGTGCAGAGGACATAAAGAGCTAGTTCCATACCAGCTTTTGAAAATACACTTGCTTGCAGCAGACCCTGGAAGGTCCTTAACTGTAGGAAGGCTGGGAGGTCAGGCATAACCTGGTCTCAGAAGTGCTGTGGGACAGATCTTAATGTCCCAAGTGCAAAACTTCAATCGCAGTTCATGGTTTTGTCGCTATGAGTTAAAGGCATGAATGAAAAAAAATAGGTGGTGATAAATTCTGTACTTGCAGAATGCCAGTTTTTCCCTTATCCTTACTAAAGAGAAGGTCTTGCTAAGAGGGGCCTGTCCAAAGAGAAAAGAGGGCTCTTGTACTTCCATACTTCTCTAACAAAAGCAGAGCTTGTCTGTTCTTCTGAGACCTCCTGTCCAGAATTTTCCAAAGCCATGATAGCAAAAGAACCCCTCCTTATCACAGCCAGTAGAAAAAAAAAAAGGCAGCAAAACATATTGCTGCTCCTAACTCACTCCTGGTGACTTATGGAAGGCTTCTCCTTATTTTTGGCCCCCAGCCTTTCTTGTGCTGCTTGTGACCACTGATTTCTTTCACAGGTTTTTTTTTGTTGTTGTTGTTTTTTTAACGGGTTGCAATGGATGCTACCCTGAAAAGTGACTGTGGCTTGTTGCAAGATTTGGATGTCATTGCTAAAGGGTCAGAAACTGTGGTAAAGGTACCTTTAGAAAAACTTGGCAAAGGTCACCAATCACTGGGCTTATTTGGATGGTATTAGCCAAACTCTGCTTATGGCTATTTCCAAGGATGACTGAATCTGAGAGCTAGCTGAAAGGCTTTATTCAATGCAGTATTTTCTGTGAATGAAAAACAGCTTTTCACCTTTTCCGTATGACAGCACACTTTTCAACCCAGTGCTTCCCTATTTTGGGCACTGCAGAGGCCTGCTCCACTGAACTGATGCCATCGAGGAAGCAGGGATGAGGCACTCCGTGTCTGGCAGTTTTCCTTAAAACCCCTCATGACCTTCTACATGGCATATTGAGCGATGAAAATGCTTGACTTCTCACTCCCTGCTTCCAAAGCTGTTCTTTCAAGGGGTGTTCATGACTTTTTCCTCTCCCTTCCTCCCCTGAGTCACCTTGGGCCTACAGTTTAGTCTTCTATGGAGCCGCAGTGACTCCAAAAAAATGAGACATGCAAGGTGTGCCTGCTGCACAGCCAAAGGGTCTGCAACCTTGATCCAGGAACATACATGACTTCATTGAACACCTTCACCAATAGCGATGGGGAAAGCTGTTCTCTTTGGCCTGTGGTGTAGTGGGAACTGTATGAAGTGGAACCTGTCAATTCACAGTCCTTGCTATTAGACCTACCTTGAAAAAGTTGATTTATGCACATAATGATCGCTTTCCTAATAGTTTCAGATCCAGAGCAGTTTGGGCATGGTGGGAAATGAAGGGATGTTCCATACCCGGGGGTCCAAGCTTATCCTGATCCCCCACTAACTAGGGCTTCTGTGGAGAAAGATTATCTTCATCCTTCTGGGCTGACTTGCCTCTTTTTGGTGATGTCAGCTAAATCCCCAAAGTAGACAGTGGTTCATTTCTAGTCCGTTAGCTCCTTGGGGTGCAGTTCAGTAGACAGCCATCTGCTCACAACGTCACTTACTCTAAAACTGGAAGGGTTCCTGACTTCTCTTTTTCACTGTAACCAGGCAGTGCAGTTACAATAAGCATTGTTAAACTACTTCTGAAAGGGAGGAGAAAGCTGTGCTGTAGTTTTGCAGATGAGGTGAGAAGACCTGGATTGTATGGCCTCCTGTGTGGGGGAAGGCCTTCTGACAAAACACCACAGAAAAAAGGCTGTAAGAAATCCTCTAGGAAATGCTGAACCACGTCACGAATTTGAACCTGGCACCAAGGATGTGTTCAGCATTTTCCCAGCTTTCCATTGTGTCAGTGGGGATTTGCTTCTCCCAGGGTAGGCAGTACTTTAGAGACAGAATGACTGAGTCTGCATGGGTGTCCATCTTCCTAAAAAGCCTTGTAGATTTTAACTTGAGACAACATATCTCTTTCAATCCATGTACTAGAGAAAAACTACAGCATGTGCACCTTGCCTTCCAAGATGACCATTCCCTTCACAGATCTTCCTCTTTGATTGTACTGTCACAAGGGACATAATATATTCTCACTTCATCACATTTTCTGGAACAGTAATACCAAAACTCAGGGATGGATTATTGTCTACCTTGTGTTGATCCTGCCTACTCTTGAGACACTAATCCTATGGATGAGCATCTCAGTTATCTTTTCTTTAATCAAGAAATGCTATTTTTAGTGTGGGCACCTTATATACTAAGGTAATGATAGCAGCTTTTTTTTTTTTTTTTAAACTGCACTGGTAGAGGCTTAGAGATTTAAGCTTTACTGCTGAAAAAGAATCAAGGGCAATTGTCGTGAAGAAGCAGCAAGGGGGGAAATTCAGGGAAGGGTTTATGAAAGAGGAGAAAAAAAATCATGGAGGAAGAATCCTTAGGGGGTGTGGGGTTGAGTGGTTATTTTTCTGGAGGGGTTATTACTCTCTAGACGCTGGAAAATTTGTAATCTATACTAAGTACAGAACAATGTAAGGGAGAGAAGGGTTGTGGGGAAAAACAGAAGAGAGATAGCAGATGGTTGCGCCAAAGAAAGTGTGGGAAAGGAAGGAGAAATAAAATGAGAAAAGCAATATTAAAAGTAATAAAGGGACAGTGCTTTTTCATCACTTTCTCTAAAATGCATGAAAATATGCATATTTCATGCCTTTGTGTGTATGCAATTGTGTGTGACTTTTCAAGGGCCTGTTTATGGAGCAGCAAAGCGCATGTAAGTTTTCTGACGCATCTGGAATACCTGCAGTGCTCTGGGCCAGTAGGCAAAATAGATAGTGTTAGGTTTATTTAAATTAAAAAAAGATGAAGTTTAATGAATTAAATATGAAAATGAATAATACACATTGTGCAGTAGCCCTTGAATTTGCTTTGAAGTTAAATGCAATTTATTTTGCATTCATTTATTTTTTCCCCTTATAGCTGCAGGTTTTTCATTCTTCATAATACAGAACCCATCGCAGAAATTGTCAGGAGATAGACTGGAGGTTTTTAACTGAGAAGAAAATTAGGAAACTATAATCCTACTATCTCAATCTGTGACTGATTGCTACTAGTAGCTTAATTCCACTTAAATTTTTCAGCAATCAAATAGACTGAAAGATGGCCACATCAGTGCCACAGTCAAGCTAAATGTTAAGAGGCAATTGATGTTTCTGGACTGTGACATTTGTATCAAAGAAGTCAGCGCTTCAGGATGACTGCTGATGGAAGAGGTGATACTGCCTTTAGCAATGCATGTATTTCTCCTCCCGTAGTCATTAGGCTGCTTTAGTTCTAGTTGTATGTGTGGTGCATGTGTGGTTGGTCTTGGAGCTCTGTTCTGCAAGGTGGACAGATTGCAAGGCAAGCGCAGTAGCTGTCCAAGGCAGAAATTATAGCCATCTGTATCTAAAGAAACACCTGACTGTAGAATCACCCATTGGATTTCTGATGTCTTTGGTTTGCTAGTGAAGTGCATTAGTAAACCAGGATAGTTATGAATGCACCTTTTTTCCAAAGCTCCAAAAATGGGCACATGAGCAGTAAATACTGAAGTGAAACATTCCCTTACGTCTTTAACCTGCTATGATCTTTCTGTCCCACACAAATTCTCAAAACCCAAGAAAAAGTTGTCTGTACAGGCATTAGTGTCTGTTGACCTGACATCACCAAAGTGGTGCAGGCAAAGATTTTGTTATTTATTTTTTACTTCCGTATTTTTTTGACCTCAAACACAGTTCAAAGAGCTCCATTATTTTTCACTGTTCAAAACGTGTAAGCTGAAGAAAAAAAAAAAACCATGCTGCAGGTTTTCTTCAAGTAAATCAAAAGCACTAGTAATTGCCTTTCATATTTTATTTCAGAAAAATAGTATGTTCATGACTCAGTATGGTGCTGTAGACAAATTAATATTAAGGGAAACATAGAAGAAGCTACAAGAACACTGAGAGAAGAAAGCATCTGAGAAGAGCTTTTTCTTTCTCTAATAAACAGAAAAAGATGGAAATGCTTTTAGATGAGGTTCCTAAACAGATGTGTGCAGAGCTGTACACAAGCTACTTCAAAGTAGGACACAGATGTTGTCTGAATAATTTTCCTAACACTTTTCCATATACATGCATGGCCAGCTAGGAGTTGCTGTAGTCATCACTGCCAGTGATGATGCCAGAACAATTGCAGTTTGGAAATTCCTGCCTCCAATCTGAGATTGATAGCCAAGGAATGAAGAGGAATAATACTACTCTCTTTAAGCTAACCTTGTGCCTATTACCTTTCGGTATATCATATATTCATATAAGGGAATTGCTTAAACACTGGCAAAGCCAGAAGCCTAGGAGGGATTGAGCTGTATCACCACTCTTAACATGAAGGCTTACCAGAGCAAGTAATTCTACTCTAGTTTGGATTAAATTTGCCTTCATCTGCATTTCAACTATGTATTTTTACAGGCATGAGTCATCCAGCCCAAAGTTACATATCCCTGTATAAGCAGCGTGTCTTCCCAAAGCAGAAGCCTGAAGCTTTTACAAGGAATTCAGTTTCCCAGTTGCTCCAAGGGAGGTATTGTATGGAGGCAGAATGCATGTGTACCTAGTGATTCAGTGCAAAGATGCTTTCAGCAGGATAACCTGCACAGAACGCACAACTCAATGCAAATAGCAAGTATGCTTCTTGCCTGCCCTCCCCCAGTGTTTCTCTCCACACCTTAATCTCATAACTGCAATAGTTGCTACTCATATCTGCAAAAAAGATGTTCAAACAAATATTCTTCCCTCAGCAAAGACCCACGCAGAACACTAAGTCCCGGGAAAAATAAGGCCATTTTGGATATGGAGGAGTTATGTATGGTACAGCATTTTTTCTGTATGCAAACAAGCCTTTGGTCCACGCTGTGTGCATTAGTGCATAGACGCTTTAATTGTCTCCCAGTCACACTGATTTCTCCTGAAAAAGATCGTCCTCCCCTAGTCATACACTCCCTTGAGCACTCCCTTATGGGCACTTCCCTGAGCCCCTGCTTCTCTTTGCACTCATCTGTCCAGTGAATCTGGCTTAAAGTTTTTCTGTTAGGTTAGAAAGCCTTTGGCAAAGATGTTCTTGTCCTGTTTTGTCAGGTGGATCCCATGTCTCCTGAGCGCTCCTTGTTCCTCAGAGGAGAGTCCTGTACTCACAAAAGCTGAAACCCTGCCTGCAACCCTAGCTCTACTACCAGCTATTGACTTGCAAAATACCTATTCCTACATTTATCTTTCTCCTTCATCAGCAGGACTGAGGAAAACACCAGCTAGTTTCCCATTCCCTTCACTCCCACCTCCAGAGCTCTGTAGTCATTCCTTATGTAGCTAGAATCTCCCTTGGCAGGGTCTCAGGTGCCCACATAGATGATCAGAGAGAGATAATACTCCAAGGGCCAGATAAGCCTTGGCTGTCTTTCTCTAACAGGCTGGATCTGAGTTAAGGAATCACAGAATAGCTGAGGTTGGAAAAGACCTTTGGAGATCATCTAGTCCACCTCCTCTGCTCAAGCAGGGTCACCTAGAACAGGTTGTTCAGGTTCATGTCCAGCTGGGTTTTGAATATCCCCAAGGATGTAGGCCCCACAACCTCTGTTGGGGAACCTGTCCCAGTGTTTATCTATCCTCACAGTAAAGTTGTTTTCTTCTTATGCTTAAGTGGAATTTCCTGTATTTCAGCTTGTGCCCATTCCCTCTTTTACCGTTACTGGGCATGACTTAGAAGAGCCTGTCTCTGTCTACTTTACTGTTCCTCCCTAAATTAAAAGGAGGCTGATGGAATTATAGTTCCCTGAATCCTCTTCCTTTCCCTTTATTTTAGATACGGGGGAATATTTGGGGTTTTTTTCCAGTCATTGCATGTTTCCTGGTTGGCACCACTTTTCAAATATGACAGAAAATAGTCTCACAATGGTGTGGTTACCATGATACTAGATGTCTACATTTTGTCAGGTGGGTCATACCTTAAGGGTCTCTGATCACAGCTAATTTGGTATAAAAGTCCAGTGACAGTCAGCACATGTCTTTTTGTTAAGGGGGAAGAGACTCGCCTTTACTTGGTCATTTACAAGTCTTCTTTTGATCTTAACCTTAGGCCTGCTATAGCACAAATGTACATCTTGAGTGCCACAGATCATCTCGAGTGCCATCACACAGCATGTACAGGACAACCAGGAGATCGAGCCCAGTCAGCAAGGGTTTATGAAAGGCAGGTCCTGCTTGACTAACCTGATCTCCTTCTATGAGTAACGTAATCTCCTCCTATGACAAGGTGACCTGATTAGTGGATGAGGGAAAGGTGAATATTGCCTACCTAGAGTTTAGTAAAGCCTTTGACACTGTTTCCCACAGCATTCTCCTGGAGAAACAGGTTGCTCATGGCTTGGATGGGCATACTCTTCGCTGGGTGAAAAACTGGCTGGATGGCTGGACCCAAAGAGTTGCAGTGAATGGAGTTAAATCCAGTTGGTGGACAGTCACAAGTGTTGTCCCCAGGGCTCAGTAATGGGGCCAGTTCTGTTTAATATCTTTATCAATGATCTGGACGAGGGGATTGAGTGCACCCTCAATAAGTTTGCAGATGAAACCAAGATGGGCGGGAGGATTGATCTGCTTGAGGGTAGGAAGGCTCTACAGAGGGATCTGGGAAGGCTGAATCGATCAGCTGAGGCCAACTGTATGAGATTCAACAAGGTCAAGTGCTGGGTCCTGCACTTGGGTCACAACAACCACATGAAATGCTACAGGCTTGGGGAAGAGTGGCTGGAAAGCTGCCAGGCGGAAAAGGACCTGGGGGTGTTGGTCAACAGCCACCTGAATATGAGCCAGCAGGTGGCCAAGAAGGCCAACAGCATCCTGGCCTGTATCAGAAATAGTGTGGCCAGCAGGACTAGGGCAGTGATCGTCCCCCTGTACTCGGCACTGGTGAGGCCGCACCTCGAGTCCTGTGTTCAGTTTTGGACCCCTCACAACAAGAAAGACACTGAGGTGCTGGAGTGTGTCCAGAGAAGGGCAACAAAGCTGGTGAAGGGTCTGGAGCACAAGTCTTATGAGGAGCGGCTGAAGGAACTCCGGTTGTTTAGCCTGCGGAAAAGGAAGCTGAGGGGAGACCTTATCGCTCTCTACAACTGCCTGAAAGGAGGTTGTAGCGAGGTGGGTGTCACTCTCTTCTCCCAAGTAACAAGAGATAGGACAAGAGGAAATGGCTTCAAGTTGTGTCAGGGGAGGTTTAAATTGGATATTAGGAAAAATTTCTTCACTGAAAGGCTTGTCAAGCATTGGAACAGGCTGCCCGGGGACGTGGTTGTGTCACCATCCCTGGAGGTATTTAAAAGACATGTAGATGTGGTGCTTAGGGACATGGTTTAGTGGTGGACTTGGCAGTGCTAGGTTAACAGTTAGACTTGATAATCTTAAAGGTTTTTTCCAACTTAAATGATTCTATGATTTTATCTAGAAATTTGTGCATTGGATCATTGGTTCTGGCTGACCTAGGTCTTATCTTTAAGGCTACATCATCTTAACTTCAACTGATAGATTATCCATACATCCATCAGTAAATTGTCCCCCTGATCATGATGTTCTAAAAGTATACCTGATTTCTAATCTGAATTTGTCTAGCTTTAGTCAGATATCTGGACCTATGACTTTACCTCTTATGGTCCGAACCTTTTCTCATTTCCCCAACAGGTAGTTTTAGGTCATGATCTAGCAACTCTTTTAATGATCCAGGTCCAACAAACATATTTAAGCCTTTTACTAAAAGGCAACACATCTTTTCATAGAAATAGACTTGCATTTATACTCTGAATCCCTTCCAATTTGTCAACAGGTAGTCAGTCACCAGAGCTTTCCTGAATAGTGGAAGTGGCAGGCTGTGATTACTAAGTCTTTACATTGCTAAGCCTGGGACTTGCCCTTGGTTTGTATTGCATATGCCTGCAGCCTCAGTATGTCTGTTTTGGCAGACAAATTGTTTCATCCTTCTTTTCATTGCACTGATGACTGATAAAGAAGGAATACATTTGGTTAACTGACAGCTGTTTGCTCTTTGGAAGGGCAAGGCTACTAAAATTAGTACGTTTTGGCACATTCTGAATTTGTTCTCATCCTGTCTAAGATAAATGAAATAAAACTGGTGATTTCAGTCTTGAATTTCTTTGACCTGAAGGCCTCACACCACTGCAATCATCTCTCAGAACTAGTTAATATCTTTTTTTTTTGGTGAAATGCTAGTCTGACCACTTTGAGACAAGTGTCAAGCCTTAATTTTACCACTTCTTTATTGCATTCCACTTAGAAATGGTAACTCAAAAAAGCAAAAATGAAATTGAGTAAGAGCAGCTGACTTATTTATTATTGGAATAAAATGTTTTTAATCTACTGGTTTAAACTCTTAGACTTTCCCATCTTTGAAAACAGCAATCGACTAAGTCTTTCGACATCCAAGGTTCATGAACACACAAAAATGAACCGTGAGTTGCCCAGTTTGAAGGATCTCTACCCACTTCACCAAGAGATGAGACACTCAAACCTCCGAGGAGACTGCTTCCAGCTTTTACATCCTTTGCAAGGGGCCTGGCTAGAGTCAGACCAACCATGCCTGTAAATTAGCTGCACAGGCCAAGGCTTGCCAAGGAACAGCATGCTTGACCATTTATTGTTGTAGACAGCCATGGTCCAGATCTTGAACATTTCTGGGCATACTTGAACATATTATTACAGATGTAGCCCTAACATAACAGCAGGCAGGATTTCTTGAACAAACTACAGGGTTAGGCAAAAAAAAAAAGAAAAGGGAAGGTTGGAGCTTCTTGCATGCCAAAGCATGTAATTTCTTTGTTGGGAAGTAGGGCGTAAAAGCATTGAGAACCTTCAGTCCACTTATAGAAAATTGAGGTACTGGGAGACTAAAAGTCATGCTGAGGCAAGTTTCATGTGGCCCATGAAAGGCTTAAAGGTTCTTAGACATTTTCTTTACCCTTTCTTGCTCCTTCCTTCCAAATGAAATGAGTTGTATTTGTTGAATCAAGAAACACAACTAATCACAGCTATTAAAAATGGATTGACGCAGGCACCCTCTCTTTACAGTGTGAAAAATGGATGGTGCTCTAAAGCCCTCCAGAGGATGGAAATTCAATTTCAAGACTTGAAAGCTTATCTCAGCTCCAGTTACAGAAAAGAAGCACAAATATTTCAAGGTGCTTTGCAGAACTTCTGGGTAAAAAGTAAACACCTGCCACTTTAATCTTGATGCTTTAATATTATGCTCTTGAAGGAACAAACCTTACCCACAGATCTTCAGAGGGAGACTCCCTTTATCCTTCTGACATCTTTGATCAGTCATGAAATACTGAATGCCAACACCATCAGAATAATTCTTGTTGGATGCCTAATTCCAGGCTCTATTGAAACTAACATCAGCTCATTGCTCCCCTCTAAAGTGGCTATCAACTTCATTGGCAAAAACAGATGAGACTTGCATTGCTTATGTTTATACTGCATTGTATGGGCATAAATCTTTACACACCTGAACAAAAGATCTGCATTTGGGAAAGAATGGGGTGTGTTCCATTCCAATGGACCCCTATTTAGTGCAAGCCTTGACTTTTTTGCAAGGAGAAAAATGCTTTGATTCACTGAGTATATAAATCACTGTAAGTTATTCTCACTGCTGTAATGGTTATCTTCAATTTCCATTCCGTGTAAGATCAAGATAACAACCAATTTGTTTTGTGCAGGCCACCAAGCAATTGTTAAAGAGAAATGGTCTTTTGCTTGCCATCAGACTGACCAAGCTGAGAATCAAAGCTTACAGGCTTTATGGACATGTTGCTATTCAGTCCTCCTTATGGCACCAGGAAACCTTTTAGCTGGATTTCAGAATGACCAAGCAAGTTGTTGTTTTTTTAAATTTTTCTTCCTTCCCCTTAGGGGAATCATGTATTTGGAAGCCTGGTGGTCGCATCAGAGTCCTGGGTTTAAATTCAAGCTGTGTTTCAATTTGTTATGGCTTTGGGTCAGGAGGTTTCTTCTCTCTTGTGCTGCTGTTCCTTCTGTAAGATGGGGAGATAAAGGGGTACTCATCAAACTAAAGAGTATGTAGTGAAAATTAAAGCTAGCTAATTAGTACGCATTATTTTGGTACTTCACTTTTATAAGGTTATTATTTTCATCTGTCAGCAGCATAATGGCTGCCCAAAGTGCCTTGTAAATCTGTCACATTTCTGGCCAGTAAAACTTCCAGAGAAAAATGAGAAGTGATGAGGGTTTTTTCACTAGGTAAAAAAAAAGGAAAACACTGGAAGTCTTGCTGAATGAGTAACAGTATGGGAGGTGTCCTCATAAATGGAAAGCACTTTGAAAGTGCTTTTTCACCCCTTCCCTCCCCCTCAATAAACAAACTCTAGGACAAATGTGGAATGTATTTTGAACACATGACAGTAGTTGTTTTCAAGTTTACAACTTAAATGGGGCTATTAGATGTGGTTGCAAAGATTTATGTAGTTTATTCTGGGATCTACACTCATTTCTTTGGCAGATCATGTGTGCTGTCAGTAACCTCAGTTGTGAAAATGGATTTTTGTCTGGAAAGTGAAATAATCTCAAATCTTACTTTGACCTGATATAGTTACTTTATGCTTGTCCTTCACTTAGTCAATTCTACAGCAATGGAGTAACTGGGATTATGCTTGCTCTTGAAGGTGAATAAGAGGAGTAGGAGGAACCATACCAGAGGGAAAGTGGGGCTCTAAGAGGAGGGGGTATAATCAGAAGATGACACCTTTCCAATATTTAAAATCTTTCAGTCTTATTTGGAGGCTAAAATTAATTTCTCAGCTAGACACATTTGAACCATATTCTGGAAGTGATGTATATCTCTAGAGTGCATTTTGGAGCTACCGGGTCATCATGATTAACTGACAAGGGGTGAAGAAGTGGGGGAGCTGGTTAGCTTGCTCAGTGAGAAGGAAGGGAAGGCTGAGCTGGCTATTCAGCGAGGTGGAGGAGTGTGTTTTATAGAGGCAATTTGCAACAGTGGATGGGTTTGAGAGAAGTGGTAAGTGTACTGTTGTTTTTCTATACATATGAGACTTACCTGCCTCCTGCTGTCTTTGGAAACAGTTTTGTAGGCAGGCATAAGGCAAAAATACTCTATACGTTACTTCAGCACATGAAGTTGATTTTCTCCTTGATGGCATTGGAAGTTCATTATGAATTCAGCTTTCTACTCTCAGAGCATGCATAATTGAAATGACAAATCCACCACAACCATTGGGTATGAATAAGGTCCGGATAAAGTTATACAATCCCTCTGGTTGTGCAGTTGGCATAAGAAAACAGTGACTTCACTGCATGCTATGATTAGAGAAAATTTAATTTCTAAATCCAAGGTGGGCCAAGCAAGCTTTTTACCATTATGCCTTCTTCTTATACCTGTTTTTCTTTGTAGCCCTTGCATCTTGGAAGTTTTACAAGTAATTACTGGCAGAAATATGGACAAGTACCCAAATGGCTTAGGGTGGAAATAAAATGCAGAAGGCGGTTTTCAATACTTGCTAGTTAGACATTTTCTTTGGAAGAAAACCATGAGAGCAGAATGTAGCTGTAGAGTTGAATTCTTAAGCAAACATTTGGAACTTGTAACTCCTGTTTTTTGGTCTATTTTTGTAAAGGATCACTTTTGTGATGTGCGGGTTTTATTTTTAGTTTTAAGCTCCCAAGTGATGAATTGAATGGTCACAGTCTTAGCCTTTGCCCTCAGTTTTCCCTGTGTCTGTTCCTTGAAATGCTAGAAGACCTGTTGTTAGCAGGCAGAAACAAATGCCTTACAAGGCACATAGCAAATGAGCACAGTGGCATACATAGATCATCTGTGTAGTTAACACTTGCTGGAGGAATAGACTGGAGATGAATGACTTAACGGGAGGTTGGAGAACTTACTGCTGAGTATAAACTCACAATCCTTTCAACTTCTCCTACATCCTATGAGGAAAAAAGGTCAAAGTTTTAGAGTTATTCTTTCAATTATGCTAAAGTTTGATTTGTGATCAGTTACAGGAGGAGATGGGAGAGGCCTGCATACTGTGTGACAAATTGTGGTGAAGATTTAAGCCTGTTCCTGTATTGAAAGCTGGACAGTTAGAACCAATGTTTCCATTGATAATGAGCGAGAGCCCTTGCAAAGCAAAGCCCCCTTCCCATAGCACAACCTCCTCTGTATTTAATCCTCTTTGAATACTCTTTGTTCTGTAGCTACAGTTGCCGTGCTGAACCCTCTTGTCCAAGTCTGAAAAATTGGGGAGGTTTCTTGAACCCCCCACTGAACTATAAATGAGCTAAAATGTAGGTCAGTCTAATTAAGAATGATGCCTGTAGAAAAGGTTGTTGCCTGCTGGATGAAACAACTTACATGTCTGCGTTGGCACACTTCTGGATAGATCCTCCACCGTACCTCTGATACTACCTGTTGTTTGAGATTTTACGTTAATCAATATATTTAGCATCCAATCTAATGCTTCTTGCAAGGGGGCAGCACTAAAGAACTTGAATCCTCAGTGTCACCAGCAGCTATGAGATGAGCACTGATGTCCTGAGAAAAACATTGCAGAACCATAATGAAGTCACTTGTGATGTAACACTGTTTTCTACTCTAAGTTTAGACTCTTCTGGGAGAAAATATTTGAAAACACTACCTTCCACCAACCTCCCATAGCCCCAACAGATGAAATCACTCAAACAAGCAACAAATAGGAAGAACTCCAAATCTATTCGTTTATCAAAGTATCTTTTTTCTCCTTTCTCTTAGACAATGATATTAGGAAGAGATGGCAAAAGAGCAGGCTGTATGCTAACCTGAGGCTTTGTTTATGCTTAGTGATGTGCTATTTGCCACAATAATGGTTTCCCAAATTTCAAAAAGCTACATCCCCATTGAGCAAACAAAATCGACCCCACCCTTCACATCTATCAAGCAATTCTTTTATCAAAAGCATGTTCCTTTTTTTCTTGCTCATACCCTCTATTCCTTCCCCTGTTCTCCCAAACACAGTTTCTGAAATGCTAATTCATATCCCCCAGCATGGATCTACCTTTCCTTTCCTACACTCCCTTGGAGGTACTTTGAACTAGTCTGGGCAGGGCCTTGAGCAACTTGACCAAAGTTGGCCCTGCTTTAAGGGGGGATTGGACCAGATGACCTCCAGAAGTCCCTTCAAATGTAAGTTATTCCATGATTCTATTAACATTATTAATTAGACAGTGGTTTAGCATTTAAAGTAGCTTGACTAACACCTGTGAGCACTGCAGGGAAACTCTGACCCCAGGTCTGCACGCCACAGCCCAGCTTCCACCTTCCAGAACTGGACCTTAAATGTAAATCTTGCACCTTTTGAACATCAGCTCTTGGACTATCTCCATGAGTCCACAAATAAAACCTAGCTCTTAAACTCCAGTGTTCATGAGCTCTAAGTCAAGTGTTAACATACAGTCATTTGGATTTAGCACATAGCCCTTGCTGCTACTGGTACCAGTTCAGAAAGAGTACCTCTGCACCCATTTTCTTCATGTTCTCTTGTGAAAAATTTCTCCACTTTTTGAACCTGCCTGGAAAAGGCCCCACACCAGAAAGGTGTTGCTTTACAATGTGAGATACAAAGCTATACTCTGAGCAGCTTTGAAAGCAGGCAGTCTGCTGGGTAGATTGCATGTCTGCATGTGGAATCAGAGTGTGCTGTTGGCGATGGGGTCCAGACCTGCTCACACTGGTAAGCCACAGGCTGCTCATAAGAAGTCCCATGGATGGAAGATGAGCCTGATAATAAGCATGGTATTGACTGTCACTCCAGGGAGAGAAATCTTCGGTTGGCCTGCTGTGGCTGCCCCCTTTGCCATGAAAAGGAGTGGCATGCTGGTAAACCACTGCATTTTCTTACACTTTGGAAGAAGAGAACACTTCTTCACACCTTATTTTCTCTTCTCCTGACTTAGTCACACTCTGGTTTTTTTCATGCTGTTATCTAAAGGCCCTCCAACTGTGGCTGGCACTCAGGTAGCTGCTCTGTGTATAGCAAGAGCTACAAGAAGATGTGAAGGGTGTGAGAATCCTTCAGAGATGGTGTCACCACATAGGTCTGCCTGGAAGAATAGCAGATGCGTGTATTCATTGATCCACAAATCATGTCTGAGGACGTTTCTCTGGTAACTGATACTCTTCAGAGCAGACAAAGGGAACACAGGGCACGCTGGCTGATTCTATAGGTCTGTTCTTGTCTCAGATGCTAGCAAAGAAGGAGGGAGCTGACTTTGTGTAGCTCAGTGTTGAGGGTGTATTTGTGAATGATAGGGAGTACCAAGCACAGGTCTGCTGGGATTACAGTTGCAGACCAGACCAGAGGGAACAAACTGAAGCAGTATTGCTTTGAACAGCCTACCAGGAAAAGTCTGCAGCTTCTGCCATCCCCCAAAATGTGACCTGGTTTTATCTTACAGTGCTGGTTGGCACAGGTGAAAACCATGCCAACATGTATTCTGAATTAAAGCACTGGCAATAATGTGCAAGTGCATGCATTTGTGCCCTAACACAATTAAATAATAGAGTTAACTAACGGGTCTACGTAGCACACATCTGCAATAAATAGAAATAAACATACTACAGGGCCCTCTGGCCATATCCAAACCAAGAAACAAACCTGCTGTCGTTAAAATCTAATGCCATGTCTAAAGCCTTCTTTTGCCTGAGGTTTTTACCCTCAGAGGTCTAAAAAGAAGGTTGCTCCAGCCAGCTCTAATCTCTCCTGTTGCAGGCAGCTCATCCATGCTTCATAGTTTTTTCCTGAATTACTAACCTTGACACGATAGCTTTCCTAGGCATTACTGAGCCTGTTGTCCCCAGCATTTTCTGCATGAATAGTTCATTTGTGCTTTCTGATAAATTTGTTCTGTGCTGCAAAGGGGGCCTTGTGAGAAAAATGAATATCTATAGACACGGACATGAACTATGGTATTTTTGTACTTTAATCCAAATGGATAAGACTGTTAGAGGTGTACTCTGAATAATCAGTTACCAGATGACTGCTAGTCAACTGCAGCTAGGTTGCTGCTGGAAGAAATCGCAAAGGTAAGTGCCCAGCTTGCTACCTAGAAAGGTATTGAAGACTCAGTTCAGGCTGACGTCTTATAATCCTCAATGGCTCTATGTACTGAGCACAGCAGCTCCATTCTTACAGTCAAGAAATGACCCCTCTTATGGGGCAGAAAGGATTTTAAGTCCTTATTTGCAGCTCCAACCTTGATTCTCCTGTTTGGATTGTAGAGATTTAAATATTTACTCAGATACGACAAGGGCTGCTTATCTTGGCAGGGTATGTCTATAGTATCTAGGAAGGGCAGCTGTGGTGATCTGATTTTGCTTTTTAAAAAATGAGGGAGAAAAAGATAGAAAGTGGAGCATCAAATATACTCTTTGTTTTATTTTGTTTTGTTTCAGGAGAAAATCTTTAGTCCTGAAATGGTGCTCCCTGCAAAGCAGAAACAGAAAAAAATTTGGTTTTGTTTGCCCTTCAATAGGCTGGATTGAACTGGAAAAGTTTCAGGATTTGGTCTGTTTCTTTGTTGGGATTTTGCCTTTCCCCGCCCCCCCCCCCCCCCCCCCTTTCTCTTCCTTCTCTTCTCTCTACTCCTTTCTTCCCAT
>NW_010972537.1:1884980-1895092 GCF_000737465.1 Haliaeetus leucocephalus
CCTTCCCCCCCCCCCCCCCCCCCCCCCTTTTTTTTTCTAAATTGTTGAGAAAAGCTTCCTGTCACCATTGTGGGAACTGAGCTGCTGAGAAGAGAGAATTTGAAATAAGGGTAATGGGGCATCAGAGCTTTTGCTGTGTTGGTTGAAGCTCTGCAGAAAGGCTAGAAATGAACATTTTATGGAGCAATTTCACTTGACCTCTTTGCTTGACTTTTTGTGAATTCAGCTCAATTTCCTTCAGCCTTCACCATATTTTATGGCATGGATATTTTTTCCCTCCCCTGTGGAGCAAAACAGGTCTTTTTTTACAAGAAGTTAATTGCCTAGGATGAAGTCAGCTGAAAAAAATTCTTCCTGAGAACAGGTTGCTTATTCCCTCTTCTTTTCATATAAGTTTGGTGAATTTTAATTTGTGGCAAGTTTTTGCTGTTGCACAGCAACACTTTCACACACAAACCACCCACCAGCTCCAAGCAAATATAATGCTAATAAACCAGGAGCAGTGAAGCTGAGTAATAGGTGACCTTGTAGTTTACTTTCTAGTAGAGGTTGCCTGTCTGGTTGTTCCTTCTCCCCCACTGCTGTCTAATTCTTTATCACACCATCTCACCTAGATTTTTTTTATCCTTTATATTTTAGCATGTAATGTTACAGTGGACATACAGTATTTATTTTAAGTAGTGTTGGTTACAGGCCTTCAAAGACACTGCTAGACAATATTTCTCTGTAACAGGCAAAGGAGTCTTTAAGGACCTGGAAGAGAAGCTAGCTCTGCTTGTAAGGAGACTAAATGAATGTATTGAGAATTACACTCCTCTGCCTGCTGATGAAAATGCAGTTGCCAAAGCTGCAAAACACTGCCTCACACCCTATAGGTTGCCATTAATGTCCTGTCCTTAAAGGTGCACAGCAGCACCAGCTTGGGCACTCAGGCAAGGAGCCCATCCCAGAGTGTGGTTTGACTCTTGATTAACATCAGATAGCTGGGAATCTCAAGGGGGGCTTGTCTGCACCATAGGTGGGTGAGTGTCTTATGTAGACATTGGGGCATGAGATCAGTCCATGAATGCCTCCTGTTAGGTTCCTGATTGCTGCAGAGTACTTGCACGCTTGATAAAGTTATAAGCAATCAGTCAGAAGCCATCAGGAGATATTTAAATCCTTTGTCTCCTAGAGGACTTGTGCATTTGGCTGGCTGTCAAGGACCTGAAGTCAGATAACTGCCACAGTCCATCTGCGGTGCACCAGCGTGGGTCAAATAATTTCCTAGCCACTGATCCTTCACCAGTGACCTCATGTGGCTTCTGCTCAGCAACAGTAGAGCAGTAGTCCCATATCCTTCCCAAACATGCACTTCTCAGTTCTCTCCTGAGTCTAGGCATGGGATTAGGCTGTATGCCTGGCATCTGCTATGATCCTCCTGATGGCATGGCCCAATGACCAGAACCTTTATTTATCCTTCTCTTTTTTTCTTTCATGATTTTTTTTTCCCCTCTGATGTGTATTTTCATCTTCCTCAGAGCAATTATGGTGACTACAAAAGCAGTATCTGTCCTTGTAATAGGACAACCCCTTAGTAAATCTGAGATAGCACTACCTCCACTTGTTTTGGGGAACTGGTTATATCACTCCAAGAGGATGAACATCACTTAATGTTCAAAACATTGCCTGTGCTCATCTGCACTTGTCTCAGCTAACTGCATCTGACTTAATTCCTGAATAGTCTTGTTGATGTGGCCAGGCCACCCTCCTGCTACACTTCCTCATTTTAATATGAATTGGAATGGACCGTTCTTGGGCTTTGAGAGGCCATCTTGGAAGACCAGCCAACTCTTTCAGGGCCCTTTGCCCTGGTACGCTGCCTCCCAAGCAATCTTTCTATCAGTTCCCTGAACAAGCTGAAGTATGCTTTCATGAAGTGCAGGGTGGTAATTCTGCTACTTGCCTTAACATCATCTGGGAACTTGCATGCTACCACCTTATAACCACTGCAGCTTTCATCGTAAACCTGCTTTCATTTTCCCAATTATTTGTTCTCTCTCCTTGAGTGGCATACAAAGCAGAGCATCTTTTCTGTTGGCTTGTCCAACACATCCATGAATAAATGATCCCTAGCAATTCCAGAAACTTCCTGAATTGCTTGTGTCCAGCGATGTTCCCCTCCAAGCACACGCTGAGTTGCTCCCCAGCTAGTCAGTCTCTAAGCTGTATTCTTGCAAGAGGTTATTCCTTGCTGGATGCAGGACTTTGCATTTGTTCTTACTGAATTTCATAAGGTTCCTGTTGGCTTATTCCTCCAGCCTGCATAGGCCCTTCTGAAAAGCAAATGCTTTTGCTTCAGAGGTACGTGCTTTCCTACTCCCATGGTACATGAATACTCTACTAGCCATGGCTACTGTCTCCCTTCACACGCACACATACCCTGCTGTCACCCTCCTTCCAAAGCAGTTGAAATGGAGATAATGGTAAGGCAATTCCATATGTTCTGATTACACATGACCTCATTAGCACACTTCTTTCTGCAAAAAACCTCTTCAGATAATGAAATCTTGTTCTGGAACAAATAAGTTGTTATTTTATGAAAAAGCAGTGTAGGGGAAGGGGATTTCATTTTAGCAATTTTTTATTGTTCGTTTTTTCTGAGAGAAAAAGAAAAGGAGAACGGCAAAATGACAAGGAAAAATAAAACAAAAGAAAAGCAATTGCTGTATTTCAAAACCAGTGAAAATTAGACTAAGCAGTAGTAGAAGCCAAATGGAAATCATAATTCTTCTATTTCCCTGGCTGCTCAGACATGTGTAATAGGCTTGGCAAAGTGTCAAGGAAAACAGGGGCCAAGCTGTGGTGTGTTCAGAAGAATCAAAAGGCTGCTCGTTAAGAGAGGCAGATTTCAGCACAGCTCAGAGGATAAGAGTCTGAAGCTCATCTGCAGCTTATTCTTTACGAAGAGGATAGAGGAAGGTAAAACACGTACAATGCAAGGACACTTTTCAGCTTTGGAAGGAAGACAAAGGCAATAGTGCAGTCTTGCTAGGTGCGTTTTGTTTCTTTTGATTTAGCATAGTGTGCTTTAAGCCAAAAGTACATGGCAAAATTAAAAGCATGAGCAGCATAACTAGCTTTAACAGCTATAAAATGTGGACTCAGCTAGGTCATGGTGAAACACAGCCCATGTAATAGCACCCAAAACAGAAGTCAGAAAACCCACTGTGATTCTAATTCTCTTACAGAATGTACCTGTCGAAATTAAATTGGCAGAAGTTGCCAGGTCTTTCATACTTGCATATTCAAGCAAAGGAACTGACAAGCCCAGAAAGTTAACATATTTAACTTCCTTTTTGAGAGAATCCCCAGGCTGACAGCTTTGCTCTTGATTTTTGGTCAGGAGGGTCTGAGTCCCAGTGCCACATCACTGATGTAGTTTTAGCTTCAGGAGTAGAGGTACTGTGTTTCTGTGGTCTGTCACAGAGCCTCCTTCCACTTTTTCCAAGATTGCTTCACGATGGAATAGCATTGCCTTTGTGCATGCTCTTCATGAAAGGATGCTGCAAATGTCAAAAGGCACTTGAGAAAAGTCAGAGAAATGACCCAGTGGCAGGAAAAAACAAACTTTCACAACGGGAATCTTACAGAGGTGAACGACTTTGTTTTACCAGAGAAATCAAAGATCCAGAAGCAGCTTCCCACCTGGGAAATCCCTGCATACCTTGTTGCACAGAACTGAGGTGATATACTAGGGGAAGGATGATGGTTTATCCAGTTATTCCACTCTTTCCTTCACATACCCAGTGGTGACAGTGGGTCACTGTGGGTTAGTCAATGACATGTTCTTAGGGTCATTGCATAAGGGTGTTCACGCATGTAAAAATGTTCTCATGATGGAACTAAATAGAAAGTACCATCTGGAGTAGATTAACTTCAGATGTTGAAAGTAACCTTGCCATTTTCTAGCAGTGAGGTCAGCTGAACATTAAAGTAGCTTACTGGGCAAAGAAGTGTGATTGATTGTCTTTGCTTGGGCTCTTTCAAGTCAGATTTGATACATTTTAGAAAGATGTTCTATTTGTTTGTGGGTTGTTTTTTTTCCTAACCGACTTTGAGGGGAAAAACCCCATGTTTCTGAGTATTTCAGAGGTCAGAATAAATGGTCAAAGGAGTAGTCCTTCAG
This sequence comes from Haliaeetus leucocephalus, assembly GCF_000737465.1. NCBI lineage: Eukaryota > Metazoa > Chordata > Aves > Accipitriformes > Accipitridae > Haliaeetus > Haliaeetus leucocephalus. The sequence goes on from NW_010972537.1 coordinate 1,889,149, forward strand.
TGCTTCGAGGATGGGAACCTAGGGTCCATGCCAGATCATTTAGGTTTATTTTTAGAAGCCAGCTTAGAATTGTTACTATGGACATAGTCAGGAACCAGTACAGTACAGCGCTCACAGCAAAGCAGTGACTTCTAGCTGGTCCTGGACAGAAGATACAGATCGGGACACCAGGTCAACACAGACCACGTCTGTTGTCTGTAATGTTCTTTTTTGCCAGGCTCTGTAACACCACAACCTGGACCCCCTTCTGTCTTACTGTTTTCTAATGTCTTCTACCATTTTGGCTTTGAGTTCTCCTTTTCTTCTGGTCCTGCACACCTGAGAGACTTTACACAAACCTGATTTGTTTAGTTCAAGCCCTCTATGGTATTTTAAGAAGGCAGTTCCTGACCACTGCTCTGTCAGAGTGAGGCAAAGCCTTCTGTTTCAAAAGCATTGCCATTTGAATATGAAGAAAACTGTTGTCTTGGTACAAGAAAAATTGCAGGAGTTTGCAAATGAGTTGCTGAAAACTTGGGAAGATGAGAAAGGAGGAGAAAAACACAGATATTGTCTTTCCCTTTATGCCCTCCTTCCCTTCCTCTCCTCCCTTCCCTTCTCCCTTCCTCCCTTTTGGATTATCTGGTGTATAAACAGCTTTTATTATGAACTTTGCAGAGAACATTAAAGTTGTTCTTGGACCTTGCTTGACACATAACAACCTTCCAACAGAGAAGACTGGAAAACCCACAGAAAGCTGAGGGGGTATTGGGGCTTGCCCTTATGTTTAAAGTTGTGACCTCTGTTGTTGTAATATGTCATTTGTGAGTACCTTTATTTAATGAGCAGACAACTCATGTTTGGCAGTGACCTCAGAGGTGAAGTCTCATGTAGAAGGTGTTACGCTGGTCTGTTCTCAGGGTGTGAGAAAAGTACGAGCGACTGCAGTGAGGTCTGCAGCGGAGAGGAAAGGTCACTTGTTCCTTACCAATGGCACAAGAAACTGCTGCTACCTGGGAATCTGACAAGTCTGCTAAACTACGAACCGAAGTATAAGAAAAGCCAGCTGAACACCCTTGAGCAGTTTTCCACTGTAGCCCCTTCACAAAACTGCAGCAGCTGAAAAGAAGCCTAATTGAACTACTTCTCGAAAGAAGAGAATTGCCAGCACTGCAGGGTCTGCTGTGACCCAGCTACTCCTGGCTGCGCAATGGCCTCCAGAGAATCCACCGCTAAGTCCCTGGCAGGGTGCTTTAACCATGGGCTGAGCTTTTGCAAATCAGCATGTAAGTTGCTGAAACTCATTTTTATTCCATTGCCTCTTCACTGTGTAAGCGCAGTTTGGGGTGAATAGGAAAGCCAGCCTCTTAGAAGAGAAACAGAGAAATCTAGGCGCTGTTGGTCTACAGAAGGCACTATTTCTACCTTACCTATCTCTTTTCTTAACTTACATCCAGCCTCCCATTTGCATCCACTGCAGAGAAGGATTCCTGGCGTAAAACCAAGCAGTGCTAGGTGGCCCATGTTCATGCCACTGAGGGCTAGCTCCTGCTGCAGTGCACTGGCCATAACCACACTGCATAGCACCTGTCTCTAGCCCGTGTACCTCTCACTTGCATGTGCTGGCATGTGCCTGCACCACAGCATTTCATAAAAGATCCACATTGCACGCTCTGTCACTCCTGTGACAAGGCACTACCCAGCCGTACGGCACCTCCTTTTGCTGTTTCTGACAATGCCGTATTTGCTCTTTGGACCAGGTGGACTCTTTTCTTTGACCTGGGCAAAAGCAGACATCACCTGCTCAATGCATCATACTAGGTGGCTGGATAATTTGTCTGCAGACAAGGACAAGACTGCTGTCAGAAACAGGGGATGTCAGACCAGATCACTGAAATTAGATGATATACAGCCTCATTCCCCACCCCCACCAGTCTGGTTTATTCTGCACAGGTAACCTGGAAAAAACAGACTTTTACAAATGTTCCTGAATGTCATCTCTCTTATTAATAAGCTGGACCACAACTCCATCTCCAGACATTCACCCAGGTTTGTCAGTATGGAATATCCTGGCTCAGCGCTGATAATTCTGTGATGAGAGATGAGGTAGAAAAATGCAAGGTCAATCTGTAGGAGGAATCATTTTGGGGGACTAAACTATAATCCCCTTTGTTTGTGTATTTCTCAGATCCGAATTCCACATGTGCATAATTTACGTCAATACAAGGAGGTAGCCAGAGAAAGGAAGAAATAAATAATTTACAGTAATAAACAACAATCACTGCACATCTTAAATATCATTCCTCATGCACACAGCCACAGAATGGATTTATTCAAAACCATTTCAAGGCCTGGCACAAATTCTTATTTATCACTCTGAGGGCTTTCCCCCCTCCTCCAGGCTGTAACAAAAGTCTGCTTGGTGGGGAGCTGCTGTTTACATCCAGCGCGTGCTAGGCATCGTCCTCTAAATCCATGCTTACACAAAAGAATCTCCACAGTCTGGAACCCTGAACTTTGTGTTTATCCTAAACACACACATACAACTATTTACACCGGAGAAATCCTTTAGAAGACAATAGCCACGGGTAATGTCGAGCTTTAGTATGGATGGGCAGAGGAGAAGGTATGGAGTCTAAATGCATGCTGTTTTCTCCTGTACTTTCTGAGTGCTATAAAAATGTTTGGGGTGTACTTGAATGGAAATGTGCAATGCTACTCTGTAGTATATCTTGAGTGAGAAGAGCTAGAGGGCCGTTAGGGCTGGTAACAGAGCGCTGTCTCAGCTGTAGAATTCTCTCCAGCTAAATTTCCTAGTACTCTTTGATAGAATCACCACTTCAGATACAATGTACAATTTTCATCTGCAGGTTTTCTTCTGGTTGTTTTTTTTTCCTTTGCTTTCCTTCTTTCCCTCTCCCTAATGGAAAAAGACACATTTGTCGCTGTCTAAAATTAGTATATTGTCTGTGTGTTTCCTTCCTCTCTCCCTGCTCAAAATCTGCATTCTCAAATTAGGACTGGCATGATCTAATTAAGACAGACATAAGAGAGAGAGAATGCTCCAGAGGAAGGCTAGAGTAGGAGTAACAGGAGGAGAATTGTGATTTTTTTTTTTATTCCTGCTCAGGCATAATCTTAAAGACATGAAGCAACACACATGCCTACTCAAACAAGTTGTTAGCAAACTAATCGTGCATTACAAGACAGCAGAGCCACACTGTGCTCATTATACACTGTTTAAAGACGGTTTTAGTGCAGTCAGAAGGCAAATCAAACATGCCTAGACATAAGGTTGAATGGGGAAGATTGCGTCTTTTCTTTTAAGAGGCATAGGAGAAGTCATTTGCTTTAGCATCAGTCTGTCTTCATGTAAGACGGGAATACTGAGCCTGAATTGCCTATCTGCTCAACTCAAAGGGGCCTTTGAATCAGAGACTCCTTTTCTCAGTTCTCTAGAAGAGAATGGGAAGAAGGACTTTCTTAAGCAATTCATCCTTGTGCCTAGATAAAGTGGCAGGCAACAAATAGCTAAAGGCAGTTGGCCATCCTGGTAATGGATATTTGTAACAAAAAAACAACTTTAAGGTGAACAGAGGTAGAAGATAGTTTGAACAGTATATCCAGGGAGAAGTTCCATCATTATTAAACATAGACTCAACATGTACAAGAAGTGGAGGGGTGGACTAGCCTTGTATATGGTTACATCACATGTATGAATATTTATGATAAGAGGCTGAAAGACAGGTCTTTTATCTCAAAAGATACTTCTATTCTAATACTAATAGCCTATATATATGAAAGACTTAAACAGATTTGTCCATGAACCGTGGACTTCATGTCCAGCCTTTGTGATACGGCTGTTCTCCTCATTTCAGCAGGATAAAATTAATTTTGTAGATTTGCATGACCTTGTACTAAAACTACTGCAGCCATAAGAAGTTTTAGGATTTCTTTGGAAAAAAAGTTAAATTTATTATAGCTGTTTTGCAAGCATTTGATAAGTGAGATCCAGTCTTTGCCATTCCAGGTAGCATTGTGGTCCTGCACAAGGATGTTCATAATCAAAGAGCTCAACTTTATTAAATTCAGTCATGAAAGAACTAGTAATTTCACTGTAAAATGTGGCTCCCTTAGATATCTTTCTATATATTCTTTGCTGTATGTGTGCTGCTTTTCTAGTACACTCAGTGGAGACTACAAAGATCCCAATGAGTCTTCCTGTAAACTGTATGATAAGGTGTGATTTGTCCCTGTAAATCTAGGCATTTAATGCTGTTTTAGACATTCTAGGGCATGAAAAACTTATATATTTTTTTTTTTTAATCAGACTGTCCTTTATCCAAATATCCACATCCCAACAACATTGGAATATGTAGGATGTCTTTTACATAAGGTGCTCCATGCAAACATCTGTGCTCACAAAGGTGTTTGCATTCCAGTTTCTTTATACACCATGGACAAAGCACATGAAACAGCTAGACATATTACACTGTGGTTTTTCTGTCTATATACACACTGCTAGTCACGCCAGGACCATGACTAGTGTAGACAGACCTTGCCAGAAACAGTGAGATGGGAAATGAATGGGAGATAGAATTGCTGGGAGGGGGGTGAGCAGGACTGTGTTCATCCTGCCTCAGTGTCCCTTCACAGCCTTTCCTTGGTACTGCAGCTCATCGTCCGTGGGAGGAATTCCTCTCCCTTGGCCAGATCAATGGCCACATAAAGCTATATCGTGCGGTTCGTTGACTGATTTTTTGTGTCTCCTGCAGAGACATGAAGAAAGGGTAATACCAGGCACTTGGTATCCTTTCTTGCATATGCACCTCTACTTTCAGACCTGCCTTGTAGGAACCACTCCTTTCTGTTTACACAGAGGAGGCCTTTTGCATGGGAGGAGGAAAGATGTTGCTTTGATGGCCACTTGGATGAGACTAGTGCACCTGTAAGGAAGAACCAAGGGAGAAACCTAAGAGCCTGTGCTTGCTCAGCATGTGCTGTGCATGTCTCCCTGAGGAAGCTATGAGTGAGCTGAATTGTTTCATCTGAGGTACAGTCATCCACCATGCTTCCTGCCCTGTAAACAAAGGAGTAAGATACTTGTCCAGGGCTGGAAAACACTGAAAGTAAACATAGATGCCTACATCAGACACTTAACATGTAGAACAGAACAGAGCAGAACAGAGCAGAATAGAATAGAATAGTTCCAGTTGGAAAGGACCTACAATGATCATCTAGTCCTACTGCCTAAATATGGAAGCCTGCAAGACAAACTGCCCTGAAGCATTGTGTGTGTGGCTTCCAGTTTTAACTGGTGTTCCCTAAAGCTGGGAAGTGCTTATGGCTTTGCAGACTGTGATGCAAGTGGGAGTAGTCTGTATACAAAGACTGGACTTGCACCCACTGTCTCTACTTCACTGACTTGCATTCTCCAGTCTCTGTCATTGTTGCCATGCATTGAATAGAGTACCATTAAAGTACTTAAATATTTCCTTAAATAACAAAGAGAAACACTGCAGCACTTTGTGTGTTATCTGTTCCCTGACAGCACGAGGCAAAACCATTTCATGGCAGCCTCCAGGGACAGAGGAGAGTTCTTTATAACAAACCTGACAAGGGCACTGCTTCCCAGCCCTCAGCACAAACCTGAGCGTGGACCAAGCACCACTCTATTACAATGCTGTTCCACTGCACACCCTCTCGTGATTGACGGTGGATATCTTACTTGTCAGTACAAATATTCAGGGAGACCACATGATTGATGTCCATGGCCTAAAAAGATTCAGTACATTTGTTTTGTCCATTATGTTGTTATCTTTCAGAAGCTCCCATCAGATTAAAAATTTCAGTCAGAAAATTGGATATGTCCTGTTCTCTCCCCTTCCCCTAGATGAGTTTTTAGCATAATAATCTAACTAAATTGCACCAAAAAAAAAAGGGGGGGGGGGGGGGGGACAAAGAA
>NW_010972537.1:1895102-1899275 GCF_000737465.1 Haliaeetus leucocephalus
AAAACAATAAAAGAACGAAAAAAAAAGAAAGGGGGGGGGGGGGGGGGGGGGAGAAAAAGGCAAAGTAGACATATTTTTAACTTTTCTGCTTCCGCTAAGCTTCAGCCTTAGTTAAGGGACACAGGCTGCCTTTCAGTCCCCTCCATGCTGGCAGAGATCCATAAGGCTTTCTCTACGGAACAGATTATAGGCAACTGTGCAGTGGGAGTAAATTTGGAAGGAGCTTGTCATCGTGGTTATCAGTACTCCTAGAAGTCCCAGCCAGCATCAGAGCTCAACAGTATACAAATGTGTGGTAAGACTATTTTTCCTCACAGGACTTGGCCCATCATCGCCATGATCCCTGCAACAAAAACCTCACCTGTGTCATTTGCACCAGGCTCCTAGAGTCTGTCTGTGGTGCCTGGCTGCCGGTCCAGCTATAGATTTAATTTTTACTGATGATCTCTGGGACTGCCAAGGCGTAGATAAAACTATACTGGCAACTCACTCGCTCTGAACACGCACATCTCCAGTTCTCTACCCCCAATCCAGACAGCAGGCTCAAGCCCAGCAGGCAACGTTCCCAGTCTCAGATATCTTCATGCCAGTCCCATGGTATGCTAAGCAAAGCCCAGTTTCTTTTCCCATCCCTCATTCTTTTCTCTTTGCAGAGGGTGCTGCCTTAAAGTTCTTCACCTTTGTAGAAACAAGTGTACCTGCTCAAGCACCCACTCAGTACTAGCACAAGCCTGCCCCATTCTTGAGACAGTCATCCTGCATCAGTTCAGGCTGGAAGAGTGGCTTGTAGTGTGTCCTAGAGACACTAAACACCATCTTCTGGGTACACTGCATGCAGCACTATTTGAGCCACCTTTTGGATCTGCAAGAGACAGAAGAGGGGCTTGAGTCATTTTACCTAACATGATATATCTGCTCCAGCAATTTGATGGCAGACCACTGTTCAGCAGCATGAGTTTAAATAGTTTGCACTGAAACAGTCTTTTCATGTGACTGTGACTCCTGGTTTTTTCCAGTATGATAAGTGGTGGAAAAGTGTGTCAAAATAGTAGCCTGTTGAAAAGGCTGAAAATCATTTGATCTGCATTTAGATTTCAGATTACAAAAGTGCACTTGGTACTGTGGGTTGTCATGTGGTGATATCTGGTTTCTAAAAATCCAGGTATTACAATTTTTAGAAGTCTATCAAACAGCTCAGAGTCATTAGGTACTGCAGATACTTTTAATGAAGGACAGGTTAAATACTACAAGCAGCTTAACATAATATGGGATCCTTGGCATAAATGTTTCTTAAAATTATTGTGCATATCCACTATGGGAAACAACTTTCCTGAATAGTTGTGAGGGTGGGAGGTACCTCTGTAGTCACAGAAGATTGTCACTCCATGCCAGACAGGCACATGCACATGAAAAAACTTGATCCTTCTCCCGGAAAGGGGGGAGGTATGAAGTGTTTAGTTTGGGGCAAAAGGGACCTAAACACGAGGAAGCTGCAGCAAGTGTAGTAGCTAACACAGCCAACGCTAGTAGCAGCTGTTACTCAATGTCTCAGGGGAGACTCCCAGGCCCCTGTGACCACAAATGGCACCATGAAGACACCTGAGCTCCTGTGGTTAGTGTGGTTAATTGATTTGTAATAAGTTCTACTATATTACTTTCCTGTTTGATTGACAGGTAGGTTTGGTTGGAAGAGGATCATTCAGAGAGCCATACCTTTTCACCAGATGATGGAACAAGCTACTTGGGTCTTATATTTCAAGCAGTTTGGTGTTGAATGCATCAGACTTTGGTTGGTTTCTTTGGCTTTGGGTGATCGCCGAGCAACGTGTTCTCTGGAGACTATGAAGCTGATTGTTTGCCCAGAGAAGTTGTGGATGCCCCATCCCTGGAAGTGTTCAAGGTCAGGTTGGACTGGGCCTTGACCAGCCCGATCTAGTGAAAGATGTCCCTGCCCATGGCAGGGGGGTCGGACTAGACGATCTTTAAAGGTGCCTTTTAACACAAACCACTCTATGATTCTACAGTTCTATGATTAGCTCAGTCACACAGTACAGGTCCCCTGATTAATCAGTCCTGCCTCAAAAACTAAAGACAAAAGAAAGAAGAAAACAAGTGCCTAGCAAACAGAAGAAAATGGGTGTGTGTTCTGTAATAGCCACCTGAGCGCGGTGGGAGTACACACAGTTGGGGGAAAATGTGTTCGCAGAGGGCATGGGCAAACTCAGCAGTAACTAAAAGAGGAAACAGCTGAAATGCATGTGCATATTCTTCCTGCTGCCATTTCAAATGCTTCTTTCTTCACAGGGAAGGGGGAGGCTGTGCAGAGCCCTCCATGCTGAGCTGCTAAATGAATTTTTTCTCATGAAAGCTGGGGGGAGAATGAGGCTGCCACTGACTCCCATCCTTAGCTATTGGAGTGTAATTGTGCCCAGGGCCAGGCAGCTGCTGCCTCCTGCCCCTAAACGGAAAGGAAGCAGTGCTTGTATTTTTAAGGAGGATTTTGACTGAAGCAAAATAGAGCAGTGGAAAAACATACAAACAGAGGTAAATGAGAAAGCTCTTGATTCTTTTCTTCACATTGGAAGGACAAGGAAAATCTCAGAGACAGACACAGTCATAGCTCAGTCTTGCTGGGAAAAGACTTGATGGGGCAGGAGAAGTTGGGACCAGCTGGAGACAGGAAGGTTAAAAATATCATAAAGTCAGTAGACAGGCACTAATTACCTGTTAGGGCAAGGGGAGGGCCCATGTCCCATTTCTTCTCACTTTTAGTCATCCGTGGGGTCCGCCTGTCCCTTTCTTCTGCTCTGAGGTTTGACCAAGTAGTGCCATCAGGATACCACACTGTCCTAAATGACCAGGTTAGCAGTCTCCATGAACAAGTATCTGTCCCTAAAAGTGCCACACAGCTCAGTAATGCTCTGTTTAAACTACTCTTACAAAACCTGTTGATTTCTGTGCTGTGTCGCCTTGTGCCACGTGTCCATGCTTTGGCTTTGAAGCACTCTGGGAATGTGCTAGCTGTGCCTTATCCAATGTTTCATTCACTCTGTGGTTCATCTGTCACTCCTGGCTCATCTGCCTCTCACCCAGCACTGAGGCTCTGCCCCTTCCTGCTCTCTTCAATTCTTCACCAAGACAAACAGTGAAGTGTGACCCTGAGGCCATGGCAAACAGCTTTATAACACTCACCCTAAACCAGCAGTGTCCTGAGCTAGGGCAAGCTGTGACAAAATGCCATGGAGATCTTCATGATACGGTATTGTAAGCAAATAATCAAATTGCAGCTTAAATTTGCATCACCTCCCAGTGTGATTGGAGCTGACAAGACCATGACCAAGGAAATGGCCCTGCATTATTGGCAGCATGAAAATGGTCAACAGGAGCATGCTTCTTGCAAGTATTCACAAGGCTTAAGACTTTCTTGTATCCAATGTAACGCATCATTTTTGTGGGTAGCTTTGCTCCCATGGAGCCAAAGTGGTGGGTGTAGCAGGTTGAGAAGAGGTTGCCCAATATCAGCTAAAGCTGTTCTAAGGCAGCTTAAGTTAAGGATGGTGGTCAGGTGTGTGTGGAATGGTCAACCTCATCAAAATCGACACGCGCTTCTCCATCCTCCTCTTTAGCAGCAAAATGTTTGTGGCCCATCACCATACAAGGTTTCCTCACCATTCTGCCTTGTTCCCAGCATACCACAAAAAATTTCTACAAGAGTAGAACGAAAAAACGCTTGTTCTTGCAAGTCCTTGCATATTACATGGCAACACTGTAGACCAGTTTGGTACTGTAAGAAATAGTGAGGTGGATTTGGGGTACATAAATTGTTATAAAAGTTACTTGTCCTAAATATTAATATTGCTGGAAGACCCTATGCCTGTGAAAAAAGTACATGGAAGTCCTTCTGATAATCTTTGAATACAAGATTATTTCTTCCTGGGAATTCTGCACTGAAAAATAAATAAATATGGAGGTCTACATAGCTGCTTCGCTTTATACTTTGGTATCAGACATGTCCTAAGGGGGACGCTATCTCATTTCTGTCCTGACAAAACCAATATCTCCTCTCTCTTCACTCTTTCATTTCTGTGGCCTTTTGGTTGACCTCTGATTTTCAGGCACGGAGGCTACAAACAGCAAAAGCTTGAAACAAATTTAAAAAAAAGACACTGTTTT
>NW_010972537.1:1899549-1900107 GCF_000737465.1 Haliaeetus leucocephalus
CTGAGGATCCTAGGGTCTAAGACACAGTGGGTTCAACTGCACCGGTTGCAAGCCCAGCTGAAATTCTCAAACTGCTGAAAGGAAGAAGACTGCACAGCCAATCACCTCTCACTGGACGACAGGTGAGCAGCTGGGAACAATGCGGAGTGAAATGTCCCGGGAAGAGAAAGCCACATATAGTATGATGCAGCAGCTCCTGCAAAAATATCAAGCCCATATAACTGAGCATAATTTGAAAATGCTGCTAAAATGGACAAAGGCAAAGTGCCCTGATCTTGAGTTCATAGCTATCTTTGATCCTGAACGGTGGGTCATGATACAAGTTAAACTCTGGGAAGCAGCAACTCAGGATGACAAAATTGCTTAATCCCTATTAGGGGCTTGGAGTTGTTTTTGAATGCTTAAAGAAACATGTTGGGACTGGTCCGGAACAGAGATCTGCTGCTGCAGAAGCTCCAGGTCCTGCAGTCCCCGGAGTTTCTGCTCCGATATTGGAACCTTCAGCTCCACCGTTGGTAGGAGCAGTTGGGGGGGGGCAGAAAAGGGTAATCATGAGGA
>NW_010972537.1:1900367-1900759 GCF_000737465.1 Haliaeetus leucocephalus
GTCACCTTGGCCAACATAACAGGTCAAGATTCTCTGTGCACCGCAACCGCATCATAAAGCCCACAAACCAATAGATAAGATGGCTATGACTCGCGCAGCACGCCTGGCCAGCAAGCACATGCGTCATAGGTTGCAACTAAGGCGGATTTTGGCACCCGCTGGCCATGTGTGCTGAAACCCGTTCCTCTGCAAATGTATAAATACCGGGATTTTCCGAAGAGCATCGGGCTGGTGTACGGCAAGGCCACCGTTGCCTCTGTGGGGACACCCACGTAAAGCTGGCACCTACCGATTGCTGGGCTGAGTTCACAGAGCAAGATGGCACAAGAATGCATGGATGGTTCATCTTCCTCATAGTCCTCGGATGGACATAGTTATGGATACTGCCACAA
>NW_010972537.1:1901287-1982611 GCF_000737465.1 Haliaeetus leucocephalus
ACACTGTTTTACCCTGCATGTAGGACCAGAGTCTGGAGCTTCTCTGTAGCTTCTCTCTCTACAGGCTGCTGGAGGGGTTGCTGGAGCAATGCCCTCACTGCCAGGGCTGTGGCTTCCTTCTGTGTTCTGGGCTTTGATTGCTCTATTGTGAATGTGGGGAGACTGCCAGGATCCCCTACAGAGGCTAGAGCTACACATGAAGTGGCTTCAAAGTTTTAGGTCTCTTCCCAGCATCTACTTTTTCCTGATGGATTTGTGACCTCTCCTGCCAGACCAACATCCACATTCTGAATTCTTGGCCTAACTAGGTAATGCCTTACCCTCATCCTACCACTAGCTTTGTTTGAAAGGTCTTCTGCTGCCATCAGTGGATGCTTCTGTGACTGGGATGGACTGACTTGCCTTGCTTTTTACAATCAGATGCACTTCTGTCTTTCTTTCACTTTCCTCCTTCTGACTTGTTGAGGATCTACCACCTTTATATATTGAGCCTGGAGAAGAGAAGGCTCCGGGGAGACCTTATTGCAGCCTTTCACTACTTAAAGGGGGTTTATAAGAAAGATGGGGACAGACTTTTTAGCAGGGCCTGTTGCAATAGGACAAGGGGTAATGGTTTTAAACTGAAAAAGGGTAGGTTTAGATTAGATATAAGGAAGAAATTTTTGCCAGTGAGGGTGGTGGAACACAGGAACAGGTTGCCCAGAGAGGTGGTAGATGCCCCATCCCTGGGAACACTCAAAGTCAGGTTGGATGGGGCTCTGAGCAACCTGATCTAGTTGCAGATGTCCCTGTTCATTGCAGGGAGGTTGGACTAAATGACCTTTAAAGGTCCTTTCCAACCCAAACCATTCTATAGTTCTGTAATTCTACATGCACACACTCAGGGTTCCCCCAGTAACGAAAAATGTTTCCTCCACCCCAGTATAAACATGAGCAGCCCTGAAGACACTCTAGCATATAGCAGGGTCTGCAGAGCTATCCACAGGAGAGTCAGACTACCCATAGAGCAGCGGGCAAGCTTATATTGCTGCTCTGGAGGATAACTCACTGGGGTCCTCAGTGTCTATGTGAATGGCATGACCTCTGTACATCTGGTACAGGACATTTCATGGATCAGAAGCCCAAGAGCTGCCACAATGGGAGATCTGCATTTAATTTCTTGCTTCGCAACCCAAACCATTCATAGTACAGCCTTGTCTCATGCATTGTCAGGCAGAAGCAACCTGTCACCAGTGCATCATCCTGCAGCATTCCTTTCTTTTTCCCTATTAGTATTAGAGATGTGTACCTTGACTTGATATTTGTTCCACCCAGCAAAATGGAGACAACTTCAGGTCACAGGGGATAGAAGACACCTCATTCCTTTGACTACCATAATCCACTATATCTGTAGCAACACCTTGGTTCCTTCTCATAGGTTATTGGATAAAAGAAATCAGATTTGTCCAAAAAACATGCAGCAACTGTGCAATGGAATTGCTGTTTGCAACCCAGGAAGGGGAAAACAACATAGTCTTTGGCAGGAAGGAGTGAGGAAGGTGATAGATTATATAGCACCTCCTTGGATTTTACCTTTTGGGTCTGAAACCATTGCATAAGGTTAGACAGATGCAGCTGTTTCGAGGAAATTCTTCTCCGGATATGGCAGTGCCTGACTTTCCTTTCTGCTCAAATTCTCCATGTCAACATCCTCCAGCCATCTTGAACACACCAGTCTTTTTGCAGGTGCATTGCTTTCCAAATCCCCACCATGACATTTACAGAGGAAGCTCCCACAGCTCCCCGTTCATTCCTTTATTTGCCTTCAGTGACCTTTTCCCAGTCCACCTCCTGGAACCCCTCTTCCTTCTCCTCTGTTCCTATTTTTCTCTCTAACTGGCACTGGTCATCTCTCTGTGCCTAATTATGCTCAAACCACGGCTGTTGCAAAAGCTTTTTCCCCCTGTATCTCCCACCATCTGGAACAGTCTTTTTTTCTGTTGTTTCTTTCTGCCTCACCGCTTCTTCATCTCTTTTCAAATCTCATCTGAAAACATCTCTGCTCCCATGCCTGTGCCTCTTAATTTCTCTTTCCCTCTGTTATTACATATTATTTAACTTTGATAAGTACCTTGGGATACCATTTGTATGAAACAAATTCTACTAAATAAAGCTGTACTCTACTGTCAGCAGAGTTTACCCAAACTATTTGCTTCCCCACTTGGTCTTCAGTAAATAGTAGACCCCCCCTGTGCTGATGACAAACAGTATGATGCTGATGACTGCCCAGTAATTGGGAAGAGGAGAGATGCAGCACTGCCTCGCAGATTTGTGAGTAACAGAGGCTGCTCTGAGCCAGAGTTGGAGGAGTAGGAGGATCTTCACCAGGAGGAGTAGGAGCAATCCCTGGGAAACGTGGGGGAAGACAGGGAAGCAGTGCAAGACGTTGTGAGATTGCAAGGCTTATTAATTATCAAGGCTCACTGATCAGCTTTGCTTTTCTCAGATCTCACGTATACGTGTAAATACCTGAGGCAGACACCTGGCATGAGGTGCAGATCTGAGGCACAAATGGCTCCAACAAAATTATCTAAGCATTGCTGTAAATAGGCTCAAGGGAAGCCAGCTGAGGGTAAAAAGCAGAGTTATAACCTGCTCACCTCTATAGTGCAGAGCCAGGAGAGGTGCGCAGAGGGCAGCTTGGTGCAGTTATATGTGGGGATGGGGGTTGTTCCCTCCCATTTGTTGGCCCTCCTCATCTGCTTTCCTTTAGCTGTGAGCTATTAAAAAAAAAAAAAAAGACAACAATAATAATAAAAAATGAAAAAATAACAACAGCATATGTTTTGGGGTCCTCTGACACTTAGCAAGACAGATGCCATTTATCGGTGGACGGTTTGTAATGGCTTTTCATACCGGTCCTGGATCCTAAAGTGATCCATGCTGCATCTCTTATGCTCTGCACCCACTGTCTGAAAGCAGGGGGGACAGGGCCGTTATATATATTCTTCTTCACAGTAACATAGAAATTCTCAGTCCTAAACTTGCCTCAATTTCCAGAGCATTGACCACTTTCCTAGGCCAGCCTTCGTACAAGGTAAAAGTGTTGTGGCAGGACATGCATCATACCTTCCGTCAGGGACACTGGGAGCAAGACAAGCTGGATTGCCTTTGGTTAAACCTAAGTTCTCACTGGAAACTTCTGCTAAAGGGTAACACATGTCAAAACGGGGGAGGCAATGGTGCTGTGCGGCTTACTGATTTAGTAAAAAATAGCCTACCCAGGGGATCTGCAGAGCAAGAAACATTCTGATAAACTGATTAGAAAGTAATTCTGAATAATAACCACTCTTTTGAGAAAATAATAAACTTGTTCCTGAAAAATTGAAGAGTAAAAGAGGCTAAATTTATTGAATAAATAATTTGCTATGAATTATTCACTCAGCTTTAGCACTTACAGCTATTACATTAAAATATTCCCCTATTTAACATATAATGCAAACTAATAACAATTAAAGTCAGCAGCAGTGGAATGTTCTTAGCGAGCCACACTGAGGATTGCTATGCAGCTTAGCCACAGTGGAATGGCCATTTATTAACCTGCGAACATGTGCAGCCTAATTGGCTATTTACAGCCATCAGCCAATCAAAGTGCTGGGATTTACACAGAGATAGTCCAGTTACTTTTCACTGTTGTGAAAAATCTATTTATTCTGGTCCTGCATGCTGCCCATGCCAGCCAGACCACTGCTTGCTCATAATTCTCCCAGACAGACACACAGACAACCCTCACATCCATTAAAATCAGCAGTGAAACTCCTCTTGACTTCAGAAGACCCAACACTTCACCCCAGGTTTCACCCCACTCTTAGGTGATAGAAGATGGCTTGACCAAAATGGGCCATGAGGTAGATGAAATGTAGACCTGTTAGGCAGCGGCTTTGACCCACTTTTATTGAACCCATATAGTGGCTCTGACTCGTTTCAAAGCTAATTCTCTTCAACTAGCTTTAAAGCTTGTTAAAAATAGTCCTTTGGGCAGTCAAATGGCCATCAGCCTCATCACCCCTTCTTGTCTCCAAGCGGGGGGGTGGACAGCCTGCTGAGCTGAGGGCTGCAGTCCTAAATCCTGTTCTAGCAGATGAAAAATATTGTTGCAACTTACACAGAATGAAGGGCAAAACACTTCCTAAATAACACTAGCTTGACTTGGGGGTTTTGTGCCAGTGTCTGGAAATGGTGTGAGAGGGAGCAGAGCTCTGCTGGAGCAGCCAGGTGAGCATATCTCTGGATATGTACTGTGGTGTTCCTTGCTTAGCTTGGTTTCACCGTATCCTGAGCTAACAAATGCCAAGGCTGAAGGAATTTATTTCCTATAAAAATTTCAGCCTTCAGGTTCCAAGTTTATTTAGCTCAAGATGTGGTAATTACCAGCTCATAAACAGGAAGTATACCCTCCGGTACTGATCTACTTAATAGAAGTTTATTGGATAACATTGACCATAATGATAACTAAAACAGATATATAGCCCCATTAAATGAGGTTTAGTCTTCAACAACCACGAATCTATCTAGCAGCTTTAGTGGAAGTTTTATCCCCCCTCTTCAGTACTTTACAGCCTTTTGTCCTTTCCTGCCTCTTCTCCAGGTCCTAGTACTTTCTGTGGTGATGTTACAACAGCACTTTAGCTATCTAAAAATACAGCACTAATAAAAGTGCCATGAATAAAGGGAACATAAGCTCTCACTTCATCATTCTGGTTTCTTGCCTTGACCTCTCTAACCACTTCACATTCCCCTTGCTTGGTACTCTTTTGCTTAGCAACCATCCTTCTCTTCAGAAGCGAATGAAAAATACTTTTCTTGTTGATAGACGCAAAAAATAATTGCTGTAATAGTCAATTTGGACCACCTAGTCTTGAAAAGAACACAAAGCAGTGTCTAGGGGAATAGACCTTGGGTACAAGGATTAGTTCCTTATTCTTGCAGCTTTGTGTGAAACCACAGTAACTAGGTGCCTCAACACTTCTGAGGATCACAGACTTCGTTTCTTTCCATTCAGTTCCTCATTTTTAAAACACAAATCATTTTCCCACATCCGTAAGTGGATTGTGAGGATAAATATATGGAGATCATGAGATATTCGGATACTGCAGTTAAGAGGATCAAGTGATTGCTATGTGTGATTTATTATCCTGGGGTATTTTTGCAGTGGCTAATATCATATTCTTCAGGCAAGCTATGTAAGAGGAAAACATTTTTTTCTATGAAAGCTTCATCCTATTTTTTGTTTGTTCTTTCACAACCTGAAATATAAATTTGGATCCCCTATAGTCTTCTTGCTATTGTACCTGGATGTTTTCCTAGGTCATATAGGTAACCACTTCTGTCTTTAATTTCATCAGTTCTCATTAATATCCTGTAGCAATGAGATCTGTCAATCAGTTTGCTGTTTTGCAGGAAAAAGGCTTGGGTTTTAGCAGTGTTAAATGTTTTGCCTTCCAAATTTGCAAACTATCCTTTTATCCTTGTACACAGACCTATCTTTGCATCTTGTCTGATTGTCATCTTGGTATTTTCTTCAATTTAGTCCAATCCACTTTGTGAAGACAAGTTTTCCTTTGTTTAAACTTATGTTTGCTTAGCTAATTTTATTTACAAATATGATGTTACTGCAAGTTTTGAGCAAAGCTCTATTTTTATCCTCTTTACTCTGAGGAGTTCCAGTCTTCCACTTGCTCACAATTGCCATTAGTTTCTGACATAAGTAGTTTCTCAGGTCTCAATACATTGTTTTAGACAGAGCTACTAGAACTAAACCATATCCAGAGGGGATACACCATTTGTGCAAAGAGCACTGTAATAGCTCCAGTAATATTTTCTAGCCCATACTTCACACACCCTCATGTCAAGTTTGGCTTTTATAAATCACTGCTCTGTGGGGAAAAGAATTCTTCACTGGATCATCCACAGTGATGCTCAAACACTCACCGTTAGGTGGTTCTAGTTTATTTATCCAGCAGCCTTTTCTGACCGTCTGTGGATTTTCTGGCTCTGATGCTGAGTGAGCATATCCACCCCTCTCTGCAGCCTCCAACTGCAGCAGGAGAGGATGAGTGGGAGATCCTTGCTCAGCACGCACACGTGCTCTTCTCTCCCTCTGCAGAATTACGGTGAGAGGCAGACACTGCTGGAGATTGTCAGCTGCAGCTTTTTTGGAGCAAGAAAACCTGCTAATTACATTGTTTGCACTAGACCACCAAAGGAAAAAAAAAAAGCCAATAACACAAAGCTGAACTCCTGCTCAAAAGGAGCATTAAGAGGCAAAAAAAGAGTTCATTAAAGCAAATACCCTAAATAAAGCTAATGCACTCTCTCCTGTTCCAGTGAGCTTCATGAATAATGGATAAACAAAGCTTCATCTGCTTTAATTAATCTGGTTTCAAAATTAATTTGACCCAACACAAAATTAGCAGTCAATTTAAAGCTTTTGTTGCTCAACAGGTTCAGGATATACAAAGAGACTGGATTAGCAGAAAGTGCTGCAAACAGCAAAGGGCAATATTTTATTCCCTAAAGTAAAACACCTGGTTAATTAATACACAGCCAAGGTGGAGGACACATTTCCCTTGCCAAAAACTAACTTTATTGTGATGTTTTATTTGTAAATTTAGACCCTGGCTCAGATCTTCTTGCCTGTTCCAGAAAATTCCTACATTTCCTTTGATGGATATTCATCCTCTTCTGGAGAGTCCTGCATTGATGTAGAACTGATGCTGCTGCCTTTTTTTAACACAGCCCCTTCTTCTGAAGCACAGAGGTGGCCCAGGGAGACAGAACTCCACCTAACAAACGCCCTGTGGAAGATGCCCTTGCTTGGTGTGGCTTGGTGGGAGACTTGCTGACACGCTAAAGCAGCTGCCAGACTCCTCTGTTTTAAAAGACTTGTGAAACCCTCTTTCTCTGTCATCAGCAAATGGAAATGAAAAGCACTCCTGTGGCTTGGATCAGCTTTGGAGCTCTCTCAGTCTTCATCCCACTCAGAAAAACTCTTGTGGCTGTCCTTCCCAGCAGCTGAGGTATCCTCTGATACAACAATGGCTCAGCTGTTTCCCTGGCCATGTCCCTGGCATGGGTGATCTAGGCACACTGTAAATCCCATGGATTTTCATGTATTTAAAGGATTCCCCCTCCAAAGAAGACTCATACTCTGCCTTTAGATTAGCTTTGCCCCACAGCACAGGCATAAAACTGTTTTGGGGGAATAAAAACCCCAGTAGTTATACTGGTTAGTGCTTACTGGCATTGAGGAGGTGAACTACCTAATGCCTAAAAAGGATTAATGCTAAAAAGTTTCATGCATTTGTCAAGTTTGCATTGAGACTGGTTTCTCAGCCAGTCACTGACTTCACTGGCCTTGTGCTGAAATGTGAAGTTACTCTTTAGCAGTTAGAAAAAATCATTTCTACCTGCTTGTGCCATGCTCCAGTTATCAAATATGCAGCTTTGTATGGGTTTTGCTTTGTAGTTGATGCAGTGTAACCATTGCTATTTGGGCCATTGCTGTATGGTGTCCTTGAGGAAAAGGGACTGATTGCATCCTTTAAATGCCTTCATGGAGTTGATCTCAATCTTTGGTGATAAAGTCTGAAGAAAAGCTGAAATTCACAGAAATTCATTGCTTTAGGACAAGGGGTAATTGATAGGAGAAGGGGAAATGATAGGACAAGGGGTAATGGCTTTAAACTGAGAGAGGGTAGATTTAGATTAGATGTAAGGAAGAAGTTCTTCACTGTGAGGGTGGTGAGGCACTGGAAGAGGTTGTCCAGAGAAGTTGTGTTCGAGGCCAGGTTGGATGGGGCTTTGAGCAACCTGGTCTAGTGGAAGGTGTCCCTGCCCATGGCAGGGGGGTTGGAATCAGCTGATCTTTAAGGTCCCTTCCAACCCAACCCATTCTATGATTCTGTGATTATCGGTGTCATAAGTAAGCACACAGGAACGACTTGCTATTGAAGATCTAAAAGAAATACTTAAAGCTGATGAAGCCTTGTTTACCATGATTTTTGGGGAAAGGATTTAAATGAGTGAGATACTATTATACTAAGGCTGGTGGACTACAGTAATAAGTCCATGTTTCTTCAAAATTAGTTTGCTGTAAAAGCATATGGTTCTCTTATAAGAAAATAAAAGTGAAAATTTTCAATTTTTCAGAGTAATTGTCACAAAGAATTGGGATACTCCAAGGACTGGAGAAAGAACTATATTTGTATTAAAAAAACCCACAAACATAAACTATTTCTGAATGTTTTCTCCCAAGTAAATGGAGCAAGGAATAGTGTGAAAGAAGTTTGAAATAAGTTAAAATGGCTTTGAAGTGGACTGAGTTTGAACATCATCTCAGTCAGTTGAAATTAGAGAAGCAATCTTAAAGCTTTTTGAGCACCTGGTCTTGGATAGTGTCTTCCTTTAAAGCTGTATCAACTCATTCCCATTTCCAAAAGAGGGAGTGAGCTGGCAGCTGCTGCAGTTGTTTCTAGCACAGCAGTACTTGGAGTTCCTACTGAACTCCACGTTCCCATGCAAAAAGTTCCTCACCTAGGGGACCCTCATGACAGCTATGCAGTTCATGCTGAGAAGGTCCCAGCTGAAGAACTGTTCTTACTTATCTTAGAATCATAAAGGAGTTTGGGTTGGAAGGCACATTTAAAGGTCATCTAGTCCAACCCCCTTGCAATGAACAGGGACATCTGCAACTAGGTCAGGTTGCTCAGAGCCCCATCCAACCTGTCTTTGAGTGTTCCCAGGGATGGGGTATCTACCCCCTCTCTGGGCAACCTGTTCCTGTGTTCCACCACCCTCACTGGCAAAAATTTCTTCCTTATATCTAATCTAAACCTACCCTCTGATCTAAATCTACCCTTTTTCAGTTTAAAATCATTACCCCTTGTCCTATCACAACAGGCCCTGCTAAAAAGTCTGTCCCCATCTTTCTCATAAACCCCCTTTAAGTAGTGAAAGGCTGCAATAAGGTTTCCCCAGAGCCTTCTCTTCTCCAGGCTGAACAACCCCAATTCTCTCAGCCTGCCTTCAGAGGACAGGTGTTGCATCCCTCTGATCGTTTTTATGGCCCTCCTCCAGACCTGCTCCAACAGGTCCATGTCTTTCCTGTGCTGAGGACTCCAGAGCTCAATGCAGTACTGCAGGTGGGGGTCTCACCAGAGCAGAGCAGAGGGGCAGAATCACCTCCCTCAACTTGCTGACCACCCTACTTTTGATGCAGCCCAGGATGTGGTTGGCTTTCTGGGCTGCGAGCGCACATTGCTGGCTCATGTCCAGTTTTTCATCCACCAGTACCCCCAAGTCCTTCTCTGCAGGGCTGCTCTCAATCCTTTCATCCCCCAGCCGGTATTGATACTGGGGGTTGCCCCAACCCAGGTGCAGCACCTTGCACTTGGCCTTGTTGAACCTCATGAGGTTCACATGGGCCCACTTCTTGAGCTTGTCCAGGTCCCTCTGGATGGCATCCTGTCCCTCAGGCATGTCAACTGCACCACTCACCTTGGTGTCCTCTGCAATTTGCTGAGGGTGCACTCGATCCCACTGTCTCTGTCACTGATGAAGATATTAAAGAGTACTGGTCCCAATACAGACCCCTGAGGGACACCACTTGTCACCAGTCTCCATCTGGACATTGAGCCATTGACCATTACTCTCTGGATGCGACCATCCAGCCAATTCCTCTTCAAGTGTGCTGCAATGTACCCAGCACATCTCAGAGCAACAGGCTGAGGGTCCTTGCTAGCACCCCATCTCTCAAACCTTGGCGTATCATCCTACGGCTCGTCACAAATAAGCTTGATATTATCCCCCTCCCTCTTCCAGCCTAGCTGAAGCTCTGGCAGCTTTAAACTCTTGCAGCTTTTGGCAGCTTTTAGGCCTGACCAAGGAGGATCTGTGTGAAGACTGCTGTGTTTTGCTTTATGCTTTTGGAAATAATGGCTTTGTATTGTTCTCTTGCACGTGACCCTTCTTGCCCCAAGTGCAGCAGGGGATAACAGTGCGAACAGAGCAACAGCATTGCAATCTGAAGAGCTGTCTAGCTCCAGTGTCCCTCAAAGATCCCTCTGTAATGGTGAACTCCATAGACCCTACTGTCATTTAAGTCATCTGAGCAGGCTTGAACCATTGTCTCATAGATGTGGAGGCTGCACTTCTAATAAGACTTTGGTGAAAACAGATCATGAAGAAAAATAAATCACCTGACAGAGTTCTTGTCCTTGGTGAAAAATTTCTGAATGTATTTGAAGCAGCATCTGAGCCCTGATTGGGCTTCCTGGCTGAAGCAAACAGCGAAAAGACTGGAGGACAGCGATTAAATTGTGCAAAGGGGCAGTGCTTAAGGGATCCATTTCCTATTGATTCATTGCTGCCATCAAAAAGATGGGATTGCTAGGGAAAGGAAAGTTGATTGCTTCTCCTCCATAGATTTATGGAGCAGAAGAGGTTGTCCAATCCAGATGTGCTTTTCTTGATCCATACACACATACATCTATACACACACTGATTTACTTCTAGTAGAAATGATACTCCATACTATGTAATGTTTGCTTGCTGATTTATGTGCTTACAGCTGGTCCCTGCAGATTTTCCACCTGGAGAGAAGGTCCCCCTCTGCATGACTATGGCTGAGAGGCATGGAACATATTGGGGAGGAAGGAGGAAAAGTAAGAAAAGACTCTTCTCTAAACATCAGACAGTGTGTGGGGACAGCCATCTCCTCGTAAGTGTGAATTAAAAGGTCTGCTCTGTCATACTGCAGCATGCATCAATCGGAAGGCTATTGCAGTAACCAGTGATCAGCAATGCAAAGGGAAGCTCTATTCCACAACTGCTTGTATCAAATGAGGAGCAGCTTCATACCTGTTATCCCATCTCAGTCCCACCAATATATCCCCCTTCCTTGTAGCAGAACTAGCACAGCAAGTGAAACAGTGTAAGTGCTTGGAGGGGCTTTTCTGTAATGATGGCCTCATGCAAAATATCCTTCAGCCTTGCTTAGGAAATGTCCAAGATTCTCAGGACACCAATCAGACAGGATTTGACCCTACTTGACAGAGCATCATCCATGTCCACCCCCTAGAAAGAGAAGGTAATGGTACAGCTTAAGGACTCAGCTGGTGTTTGCTAATGGTCTCACCAGGCCTGGTATAAAGTGATCTTCAGGACATGCTCAGTCTATCACTGTTTAATGATGCAGTTTCATTAGCCTGTAAGAGAGCTGTGGGCCCGGTGCCTCATCCTGTCCTGGACTCGCTAGGAGCTCACACAGTTCACTAAGCATTCACCTAGGTAACATTTTCAAAACCTGTGCCTTTTCTTGGCATGAGTGCCAAGGGTACAGGAGGAGATTGTGTTGATCTATTCTTTGAGAGGTTTGGAGCCACCTGGAAAAATCAACAACCTTTTTCAAAGACCAAAGTACTTTCAAATCTGGGTACTTACAATGAGTTTCACAGATTCAGGTATCTGTAAACAACTCACTTTCAAATGGGTAGTTTTGATCCATTTTTTATGATTTATCCAAACCTATGGCTCACTTGAGATGTTACTACTGTGACATTCAACTTCTCCACCTCGTTGTTATCCCTGAAAAAGTAGTTACTAATGACTATTGACAGTTGTCGGCTTGCCTTTATTTTTAAGTGCCTGAGTGGAAGCTTTCAGTCTCATGAACAAGGTAATAGCATCAGATGATCCCTTGACATGGTCTGTGTGCATGGTTAGCCTGCAGCTAATGAAAGATAAGTTGAGCTTTGCCTCGATATGTGAAGGCTGAGAAATGACACAATTAACTTGCATTTGCCACGGGGCAGGAATATGCATGAACAATTACCATGACTCAGCTAATGAGCAGCCCAGGCACCTTTTAAAAATTTAGAAGAGGACCACAGCCCATTCAGAAAAGGTTCCTGTCAGCTGCCCCAAATGGGTCCCCTTCTCTTGGTTTGAGGCCTTGACCATGTATAACTGGCCTAAATCTTTGTTGATCACTTACCCATGCCTAACTGCATCCCTGTGTCAGAATGTTCCCCTGGGTTTTATGGTTATTTCCAGTCTGTTAAGGCCACTTCCTCTGAACTTCTCTGCATTAATTGGAAGCAGTCTTTGGTGTCTTTATTCAGGATATTCCTTTTCCTAATGACAAGTACTGGCTTCTCCAAGGCTCATCAAAGTTTTTCTTGCAAATTTTTATGGTTAAGTATTAAATAACACTGATATCATGAACACTGGAGCTTAGGTAAAACTCTCAGATAGGGAGCTGTCTTAGGTTTTGAGGTTCTGTGGGGTTTTTGGGGGGACTTTTTGGGCACATAAGGAAAAAGACAGTGCTGGGGAAAAGGGCTAGGTTTAAAGAACTAAGCCAAGGTTTTGCTGGTGCATAAAGAACAAGCTAAGGCGGAGAATCCACTTCATGTTCCATGGGTGGCTGATGGGGAAGATACTGTTGAGTGAGTCACTCAAACTGTTCATAAACTCCACATGGGACTGTAGGAAGAAATTCCCTGATGGTCTATCCACCAAAACTGGCAACTTTTGTTGGGCTTTTTATTAGCCTATTTAAGCAGCAGAAGTATCCCACGAAAGGAAGGTGGCAAAGAAATAAAGATGTAGATAGCTTGGATGCAGAAAAGCTAGGTGAAGTAAGAAAAAGAAAAAGAAAAGCCAAAGAAGTTAGTGCATTAGGTAAAATATTATACATCAATTTTACTTTTACCACACTTGAGGACGTGTCAAATGTCTGTGCAGTACAGCAGACACCTCCAGCTGAACAATCTGGCAACTTGTCCTTGTCTAGGACAGACAGAGTTTCAAAAGTAGTTCATTCTTGGACTCATGCCATCTTACTCTGATTCCTCCTGGGAGGACAAAGCAGGTGACTGACAAGGTTGATAAGACTTTGATGTTAAATTCTTGCAATTTCCAAACTTTTCCTGCTAATATAGTGCTGGGTTTGCTCTCATGTTAAGCTGCTAATTCAGTCACTGGGCCGTAACATCATTAACAATAATTTGTCAGGTTTTTTTAACTTCTTGATGCTATCACTAAGACAAGACTCACATAATATTGTCTAGTCCTAACTGGTGAAGACGGGGGAAGAACTGTAGATGCTGGTGTATCAGCAGATCCAGTAAATTGTATCTCTGGGCAAATACCTCCAGCAAATGGACAGATCTTATGCTCTGCTGGATTATATCTGCAGTGCTTTCTTGTCCATGATCTGGAAATTCCTCCTAGCATAGAAACAAGCACAAAATTAGAATGCCACATGCAGTTGTTTAAGCATTCTTTACCATAGTTAATGCAGTTGTTCCTAATGGACTTTTTTCAGGATCTCTTACTTTACATCCCTGATTCTGTAGCTTGTTACACCAATTGGATGTGCTGTTATTCCAGTTGCGAGGCCTGAAGTCCATATGCTGTAATTAAGTGTCACCCAGTATGCTCTGCTGGGCCTAGCACTATAATGTTTGCTACAGGACTGAAGATGTTAAGAATTTGCCCCTCACTAGCTCCTGTTGACAACTGCAACTTCTGTTGTTCTCTCCTTATTTCCCCTGCTCAGTACAATCGTATGAATCCATGTGTACTGAGTCTGGCTGGAATGGAGTTTTCTTCATAGCAGCCTGTATGGTGCTGTGTTTTGGATTTGTGATTAAGACAGTGTTGATAACGCCATGGTCTACCCACAACACCACCCAAATGCCAGGCCTTCACAGTGGCCAGCAAACGTGTTCCTCAAAGGCCACTGTCCGTGCCATGAAGGGGTGCATGAGGCCTTCCTAGGCTATAGGCTTCAAAGCTTTATTCCCAGAGAAGCCATGAACATTTTCAGAACTGTTATCTTGGTGCTCACAGACCTAAAAACTTGATTTCCTTTCTTTTTTTTCCCACTACCACCTTTGTATTATTTTTTTGGAACTAAGTGTAGGAGAGCTTGTTATTCCTCTGTTCACCTCAGAACAACTTGTCAAGATTAAGACTATCTCCTCTTCTGGTATCTAGCACATCACATCATCATCTGTGTGTACCTCCATGAGTCTGCTGCTGGCTGCCTGCCTGCCTTTGATGTGTTTAGCACTACAAACTGCTGGGTGGGAAAGACTAGTGTTTGTTTCAAACTGCCTGGCACCAGCTTCGTAGGGCCAGACTCCAGCTGGCTCTTGCAGTTACCTCCGCTCTGTGTTTTGGAACATGAGAGCATCGCGCACACTCGTTACATCTCAGACAAATAGCCAGAGGCAGTGCTTTCTTACACGGTCCTTGCAGACCAGACATACTAGGTTAGCAGCTGACAGTCTCTCCAGGAATGGTCCAAGAGGGATTTACTTGTTACTGTGATGGCATTGATGCCACTTGAACATGGGACCCTTCATTCACTTCAAATCTCCTTGGGACATGTGTCATGCTGTTTGGTGATAGATGGGTGAATCTACAAGAGGCTAAAAGGGAAGCCGTTCCCTGGCAAGTCTCTTCCTAAAATATGTCAGTCTAAATAAGTAATACAGAAATTGATACTTTGGGCCTTGCTCAAGTACTGTAAATGTGTTTGATGAAGTTTGTCTTCAGTGGCTCCTGGCTGGATCATTTCCTATTTTGTGTATTTTCCAGGCCACATGGAGGAATTTCAGCCAATATTCGCTGGGTGTTGTGGGCTTTCTCATAGGAGAGCCAGGGAGACATTTGGGAAAAACTTTGGATGATAGATCTTGACTGAGTAATTGTGACAGGGCTCCTAGTCAGGCAGGTGCAACTGTGCCCAGAAAGTCTTCTTGTAGGAAGCCATCCTAAAGAAGAGCAAAAATCTATTAAATTCAAAGAAACTGGATTTTATTAGGTTATTAATTAAAACAGTTAAGTTGTTAAGTCAGTAACTAGGAAAACCAGCCTAGAATTAATGCTTATACACAACTGTCGCCCTGACCACTGTGGTTTTGCAGGCAGGCAATTGCTTCAGTGCTTGGTTTTAATCTGCACAATAACCTCTGGATTTACAGCTGATTCTGCGGTATTTTCTGGTCCCTGGCAAATTGTGTCTTTCCATCATGTCTAAGGCCTGGCTGTGGGTCTTTCCTATGTTCCTCTCAGCTGTCTCACTGCCTCTCCATGAACTCTTTCCTATGATCCTTATTTTCTTCTTTTGTCACACACCCCAGTCTAGAGCATCTCTTCCTTGAGAGCTGCTGTCTCTCCTTCCAGAAGGCTCCACCTAATTTATAGTCCCATTTTTGAGTGGGCATAAAATGCAAGCATCAGACAAACCATACAGAATACTGTCACCATTCTTGGATGACTTCTGTTTTTTGGGTTGTTTGTTGTTTTATTTGGGGGTTTGGGGTTCTTTTAACTCTATTCTAGTGGTCTTATTTTGCCAGCTAGCTGACAATAAATAAGAAAATCACAAATATTGACAAAGGTCATATTCCAAAGCCATATTCAAGCAACCAGCATGAGCCCACATAGACAAAGGGGTCTCTTATGTGTCGTGACCGTGCACAGATCTGAGCGGCAGGGTTTTTCCTGCCAAGGAACAGAAAAATCCTCTGTGGAATCCCTGGATCTTTTTTTTTCTACTCAAGAGTGTTTTCAATTTTATTCTTGAGAGAAATCCACAAAGTTCAGACCATTACATAAAACATCTTCTTAGGACAAGAGGAGAAGACTGTTGTAAGACTCTTACAGATACCCATTTCCATCTTTAAACTTGTCCTTCAGCAAAGGCATTTTTTTAGATTACTATTATTTTAATTCCAACCCTTGTTGTAGGATCCTCCCCAAAATAAATCTTTGTAGTCCAAAGCTTGTGGTCCTACTCTGGTCTCTGGAGACTGTGTTTCCTAGTAACCAACAGCCCTATACTGGGAGCTTTTGCACATTTTTCACTGTATCTTGAGAAGGGTTAAAAACCCAGTTTTATTCAATAAATAGATTTTGACAGCAAAAGTGACCTAGGCATCAAACAAGCAAGCAAGGAAAAAGTGTGCATACTGTTTCTATAAAGCCAAAATGAGGAGGATGACACAGGGGTAGTTTGTTGAGAAAAAGCTAAAAGAAATGTCAGTTATTTGGAGGTAAATATTTAACACACAGTTTTCCAAAAGGACAACATACCAGGACCCTGGCTTACAACTGGAACCCTGTTATGGTATTAGTAGAAACACATTGTTAAAGGCAATTTTAAAGGGAACAGTGAAATGTACTTCAGAGTCAGAAGAAAACATTTTCCCAAGGTCTGAGAGTTGTTAAGATGGACATTCCAACTGCATTCTTCTTTTCTCCTCTCCACCCCCTAAATACTTCTGGAAGACCAAAACCGCACATTTCAAAAGCATTTCTGTAACTGAGATCAAACACTGGCTGATGGCTTTGCTTTTTCATCTCTTGGGTATTGTCCCTGTTTTGGTAAGTAGCTAGATGTTCTGCTAAGTAGAGATCATCTCCCTATTCCTTCTGGTGGAAACAGAAGGAGTCTGGGTCTAGCTTTTCATGCTGGGACAAGATCTAGGGCAATCATGCAAGAATATTAAACCACTAAATTTACTCTAACTTAAGAGACCGATCAGGTAATTTTGAGGTGTCCCAAATCATTAACTAGGCACTCCATCAGAGAAAGCCACTAAAGTGTAGGTTTTGGAAAGAGAGCATATCCATTGTTTGTTTTTACCATATCTAGTGGAACAGGATTGTAGGCACAACTTGAGCTCTTACATACTATTGTTACTTACATACTTTGATAATAGCAATGTTACAGCTGTTTATAATTCCTTTGACAGTCTACTTTAAATGTGGAGCAATAAGCTTTGTTATAAAAGTTATTTTTGAAGACATTATTTTCTCTCTAAAATGGAAGTGTGTCTCTCTGCAATAAATGTATGTTTCAGTTCTCCAGTTGAATCGTTCTCTATTATTGCTTGCACAAAAGTTAAAACCATGGTCTAAATGCGAGCAGTAAATCTTATATTCAATTCCCTTAACTTTGGGATTGTTTCTAGTTATAAGGAATGGCCACTTGGGAGGAGGAGAAGTTTAACTTAATCTACCTTTGGATAACACACTACTGCTACATATAATACAGATGGATCACAAAAAAACACTGAGTGCTTTATGCAGACAAAAAAAAAATGGTTTGCATCCAATTCAGTTAATTCTACAGCAGGGATTCTCAGTCTGTTTTGTATTATGTTCCTGTTTTGCAGATGGATGATTGCTTCTGTTGCAGTGGGTCCTACTAATTTCCTCCATAGATGGTGTCTCTGTCATAGAAGGTGTTATATGAGGCAGGCGTATATTTTTTTTAAAAAATGAGCTCTTTGAAGGCAGATACTGAATTCCAACTAGAAATGTTCCTTCTCTGGTCTGCTTACTGTCTTATAAGGTTTCAGCAAGGTAAGACCAGACCTGCCCCGCAATCTATGTCACGCTCTTCTTCAACCAAACCGGCATCCCCTGGGCCTTCTGTTCCACTTGGCAATATGCAAAGCACAGGGCTATTTCAAGTTCCTGACATTTCTCCACAATTCCATCTGCTCCCTCCAGGGTTCCCAAATGCTATGCTGTAAGCACCTCACCTAGATTCACTCACCAGTTTCTTTGTCACAATGAGTTTAGGCTCAAGAGGAGATGAAGCAGAGCAAGTATTCTTGCTTACTTTTTATAAAGTTTGTTATGGTGTTTTTTGGAAAGCTTATGCACAAAACTGATTCCAATAGGTTTGGAAAAGAGCAATGCTGGAGCTGAAAGCAAAGGTTAATGGTAATTGTTTTAGATAGCATGGCTATGTAGTGCGCTTACACGTCTTCAGTTTCCAGCCGGTATGAGAAGGGGAGAGGCTATCTCAATTTAGGACAGCAAACCCATGAAATTTGCACCAATCTTTGTAATACAACTCGTATCTCATTTGCTAATGTCAGAAAAGACCTGTGCAAACACTGGGCAGCACAAATGGAGATGTTGTGTCACAGGACAGAACTAGAAGTCCCCTGTGGGGTGCTGCTGAGAGCATGTTGCTGGGACAATATTGGCTGGCTGTTGTTCTGGACATCTTCTTACGAGGTGGATGCAGACAAGTTGCTTCAGACTCTGTTTCCATGGGGGTGCTCTGGAACTCCCTTATTACAGGCGTTAATCAAAATTATCTAAAGGTATGAATTATAAAGTAGATTAATTTGATCTGCCTTCAAACAATCCTCCACTTAAAGAATAACATGCCAAATGCCTGAGGGATATGATAACTGTCTACAAGCTTATTGTGAATGTTGTTTTTACAACTCCCTGCATAATGGGGCTCTAGCCCATAACTGAAGCTGCTACCCAATATAAATAAACAACAAAAAAAATTCTTCCTCTATATTCACAGCTATTAAGTATTAGTAGAGGAGGAATTATCTACCACATTCAAGAAGAGTATGATTGGATGAAATGGAGCTAGATGATTCTCAGAATGTCCTAACATAATGATAAAGAACAGTTCCCTTAGCAGTGAGCTCGATTACCCCCCTTCAGAGAAACATGGAAGCAAATGCTGAAGATAGCTCTTGGGGATTTTCAGGAGGTTTTGGAAGTAGGATATGTGGACAAATAGGAGACTGTGGAGTACATGAAAGCCTTTGGCAGCTCTCAAATCTTTAGGGTCCTTCAAAGGATACTGCTTCCTCTAGAATCACAGATATGGCTACTTGTCCTGACAGTGTATCTCCAGGCTGAATAGGGGATAGTGCTACAGAGACGAGGCTTCTCATTTTTCCTGCTCACATACGCCAGACACTGTGGATTCACCCCACTGAAGGGCCATCTGCGGAGTCGTGGAAAGCAGAAGCCAGAGAAACTCTTCTGCTTCCCAGGTACATTTCTAGCTAAAGCAAAGAATGCTCCAGACCTTCAGTAGGATGTTCAGATGTCTTAGCAGGTAGAAAAACGTTTTCTACTTGAGGCTCAGAGCAGGGGGAGAGTTGTATCTAGGTGGCTTGAACAGTCTGCTTCCCTCTGCAGCCAGTTCTGCGTGCAAAGAGCTGTCATGCTTGAGTACAGTCACTGCCATCTGCTACTGGGTGCGTATGTCCCATTTGCTGGTCTGGTGATCATTGATCACTGATTAGAAAACTTGGCCAGAGCAGCTACTCAGGGGAGAAGGCCAAAAATGTCTTGCAGGCAGCCTACGTCTGTCTATACTTGGGGACAGCACTGTGAGGCAGGCTAGGAGGCTAAAGCATGGGACTAGACAGGGCTCCAGGTTATCATGTTATTTCTTTTTTGTGTGTTTCTAGAGGTGGGTGGTTAATGACTATCACAGCATGATGCGTTACTGATATGTGGATTGCTGTTGGGTAAAAGGTGGGGGGAGAAGGGGAAGATTGTCTTAGATTTTGGCAGCATAAGCAAGATTTTTGACACCTCGCAATTCACTCCTATTTTTCATGACTCTCTGGCCTTCCTCAGTCTACTGGGTGGACTTTTGATCCACCCATTGAACACAGAGTCTCTCTTTTCAGGGGGCCGAGAAGTACACTGGCAGATCCACTCGGTCATCCAACACAAGCTCTGTATATCACTGCAGGAGAAGAATAAATGGGAAAAGGATGATGTGAGGATGTCAGGCTCCTTCTATCATGTATTCTTCCACTGCACAGGTGGAGCACAGGAGCTCAGACAGCTTACTATGAGATGAGATGTCTAATCCCCCTTTGTGCATCAAAGGCTGAACACCCCAAAGAGATGGCGCCCAGCATTCCAGTCCACTTCTAAAAATAGCAGTCCTGTAACTTCACTGTGCCTCAGTTTGCCCAGCTGAGAAAGGGGAGGTTGATGTGTCCATGATTAAGTTTAATGTATTCATTTTTTAAGTGCAGAAGAAAGTTCTTTGATTCTGTGAAAGCTCTGAGTGATAGAATTACGAGTGTGTTATTTGATCTCCTAATCTCCTACTTAACTATGAAATTTCTTCTTGCAATTCCTACGGCAAGTCCATAGCTACTTGATTATCTGGAGGGTACTTCTTAGAAAGGCTTCTGAGTGCAATTTAAAGTCTGCAGATCATGAGAGGCTCCACCATATTTCTTTTATAAATACTTTAGGGAGGGGTAAGCAGTTAATTAGTTAAGTGGAAAGTGGTTAAGGGTTAATTAATTTCATTTCATAATGCCTTAAAAATGTATCCTTTCCAGTCTGATTTTTATTTCACCTCGGAAGTACAATTATCATGTATTAATTCTCCAATTTTCTTCCAAAAGGTGTGTGGATATCTAAAGAGGCTATTGCTAGGTGATTAGAAACAGAACCCTTAAACAGGAATTAGGGGATTTTAATGTGCTAAAGTTCAAATATACATTATTGTACACGCTAAAATTATCCCTGTTGCTTATGCTAGCTACTATACAATATGGTGAAATACTAACTAGAAAGTTGCCCTTACACCTACATAAGTGTACAACACCCTATAATCAACACATTTCAAGCCACCAAACAGATCAATCATTTTAGTCCTCACCATAAGCAAATTCTTCTGCTTCACCAGCTTAGCACACTATGAGAAAACCTATCACAGTCTGACATAGCTTGATGTACCCTGGGACATGTTTCTTTCAAAATATGTTCTACACACTTAATAAACAACGTATAAAGTCAACAGTAGAAATCCAACAGTGCATTTCCATTACAGCACAAAGCAAGAGGCAAGGGAAAGGCTGTGTGGGAGGTGTAAATACAGTGATAGTGAGTGATGGGGAATTATACAGCACTGGAGAACTGATCTGAACCTGTTAACCCTTTCTTTCAGACTTCGTATTTTGGGTTTGTGTCTGTTTTTTTCTTCTTAGAGAGGCAACACTTTTGCAAAGAATGTGTAACAATAGTCCTGATTCCTTTTTATTTGATTGCCACTTTTTTTTTTTTTTTACACCAGTACTTTTATTTTTTACTTCTTTGGCTTTTACATTTCAGCATCTTTTCAGTTTTAGTAGTGTTTAGCATACACATCTAAATGAACAGCTGGAAACAATTTGCAAGTGGAATATCCTCCTCTATTGTCTCAAACTTTGAATCACTGGCTCCCTCAGGAGTAGTTACTAAGCTGAGTTTCATCAGTGGTGTAAATGTGTTATTTGGCTGTGTGACTGCTTACCAGTGACAGCAACAGGTTCTGGGTTACAGAGCCTGCTGTAAAGATCAATGAATCAGGGGCACAGTCAATGGAGAATTTATCTTGAGTCCTGGCAGACCAGCAAGAAATAATTTTAAAAGGACTAACAAAGAGCAGAGGGCTTTTTTTTGTTTGAGTCAAACAACATTTTTCTTCCTAGAAGCTTGAAACAGAGAAGCAATGGATTTGGTTTTGAGAGAAAGAGGAAATGCCTGCATAGGGACTTCTTGCCAAGTTTCAATCAGAAATACCAAATTCTGATGGCTGGGAAGGAGGGAGTGGATACAATCAGGTTGAAAATAAGATGCTAGTTTGGAAGATTGAAGATCATTATCAACTGGGAGCAGTGACCAAGGTTGATGGTAATTTCTTCACTTCTGTCAAATTTTAAGTAAAGCTCAATTTTTTTTCCTCAGTTCAAGATGGAATTGCTCAGAGAAGTTCCACATCTCTAATCTGATGTCAGACTTGGCGACTCCTAAAGGTGTCATATGGATGTGTGACCTGTAAACCTGCTCCCTATTGGTATTGGACTGATATTGGTGCTTCACTGTATAAAACCCCACATTTTTAACATCTTTCAGGCTAAAAACAAGTTACGGTCACCAAGATTAAAGGAATGATCAGAATAGGGGATGAAACATGTACCATTATTGTGCATTACTTTACTAACATTCCCAAATCCATTCAGACAAGTCACCTTTGGCTTCACAATTCATTGTGCTCTTTGCAAAGGCGAGGTGTTCTTGGGTGACATTTCTGACACATGAAGATGAAAAGGAGCCTTTGGCTGGGATCCTTACTGCAAGCTGGGACCAACAAGACTGGATGAAGGTCTAAGAGCAGAAGTGCAAGTAACAGAGTTTACCTTAACTGAGGCTCAACAGAAGTCTCGCATATCATCAGTATCATGCACACCATCCTACTACAGCCATGTGAGAAAGGCTCATCTGCTTTCTGCCTGGAGGTAGTCATTGCTATTTGTCTTTTATTTTTTCATAGACACCATATTGTCCATGAATCCAGTATATGTACTATGGAAAAAATCATGGATGATACCATTTAGAGGTCCCACACAGGAGAAAATGGGTGTGATGTGTAGAGCTAGAGTAATAAGAAAGCAGGAAAAGAAGGAACAACAGTAGAAAAAAAAACATTTAATGCCTAGGAGTCTAAGTTAATAAAAGCACCAACTTGTCTGGGTTTTGATGCCATTTAATGTCTATATTAAAATTTCCAATGAAATGCTAATATTTCCCTTCCATCTTTTCTGTGCATACCCCCTCACTAAATCAAGTTTTGTTAAGTAGCAAATATCATTTGAACAAAAGCTCTCAGAGAGAGAATTTATATAGACTAAAGATGACTCAATTTCTCAGTAATGGAGATGAAAAAGCACTCCAATGTCTTTAAAAATATGCTAATGATGCTTCATTTTCTTTCCCCTCTGCATAAAAGCATTTAAAGCTATAAATCCTGGGGATCTGTAAGGGAAGCAACATAACAATGTTTCTCGAAAGATTTCCTCATGGCATGCAGAAGAACACAGGAATTCTTCTTTTGGGGGGGGCCTGGGTTCAAATCCACAGGGCAGACTTGAAAGAGGTGCTTATCACCTACTTGACCTTTCCTTGCTCACTTCACAGAGGTGAGTACCACAAATGGTATGACGTCCTACTTCCTCTGTGAAATTCAGTTCTGGTGTAAGGAGGGAGTTGTGGGCATCTCAGTGGACAAGTGGAGCACAAATCAGTTGTGTTTATTTGTGGAAAAGGCCAACCTGACACTGGGCTGCATTAGCAAGAGTGTAGCCTGCAGGTCAAGGGAGGAGATTTTTCCACTCTGTTCAGCACCTGTGAGGCAACAAAGGAAATTCTGATTAGACACTAGGAAAAAAAAAATTCCTAGTGGAATGACAGTGGTAAAAGTGGGGACAGTGGCCTAGAGAGGACAGTGGGGTGGCTGAGCAGTTGTGGAACAGCAGAGACTGTGCTTAATGACACCTTGCTAGAAGTTCCCCACTTGCTGCCTTGCACCTTGCATGCTTTCATAGCCTGTAGCTTGGTGCATTGTCATCTCCCAAGCTGAAAAGTCCTGGTAAATCAGTGATATCATCATAGGGGTTTGTTCACTCAATTCAAAACTGTGTGCGAAGTGGGAGCTTGCCTGACACTTGCCTTCTACATGTCTTTCCTTCAGGAGTGACTGTTTGTTTTGATGTATTGCCTTTTGCTTTTCCTTCCTATTTTCCCTCCAAAAATCAGTGCTGTGTTTGATGATTTTTATTTGTTTTAAACACATGCAAGATGTGCCATCAGGTCAATAGCAGAAAGGAAGCATGTAGGAATAGTCATGAGGATTCTTTATAGAACTGAAATCATCTTTATCTGCCCTCACCCCCTAGGAGGCTTTATTTTTCCCTTCAGTTCCTTTCTTTCCTTGCATCTCAAACCTGCATCTTTCACTGCAAAAGTGGTCAGGAGATCTGACAGAGGGTGTAGCACCCACAGCTACCCAGGTGGTAGCTGTAGAAGGGAGGCTGCCCCTGCAGCAACTGTACTCCAGAAGCCAGCACAGAATTCTTTGGGACCCAGGGGAAGTCTGGCAACCCAGTTTGACTGCACAGTGTCATAGGCACACCTGCATGACATGTCCTGAAGACGATACACAACACTCAAAGAGAGCTACAGGCTCCCAGTCCCCTATTGTCATCCTTAGAAACTCGTCATCTCGGTCTCTCCTTCTTAAGGGTGCACACTTCACTATGTTGCAGCCATGGGGACGCAAGGAAAATTCATAGCCAAAATCATGGCTGTGTCTGCTCCCTTTGAGGAAATTCAAAATGACTGCACCTCTGATCCCCATCCCAGTCCGCTCTAGCACTTAAGTCTGAGCTTTCCACCATGATGGGCCAAAACCCAGAGAGAGAGGCTGCTGAGCCCTCTTTCTTCTTTCCGCCTCTTTGTAGAGGAAAGTCAGAATCGGTGCTTACAGACCATTTGCTCAGAGATCAGCTTCCTTGCCTAGTTTGCTAATTTACATGTCACTTCTTCACTGTGCCACCACAGTGATAGGGGTCTTGGCTTCCCTAGGGCTTGCATCCATCTGTATTCTGAGGATCTGATTAAAACTGACCCAGAGACGAAATAACCATTAGGATGCCATCGACCCCATTTTATGAATTCACTAAATTCTCTGAATAAAGGTATAGATTTTATTGTCGGACTGCACAAACAGGGCCCTCCCTGAGATATTGGAATTGAAGGTGGCTGAATCTGAAGTGGCTGGAGAAATAAGCAAGCATGGAAAGCATCTGGTGTTTGTTTCAGAGATGTGAGAGGAGGCCCCGGTAATAAATCATGTGTTGAAACAAATGAGAGTTAGCAAAAGCCAACAATTTGGCTCTGATTTGTCTTCAGGGAAGGATATAGATCTTCTGTGATTCTTAAGGGGCCCAGAGGGTCTTTCTCTTGATTTTCTTATGTCCACCCTAATAGGTCCCCATTGCTGCTTGTCCCAAGGGACAATTTTGTGTAGGAAAGATACATATAAAATGAAAGGTGGGGAAGCATTGCATGCAATAAACTTAAAGAATAAGGAGGACAGCATGGATAAGAGAGAACCTGTTAAAAGTTGAAATCACCAAGAAGAATGGTGTGAGATATAAAGTCACACACTAAACTCAACAGTCCAAAATGAGGGCAGTCTTGCAAATGACTAACAAATACAATCATTCTATGACCCACCAGTGTGAGAGGAATATAGAGCTGTGTTCTCCAGATGTATTGAGGCAAGGTTAATACCAAGGACTATAGCTTGTAGACCATCCAGTTCTGGTTAGCCATGATGTGGATGGATTAATTTAAATTGGAATAGGCACAGAAACAGATTGCTAAAACACAAGGGGAACACTGAAGCTTTCCCCTGGATAAGACAGGAATCAAGCTTGGCTTATTTAGCTCTTATTTAGGGCTGATAGAGAATATGATGGCTGCCTAGCAATACATTATGTGGATAAACATTACAAGAAAGGAGACTACTGTCTGCCTAATCTAAAGGATGTCAATACAAGACCAAATAGATTTAGAGAATGGTCCCTAGTCAACCGTGTGATGGGGAAAGGGAAAAAACTTAACCCTTAACCAAGTTGCTAGTTGATCAGTCAGTCTATAAAAAGGAATTATGGCCCAGTTGCCAGTGATGGATGCAGTGCAGATTAAAAAATCCAAATGTCTCCTTTCTGTCCAACTTCCTCTCTGTTAAGAAAATCCAAGAGAAACAGATGAGACTCCCTCTTCTCTTCATGCAATATCAGCTAGTTTCTTCAGCTCCTCCTACAACAGTGCAAACCACATGTGCCCACAAGCTTTCTGCAAGATCCCCAAACTTTGTTTTCTTATAAAAGTTTCTTGAAGACTTTCCAATACAAACTCTTCTGGCCTGGAGAGCTGGGGAAAAGTCAAAGACCAGATGAGGTCCTGTGGGTCCAATAAAATGCACTGGGGTAAGCATTCTTTGTTTCAAGGAGCGTGTATCATCAGAACTGATTAGGCACCAACTTCAAGATAATGAAAGTAAGAGTACCATGTAAATCCAGTGCACCATGACTTGTAGAGCCAACTCACACATTTGTTTATGAGTACTCTGTTATCTTCCAAAACTGAAGATATTGGTGAAGGACAAGAATGTCTGGAAGTTCAGCATAGATATTTCTCAGACAACAAGAAAACACCTTAAAGAAATGTGGCCATCCCAATTTAATACGCTTTGAAATGATTTATCCATCAATTCCAAGACCAGAGAGTCACACCATACAAATTGAGCTACCAGGCAAACAACTGCAAGCCCACAGGCTAAGTTAAACCATTTAAGAGGACGTTTCTTACACTTCGTCCTTCCCAGTACAATAAGCAATAGACACTTGATCAATTCTATAGCCAAGGGATAACTTTTTAATAACTATTAGGCTGTTTTCTCCTCTTCTTTATCCCACATCCATGCAAATGTAAGTCTGCTGGTGCTTGTAAAGTAACTCTTGACTTGGACAAGAGAACCACATATAATATTTCTAACAGAGTAGACCATCTAGCTGCAACATTTATAGGTTTTCCTGCCTCTGCATGGGACCATCTGACATTTTGATGAATGGATGAAAAGGTAGCCTAGTTTCACTAGTTCATCTATAATTGCCTCTGGTGAAACTCTACAAAGTCACACTGTATCACAGCACCTGGAAAATCACAACCAAATTTCTATGTCTTCAGTGAGAGCCAACCTAGAGAAACCACTTTCTCCAGCAGGGACAGAAATGGTTTCCTAATGGACTGATTTCCATTAGGACCTTGATTTCCATTCCTATGTTCACTGCTTGCATAACCAGTAGCACTTAACATAGACGAGGGTGATCATGTTTTATAATGGGGTGATCATGTTTTATAAACATGCCAGAAAAGCAGGGTCCCCTGCCTCAAAGAATGTGCAGTCAAAGTATGATAAGAAACAACAGGATTTTCACTTTTGAGGCACAGTTAACTTTCTCTTTTCCCTACTCATTTGTCAAAAAATAAGTATGGACCATCTGAATTCCAGAAGGAGAGCTTTGCATGCACACTGATCATGAAAGGATAAAGACTGTGTTTTCCAAAAATCACCTATGGGCTTTAGGAGCACTATCTAATCTGTATCCCCAAACCAGCTGCAAAATCTTGAAAGTCCCAAGAGCTGTAAGTGTCCTGTCCTCTTTATTACAGTTCAGTTGATGTGGATACTCTGGTAAAAAATAAAGCTTAACTGTAAATCATTATCCTCAAAGGAACAAGGAACTAAGTGGGTCTCTTTTTCGTTAGTGAAGTCTCTCTTACTACTCTTTCTAGATAAACATGGCACTCTCTGGACTTTATTTCTTGAGTTCTAACTGCTCTTTCCTACATTAGAGACTGAAACTAGGCTTCATTACTGGGTACTTGTAAAAAGAAGAGTGTTTTAAGTGCACATGACATTGTAAGAACTCTGAGAAGGAAACCGTCTTTTACAGGGGTTATTTAGGGTTGATAGCAGGAGATTGAAGTGCTGTGATTGGGAAGACTAACTTTTGCAATGTCGATTCAGATAGATGCTTACAACACTTCTGCCATAGTAAGGGAATGTGCTTTGCATAGTGCAAAGTGTAAGAAATACTGAATTTTACAGTGGCTGAGAATTTGTGGTCTACATTCTTCAGCATGGGGAGGGAAGACAAGGAAGGAGCAGTGCTAGGGAAGAGAAAGCCCTGGAGAGCTGGGACTCCTGCTGCCACCAACACCAGTGACTGCTGCTCAGTTCGCTGGAGCAGAAGGTCTGCCTCTGCACATCATTGTTGACCCTCCCGAAAATGACACACACTTCCCTTGGGGAATCTCAGGGAGCGATCAGTAGGACCAGAAAAGCTTTTGTCCAATTTCAGTCAGGTGTGAAAACAGTAGCAGTGTTCAGATATGTACCTTCCGTTACATTTTGTGAGAATGGGCAACTGGGCAGAAGAAAGAGCAATGGCTACCTGAAAACTAATAATATCATCATTCATTGCTGGAGTCCAAGCTACCTGCACAAGGGAGACACATAAGGAATTTCCCAACTCTGCTGAAATCTGCTACTGAGGCTGACGTATGAGACAGCAGAGAATCCAAGTAGAATCCCTCAGGCTTGTAATAAATTTGGCACCTTTCATTCTGGTGCTGATAGAAGTAGTTGGTGTTGTCTTTGTCAAGGCAGATATTCCTGCAGCCCCAGATCCTGGGCTTTTCAGAAGCATCATTCGCCTTTGTGGTATTTGCATTAAAATAGAAACCACAGTTTGCAGTGATTCCGTATGATCTTTACCTATACCATGCTAGGCAGGCAAAACCAATAAGGCACAGTCCTTTTCTTGGCAGAAACATTTCTCAAGGAGGTGGCAAATCTCTTAAAAAAACCCCAACCAAACCAAAACTGTGATTGTCCTGCATATCCACACACTCGTGCAAGTGAATCTTTTTTTCCTCTTCCCACTAAGACTTTCCTTTTCATCAAATACAGTCCCCAGTTACCTTCATTACTCAGAGAGCTCCAATTTATTGTGTTTGTTTTTTACATGAACAAAAGTACCCCTCTCTGACCAAGCATGAAACGAAACCAAAGGAAAAAATGCAAGAAGCATAAGAAGTAGCAATTAAATTTGCTTGTAAAGCCCCAGAAATGGCCAAAGCTTGTAGCATCCTTCAGCAAATATATGACCAGTAACACTCTTTTGTGTCATGTTTAAGCTGCATGTCTTCATGCCAGCTCAGGCTCTTCTCACCTCCAGTATAGTGTGCAAAGGCAAATGTACACACAAGCAAGCTGTGCAAACCTTGTCAGCATACGCATCAGTGCTCAAAACCCTCAAAGGCACAAGGTGTCCTTTGTATCCTGTGCAACCTGCTTTCCAAAACCTCATCAGTTATCCTGTAAATCTGTCAATGGTGCTTTCTACAGAACATGTCCCCACCTGTATTCCCTTCTCTGTTAAACACATGCTTTTGAATGTGTTCCCTTTATTCTAGAATGACAATTGGCTTGAAAAGAAAATTAAAATTTACTTGCAGATATTTTCCCTATTTAAAAATAGCACACAGGGGTCTACTCATGTCCAACAATGAGGTTTTGTGGCCTGGTGTTATTATCTGGAGTTACTGGTGTAGCATGGAATAGTCATGGAATTTTTGGCAGCAGTGAAAAGTTTACCAATTTTAGCCTAAGGGATTTCTGATGGAAAAATCATACCTAAGTGCGTTCCTTCTTATTTTCTGTCTTTGCATTCTTTTAGAAGGCATGTTTTGTGCTTGCTGTTGGAATCCTGTATAACGTCTGTCTATTGGGTGGTCATTACCCGTGCCTGTTCACTACATTTTCCCATTGAGTTCATTTTCTTGTACCATGTATGACTGGATATTTCACTGTATTGATGCATCAGTATAGCAGTTGTCTTCAGGCTATTGGCTTTCAACATTTGAATATTATTATTTTATTATTAATTTGTAAGTCTTAATTAAAAATTATTGCTTTGTGTGCTGTCCTGGATGCTTGCTTACAATCCCAGATGTTTTAAATATGAAATATATAAGCTTGGAGAGTCTGAATTTCCTTAAATTTCCAAATGTACAGACTGGGTGCTGGGCATGCTGACTTTGGCTTAGGGACCATAGATCTCCCTTTAATAAGAAAATGGGAAGACTTTAAAACAATTTAGACACAGTCTTGAAATTTTTAGGACCTCTGAGGAATGGTACATTGACTAAAGGTGTCATGGGAAGGCCGGGAATCTAGGTGTCAATAACTGTCTGAATGCAGGATGGAGGTGGGTAGGAAACTGGTGTGTAATGAATAGTTCCATCAGAAAAGCTGAGAAGGAGAGGGAAATGGGCATTTTCACAAGAATGACAGACTTCTGTCGTCCTTTGGGGAGCAGGAGCTGGAATCGGGAATTGACAGTGCAAAACTTGCCTGTTCTGTGGGAAGCACTTAGAGAGGGACAGAACTGTTTATAATGTTAAATTAAAATGTTCTCCAAACCTTGCTCTGTCAGAAATCTGCATGGTGCTCAAAGATTTCCTCTTCTGCTATAAGATGTGGCCCGTTTTTTGCTCATCTGAGGGCTCTCTGAAACAGATGGTAAGTCCCAGCGTGCCATGTAAAATTAGAGTGAAAAACTGTCTCTAGAAAAGAATGTGTGGAGAAGGGAGAAAGGTCTTTGTTAATGCTGTTAGCCTTCTCCTTTTTACTGTAAATCACATAGGCTTCTGGGGGAGGACACGGAGGTACACTGCTCTGCATTTCTGATGAGGTGGAGGGCTAAGGAGCAGTTTGATTCTGGGATCCGATAACGCTAAAAAGGATGTACCTTTCTGGAGCGGTACTTGGCTGCGAACCAAGAGCAGCTCTACTCACACATAAAGCGCAGTGTTTGCTGGAGACTGCTGCTAGGGTTGGGCATTTTTGAGATTTCGCTAACATACAGTCTGGCACGCGTGCGGAGTTACTGAGTGTGCACGGTTTGGGAATATCACCTGGGGAACACAGCCAGGGCTCCGGGACAGGCCACTATAGACACAGTATACACAATATATGGTCATGCAAGGACAAAATCCATGATCTTGTACTTCCTTTTAACCTCTGCACATAACTAGGCTTTATTCCCTCAAACGCAGCAGAGCTTTATACTCCATGCCACACAGCTCTTTGCTGTCCTCCACAGCCTGCCAACGATGCTTTGACTGGCTAAAGTAATTTTTGCTGGCCATACAGCTGTTTTGCTGCCTGGGTTGGTCAGTGTTTGTGCTTAGGCCTTTTGATATGTTCTAGCCAGAATGAAATGTCCCTCTGCAGAAATGGGGACTTTTTCTCCTGTAAGGGCTATCCTTTTAGAGCAGACAGGAAAGGCACATACGGCATAATATCTGTGGTGTTTTAAAGACGCTGCAAGAGAGGGAAATTAGCATCAAGCCTGAACATGGTATTATAAACAACATATGGAGAATAAATCTCCATTAAG
This sequence comes from Haliaeetus leucocephalus, assembly GCF_000737465.1. Taxonomy (NCBI): domain Eukaryota; kingdom Metazoa; phylum Chordata; class Aves; order Accipitriformes; family Accipitridae; genus Haliaeetus; species Haliaeetus leucocephalus. Next base: position 1,932,007 of record NW_010972537.1, read on the forward strand.
CAAGGCTGAGGAGGAGGGGGAAGCAAAGAGGGCAGCTAAGTCCAATAGCAGGAAAGATATAGCTCTAAATGCTTTCCAGGACAAGCTCATATAGGCAAATTAGCCACCTCACGAGCTGGCTAAAATGCAAGAGTTGGCACTTTTCTGTTGAGCATAATCATAGAAATGTATTTTCCTGCCTCATCTCATGACTTAATACTGCACGTCTGGTTTTACCTCTGGCTATATTCTCCTACTCTCAGCCTTAAAACTAGTTGAGAGATAAGGGTACCTAAATAATGATGCACCAGGCATGATTCTCCACTGAAAATGCAATGGTAAATTCAGAAATCAGCCAGTGACACAGGATCCCCAGGATATGGGTGGGAGAGGCAGTAAAGGTACCAAATCATGCCAAATATGTCTTGTAGCTTCTATTATCTGGAGCCTTTTTGGCAAGTGGAAAGATGGTGTGAGAAGGAACTCAGGTAGCCACCATAAAGTCATTACAGAGGGTAAAATAGACCTGCTAGCATGGAGAAACACCTTCTCTCCTGCATATCACTCCTGCATAGAAAAAAGCAATTAGCACAGGGAATTTGTCTTAATGCAGCTTTATGTTTTAGTGTCCAATTTTGCCCAGGGAGGAGGTGCCTGGGGATTTCCAATACATCTGTTCTAACAGGGAAGGTAGAGGGAAATGACTTTAATTAAAGTAACAGGAGTACACTTTGAACCTTTACAATCTGATCAAACTGGAACAGAAGGAGGGAAGCAGGGGGAGCCACAATGGAAATGATTTATAAAATATAAATCATAAAGCAGAGAGGAGAGAACATAACAAATGGCAGGCCAGGTGCATCTTTCCTAAGTGGTGCTGAATTTAGCCCAAATCCCTCATGCTTTTTTTCCCCTTGGCCATCTGAACAGATGTCTGTAGCCTTCAGATAAATTATAAAATATGGAAGGAGGAATTCTGCTTGGTGCTGTTGCCTAACAAAAAAGTCCCAGCTGCTGATGTTTACTGTGTTTACTTTTACTGCTCAGGAACTAGAGGGAAAGAAGACAGTGAGCAGCTGGGATTTGTAGGGGACAGTGTGCTGTCCATCAACACATTTGCTCTCCTCTCACCTTCCTGTTAACCTCCCAGTGAGCTATCAGTTTTTCTTCCCCTCATGTTGTTTTTCTATAGGTAGCAGGGAAAAAAGAAATGCTATTTTCCTTATGAGTGTCTCCATTTTCCCACTCCCCATGTTTACCATCCTAGAATGAGAGTTAGACCACAACTCACTAAAACACTTGCAGACAGACTGAATTTTATGCAATACCCTTGGCTGTTATCTTCTCCAGGCTGCCTCTAGATGATCTCCTGCTCAGCTAAACTTGCGTGTAAGCCCTCTAAACCCCTCCTCAGTGGGGCCTGCCTTTTCCGAAGACTAGGCACGGAGATTTATTTGAAAGCTGGGATTCCAAGGGCCATAATCACGTAGCCTACCAATACCATTAGGCACCCAAATCCCTTTGTAAAGCTGAACTTCCTCAAGTCACTTTATTTCCCCTTTGTCACTAATTCCTCATGCAATTGCTAACTTCATGGTTTATGGCTGAAGGGACAAAACTTTCAGGTAAAAGGGGAGTACACGATGGTACAGCATCCCTTAGACAGGGAACAGGGTTTACTGTCTGCAGGATTGACTGAGGGGAAGGAGCCATCACATTCTGCAAGTGCAGTTAAGCTCAGGCACGAACTTAAAGGCGTTTTGTGCCCAGGTGAAAACTACTACAGCTTCACTGATACACACAGTTTCCTAACCCAGTTAATAGTTCTGCCTAAAAGCAAAACTTCCCTGCACCCTATCCCTCTTCACAAGGAAACCGTTGCAACTGCCTTGCAAGCTATGCAACGAATGACATGTTTGTCTCTTGCAGCCTCAGAATAGGAGAGACAATATCTGCACCTTCCACTTGCTACAGACTTAGCAGGAGTTTCCTTTTTATGATTTGAGAGCCACATGTCATGGCAACGCATGCTGGAGCCCTTTCTGCTTGTATTCCTGGAAGCCCTTGTTTCAATCCCTGGTAACCAAAATGGCATCTCTTACACACACACTCTGCAGACTACGTATTTCTGAGTTCTGATTTACAAGAAGATATAAAAATTATCTCTCTCAGCCTCGTATCTGTGTCTGGCAGGCCATCTGGCAAGCAGGTTGCAAGAAGAAAGAATCTTTTCTATATTACTACTTTCCCTAATTTTTCAAATTAGGCTTCTTTCCACCCCCACCTCCCCACCTTGTCAAGAGTACAAAACAGATGAAGAACTAATCTTGAACTCTTCACAATGTTCATCTCAAATGAGCTCTGATCTATCCATTTCTGCAGTAAAGGATTTATTAAACAGAGAACGTAAAGGGGAGAACATAATAATGAAGTTTTAATTGTCAGACTTTTTGCCTTGTTGTTCTCCTGCACCCCTATGAAAACCAACACAGGCAGCTTCTATTAGAAATATTAATTGTTTTGTAGATGATTAGATGCAATTAGATCAAAAAGCACCTGACCTCACTTAATAATGGCAAGTGGGGCAGCGGGAAGGGGTGAGGAGAAGAAAGAAGCCTTTTTAAAATGTTGAGAGATGCAAAAAGCAACAACAGTAAGAAAATAAACCCACAAATTAGCAGATTTGCTAATGGTAGTAGTATAGAAAGTAATAAGACTGCAGAACAGATAGCATTCTAGAAAAATTATGCATGTCTTAAATTTCAACAGTTTACATAGCAAACTAAAACAAGACTGTATTTCGGTCTCATTTCCTGTTAGAAGTTTACATCGCCATGCTTTGTGGGAGTAACCTCTCCTCTTCTGCTCCCCAATGGATTTTGAATACCGTGCTGAATTTTAACCCAGTCTAATGGAGGTGCCAACCAGTTTCACTGAAATAGGTTGCTCTGTACACAAGGGTAGGCTCTACCCTTAGATTCTGAGGCAGAGACCCTTTTGCGTCCTGCGAGCTGAAACCCCAGGTGATCCACATGGAGATAAGTCTTCATGGGACACCTGGTAAAAAGCTTCAGGCAGACCTTTGTACCTCCTGAAACACCAAAGTCAGCAGCCAAGGAAAGATATCCTTACAAACGTGACGCTTTACTTGCACCAGAGCTCCCAGAACAACTCATTCTCTTCACTCACAGTAGCAACCAGTGAGGAAAGAAGGACCAGTCCTCTTCCCTCTGCTCGGTGAAGTGCAGGGTGACCAGGAGGTGTCGGTGGGCATCAAAGGCCACGCTCCCCTACATGGGTGCTGTACCACTGCGGTGCTGCTGCCAGGGCAGGACAGAGGACAAGGCTCGTGTGGTGGGAGCACATCCTCTCTGCTGCTCCCCACGCACACCCCAGCCCTGTGACCCCGCTTTTATTGCAGTAACTCCCCTTCCACACCTTCTCTCTTCCATACTTCAATGTAGCTTTATAAGGACAGCTCTACGGCTTCCCTCTTGAGCTCCCCACCCTTCAAAGGAAGACAAAAGAGGCTAGAAATTTTTGTAGTATCTGGTAACAGGCCATCTCCCATGGGGGATTGAATTATCAGTGCTGTCTCTTATAGTGAGATCAACAAGCTACTCTGTATATATTTTAGACAATGCCTTTATGGCCTTTTAAATCAACATGCTCTCAGATCTCTCTCAGCATCACCTACGGCACAAATTCTTTTTCTCCAATTTTCTGTAAGCTGCCATAATTAGATGGATTAAGGGAGTAAACAGTCTATCATTTACCTTCTTGAATGTAGTGGATGAAGCTCTGCTATACAGCATCACATCCCATTAAAAGACTGCCTCACTGAACACAAGCTATTTCACAGTGACGGAGGTCTTAATAACCATGCCTAAAGGGAAGTTATTATTGGAAAGAAATATCAGGCATATAAACCATGGCAAATGCATGGACGATGTTAGGGCTGGCAACTCACATCATCAGGTTGTGAACCAGACCAGCAGGCAGCAGACCAAATATGCTACTGGACTGCTGTGCATAATCTTAGAGTTCAGCATGCGTACCCTGTGTACGCTCCCAACTTGTGTCCTGCAGACATGCAGAAAAGAACTGAATTTCATTTCTGAGTGTAGCACCTTTTACCATGTGCCCTTTCTTATTTATTAGTTTTAACCCACTGCATGCCACACTACCAGAGTCTCTCTGCAGTACGCAGCATCGCCTTGCAGTCCTTCTGGTTCTGTGTGCGCAGATGTTTTTGCCAACCCTGCCTCCCGCTTTCATTTCTTTGTGCTTTTTTTCTTTTTTTTTTTTTTTTTTTTTTTTTTTTACTTTCTAACATCAATGTGAAGCTCAGTTCAATAGCACAGTCATGCAAAATTATCTAACCGCTTCTCTGATGTGGTTGACAGATGAGGCGTTCTTTAGAGAGGTGATTTGAGCTGATTGAGTTATACCAAGAGAGGTTGCAAAGACAGCCCTAAACAAATATGCAAATTCTCTCTGTTGTTATTCATAGGATCCAAAAAAAAGTACTTGATATTTTTACTACCTTATTCACAGAAATACTAAATGTTTTCTGAATGTTAATGTGGAAGATTACCTTTTGGCTTCAACAGCCACCCAGCAATATATTTTGTTGCTTCTTCCTTGCAAATACTGATTTGTGGAACTTAAACTTTGAGGAAATATATTGCTTTTGACGAAACTTCCTTTTGGGAAGACTTAAATCCAGGATTAAAGCTATATTCATCAAGTGGGTGAGACTATCCAAAGACAGAACAGCCCAGTAATCCCGTCAGCTGGGCACTCATCTGGGATGTAACACAGCTTCCAAATTCTGGTGAATCAAGCTGAACAGGGGCCTGAACTCCTCTACAAGAAGTGGAGGCTTTGGGTAATCTGGGACGTGAATCCCTCTTTCTTCACTTAACCCCTTGTTTCTTGCTTACATAGAAAAAAAAGGGGTTTTAAACAGAGGGTAAAAATTCTCTTATCACTCTCTAAAGATTACCTGCCTTAAAATCCAGAGGATTTTTTAAAAACCTGTTTCCCACTCACTGAGCAGGTGCAGGGGGAGTCAGAAGACCATTCAACTTTGTACAATCTTTTCCTCTATTGCAATCGGTAGGTGCAGAGCCTCGAGTTCCCTATCTTTGTGCTAAGTTCTGTAGAAAAACAGAGAAAGTCTCTGTCCCAAAGAGTTCAACATATTTGGTGAATACCCTGAATCAGCTGTCATGGCCACCAAGTTGCAAATATCACAAAACCTGAGACTCAGCCTTAAACAGGCAAAATGGAGCTGGGTGTTGCTCCAGACAATTTGACAGGGAGACTGAAACATCATGCTGCCCTCAGCGTGTTTTTTGCTCAGTACTACTGACCATGGTCAGCCAATGTTGCACACACTCCTTTGTGATGAACCATTTAGACACAAATATGTTGGTGCTGTTCATCTGCCATTAATGGATAACAAGTACAGTCCTAGAAAAAGGACTACTTTTTGCAAAAAGGCTTCACTTCATTTATCAGCTGAACCATTTATCCATGTAAGCTATAAGCTTTAAAAGAATGTATCTGCACAGTAGGTCTAGACAACCTAAAAATGCCATATGATCCAGCAACACCTACAGATGTCTCAGTGTTAGCACAAAGCAACGGAGTGACTGAAATATATATTGTCTCCTACTAGTTATAAAAAAATCCTGGAACTTCTAATGAAGTATTTCTCAAATATTTCTCTTCTTTTAAGAAGCCACCTGAAATTCTGGGCAGCATGAGGTTACAGCCTTCCTCGAAATGGCATCTCTGTCTGTGTTAGTGTGGCCTCTGGATCTACCTTTCTTCTGATTCAGGAGTATGCCTTGCATTTTCTAAGCCTGGTCAGACAAAGCAGCCAAACCACAGCAAAATTCACAAATGCTGTGGCCCTAGATGAGGTAGGGAAAGTTAACATTTAGACACGATGTGCACGAACATGTATGTTTGCTCTTTGAGAAGTGGAGTGCAACATGTCGTGTGGCGCGTTCATCACGTCCTGCGTAGCGTGTGGGTATAAGCGTGGAAAGTTCTTCAAAAGGTGGAGCTGAGAAGGAAGGTTAGGAGCACTTTTCTCCGTGCTACTATTTTCAGCACTGCTGCAGCTAATTTGTGTTTAGATATGAGCAGCTGTCGTCTCTGTGCCTTTTACATCTTCGTAGAAGTCAATCACGAGCTGGCATATCCTCCCGCTCTCCCCAGGTCTGGCTGGTGCTTGAAAACATTGTTTTAGCCTAAGCATTGCATCTCCTGGTGTTCATGATTTTAATGCAAATGCTCAGCAGTAATTTCATATCCTTTCTGTTGGACAGTTTTGCTTTGGCTCATCTAGTTTTGAATGTTGCTGGGTTTTATAGGGATGCTTTTAGTCAGTATTTCAAATGAATAAAATGTTTCCTTTAAAACCCAAGCATATTTGAGGTTCATCAGGCCAAAATAAACATACAATGACTTGTGAATTGCTGACCTGATGAACAAAGAAGCAATTTTAAGGCACAGGGATCCCGTACCAGAGTGAGCCCATATCCTAGCTAAGGCAGAGATAACACCAGTAGAAGAAAAATGACTTGGCAGCACACCAGCTACGATGAAATCTCAGTGGGAGGAGAGCTTGCAGAGCCTCCATGATATTTAGTTTGAGGCTGGAGGGGATGTGAAGATCAGGGACTCTTTGCAAGCTAGGTTTTACAGAGAGCAGCATGTCGCAGGAGAAGGAAGGCTGCGAGTGGAGTGCGGCACATCAAAGCAGCAACTAGGTGCCAGGGCCTGGGAAGAGGCTGCAGCAGAAGGAACTAGTAAGAGTTGGAGCGCTGGCCCTGTGGATCAAGCAGAGCTTGTCGTGCTCAGGAAGAAGAAAAAAGGGAGCTGGAGAACTCCTCCCAGGTTCCGCCTCACCCCATCTCTTCCTCTACAACACCCTTTATTTTTAGCTGCCATAACTCATCTGCCATTACTTAACTGCCACTTCTCATCCCAAAGGACCAGGCATTCAGTCTGACTCCAGAGTCCCTTTTCCTGAAATATATTGGCAATGCTTTCAGTTCACAAAACAGTTTCTTGTACTCCTCAGCATGGAGCTTGCCAGCATTACTTTGTAATAAACAGCATCTATCTTCCTTGGGAGGGCTGGGATACAAAAAGAGGATTTAGCCTTCTGTAGTCTTTTTTATTTAGTTTTTTTTCCTGTAGTCTTTTTTATTAGTTTTTTTCCAAAGCACTTTTAAGATACAGAGTAGTCACAGGGTTACTATGCCAGCCAACTCAGTTGCCCATAAGCATCTCTCTCCTGGAGCTTTTAGCGCTTGTTTCATTGAAGGGGAGAGGTGCAGGACAGAACATTTATCCTGTTTTCTTGGAAGGTACCCTAGTGTCTCAGGCTTCAGGCAGGTCTGCTAGAAGGAAAAGTGACCTCAGCCTGGAGGACTGAAGGACACGTCCCAGAGCACTGCCTCCAGCCTGCTCGTACAATATCAATACAGAGTATAAATGCAAGGCAAGACTTTATGTCTCAGGTGGCAACTTGTGCCATTTGAAATTAACCCTGTAATTCACAAGAGCTTTGTATTGATGTCATCGCCATGGGACTTAGACTTTTGTTTTGGTTTTAAAACCTAGATCCTAAAGGAACCCTGCAGGGAAATCTTTATCCCATGCAGGACAGTTACTTCTGAAGAAGAAACTACTTCAGTGTCACGACCCGGGCTGGACACACCAGGGAGGCGTCGTGGTGAATTCGGAATTCCCTCGGGCTAAATTAAGGTGAAACCAAATGATCAGTTAAACATTTTATTCATGGCAGAAGCAGCCTGAACTTGGGAGGCATTAACAGCAGGCGGTGGGGTTTCTCTCAATAGGAATTGGCATGAAACTGCCTCAGTAAACCGTGTAACTCATGGTAACCATATACATCAAGACAGGGAATAAGGAGAGCCGTCCCGTTGGGTCTGGAGGTTCGGAGCAGACCCCCTTGCTTTCTAGGCTCCTTCTCAGAGAGGAGCCCAGGGGTGCTGGATCCACTCCTAGTCCCAGTCTCGCTCAGCGGTTTATGTCTAAAGGGATGAAGTGTGGGGATTATGGAAAAAGAGACAGAAAAGAGGAAAAAGAAAGATTTCACCAGTCCTGGGTCCAGCATTGGTCCAGTCAGCTGAGGGGTCCAGTTCTGGTGGGCGCCTGCCCATGGGGCTTCAGTTCGTGCCCTTTTATCATCTGCTTGCCCCTCTTTCGGGTGGGCACTCGGACTCATTGGGTTAATTAAGTGTTCATGCACGGTTTGTGCTTTCAGAACCTTCGGGAAATGGGTCGTTGGGCTTGGGGGTCATTTGGGAAGTAACTTCTCCTCCCCTGCAGACATGACCGTTGTTTGATCTTTGGCCATGGCTGGTGAGCTGCCCCACGCAGCACATCAGAACAGGGAGCTGCACACCCTCCAGCACGGCAAACCCTCCCTGTCCTGCTGCTGATCCGCTTCATCTCACCTGTGGTTCCTTGCTATGCAGGGTTCGTTGTTATGCAGAACTTGCCCCACCAATATGTTTGAGACATTAACTCTTTCAGTCTTTCACAGCCGGGTTAAATTCCTTCTCCATCCCTGTTCCTAAATTAAGAAAAGAGCAGATGGATGGGAAGGATTAAAGAGCACTTGTAACATTTCCTTCTAAGCTGTGCACTTGTCTTACGCTACTCAATGAATCTCTCTCAGGGTTTCAATGTTTCCATTTTTTTTTATATTCTGGCTGTAAATGATATTAAAAAGTAAATCTTAAAGATGCACTCAGTGTGAAACAGAGCCATGAATCACTGTTCCCCCTACAGGCTGGCTCTCCATCTGCAGTCGTGCCAATTCCTGTCGTTTCACGCAGGCACAGCCCCTCTGTCCCACTTCCCACCATCTGCACAAAAAACCCCAGCCTGTTTGCAAAAAGCAATGGTAATTATTGGGTTAGGTGCATATCGAACATCTATTGCTTGGATAGCAGAACATGTATTGCTTTCCCAGAGAAGACTGTCTGGGAAAATCAGGTGCCTGGAATAAAAGCAGACTGGTCGGCCAGGCTGTCCACCACAACCCAGCAGGAGCAGAGTTGTTGGCTCAGGGAGCACAAGAGAGCACCCCTTCTGGTCCCTGGCACAAGAAGCAGTGTCTGGAGATTCCCTTAAAGTGCTGAACACATCAAAGGGAGGGTTTCCAGAGGGCAGGTGTCTTGGCCTTACCTCTCTAGAGTCATCTTACACAGGAGAGCTTCTTTAGGATGTGAATCTACCAAAGTTTTAGAGCAACATGACACCTATTATGATGTATGAAGTGTCTATAAATTCACCTGAATAAAGGACAATGTGTTTACCCAAATCCTGGAGCCTCATGTGGGAGTTAAACCTACATTTGGGCTTCAGCCTGACCACAGCACGCAACAACTGAGAGGACTGTTTGCAAGTCTCCTAGTCCTAGCTCGTGGTAGGAAACCTCTTCCCTGACAGAAGGTTGGAAGTAGCGGTGCAGCAGCTTCAGGGAACTGCTAAGGAAAGAGAGGAATGTATCCCTTGACCAGCCACAGGTTTGGGTGCGTGGCAGTTTTTTGTGCTTTTGGTTGAAAGAACTACTGGGTTGAAGCAGCACAGAAGGGTCCCCTGGAAACCCAGTACCTTTTTCTGTGCTAGCTCTGCATAGCAGAGCTGTTTTGAAAAACCTCTAATGTTCACTAATCCCTTCTAGTATAATGAACTTTAAAAGGCAGAGGAACCCCTTCACTCCCCAGAAGCCCTCAGGGTCCCATCCTCACAAATCCGGTTTTCTTTCCTACCTCAGGGCATAGATTGACAGCCAAGCTATTCCAACAATTCTCCTGAGAAATACTGGGGCTTGTCTTAATGGAAGTGCTTGCAGGACTCTGTGCTATCATTTGCAAACATGTTGTAGGTGTATGTATGTGTGGGAGGGGAGCAGGGCAGGGGTGTCTGTTCTCTGTGAGCTTGGAGTTCACGGCTTTGCATACAGTCCTGGAGAGGCTCCGATGTTTGCCCTGCTTCTCTTCTTAGAGAGCAAAGTGATGGCTGGAAGCGTTCCTCTAAAATAAGGGGCAGGAAGGAATGCAGGAGGAAGGGAAACGCTGTCATTCCCTTGGGTCGTCTGTGTGTGTGTTGCTTACCCCCCCTTCTATCTCATTTCTTAAAAAACAGGCAGGCATTTGAGAGAGGTAGGAGGATGTGGCTTGTCTTTCTACCCCTCCCCTTTCTGCACTGTAAATTCTTAAAAAGGCCCAAGAGAGTAAATTGCTTTTTCAAGTTTTATCAACAAGAAGGCAGCCCAGCAGAGTTACAGTTCAGTGCTCAAAGATTGCCTTCATGTTTAGCAAGAAGCTTTCAGGACAGAAAATAAATAAATATATGTGTTGGGAGGGGTGACTCCCCACTCCTGATGGTATAGAATTTGCACTTTGTGGAAGTAACTCATCTCCCTGATGCATTTCTAAGTTTCCAGTCTAGTCTCAAGTACATTGCCTTCTGTATTCAGGGTTATAATAAGACCATCCCCAATTAGGACACAGGAGAGACACGCTGCACCATGGAGACAGCTCCACTTAGTATAAACTATTCCACAAGGCATTATCTAAAAATGACAATTTGGGCTTTTCAGATATGCACCATGTCATTGAAAAAATAATTTTTTAAGCCTGCTTTGTGCCATAAAGTTTCTTACTTCAGTAACATCAGATGCTGTTTCACAAGTCCTGATTTTCAATTAATAGCAAAAGTGAAAGATGGGGAAGACTGAAAAGAGGACAATACGTCCACATACATGTATATGTGCTAGTTTCTGACAGAGAAAATTAGAGAAAAGAAATGGCAACAGAAAATGTTAGAAAAAAGCAAGGAAAAGAACCATTTCCTTGAAAAATAAAATTGGGCATTTGCAACATTAGTTTTTGTCTATTCCATTCATATTCACTCGGTTTTGAACTACATTGTCCTTTCAGAAGAACTGACCCTCTTTTCAGAAAGCTGAAGAGAGCCAGGATGGATCTTACATGATATTGGTTTCAAAGATGAGCCTTGGGCAGAATTTTAGCCTCCCTGTGATAAAGCCCCATTTAGGGGGTACAGCATGGCAATTTCTGGTTCCTCCTTCTCTATGAAATTGGTTTGCCTCCCCACTAAAAGAGTAGGAAAGAATTTAAGAAGTCCACAGCAAAGCATAGCTCGTCAGCTCTTTGAAAGAAGAGTCTTCTTTTCAAAAAAGAAACCTTGATATTTTGGGGATAAGTGGGTGTGCGGTATTGCCACCCACTCTTCTCTTCCCACAGCCTCTTGTGGAGCCGGGTGCTCAACGCCCTCGTGAGACGGCAGCGCTAGGGGAAGGGAGGGTGGCAGTCAGCTTACCACTCTGCGATGCCTCTGGCTGTGCAGTTGTGGCTGAATCCTCTTAATTCCAGCAGCTCATCCCTTAGAGGCAACTAATGGACTACAATGGGATCAGATTTGCAATAATATCCCCAGGTAGTTAAGATTAATAAAGCTCTCCCCGTCTGCCCCTAAAGCTGTAGGTTTGGAATTACACTCCAACAGCTAAGCTCAGAGTCCTCCAAGATGCTGGTTTAGGCTACCGGCATATTCACGTTGACATTACTATGCCAGTTTTAATTTTCATAGACTCAAAGAATCATAGAATCATTTAGGTTGGAAAAGACCTTTAAGATTATCAAGTCCAACTGTTAACCTCACACTGCCAAGTCCACCACTAAACCATGTCCCTAAGTGCCATGTCTACGCATCTTTTAAATACCTCCAGGTGTGGTGACTCAACCACGTCCCTGGGCAACCTATTCCAATGCTTGACAACCCTTTCAGTGAAGAAATTTTTCCTCACATCCAATCTCAGCCTCCCCTGGTGCAACTTGAAGCCATTTCCCCTCGTCCTATCATTTGTTACGTGGGAGAAGAGACGGACACCCACCTCACTACACCCTCCTTTCAGGCAGTTGTAGAGAGAGATAAGGTCTCCCCTCAGCCTCCTTCTCTCCAGGCTAAACAGCCCCAGTTCCCTCAGCCGCTCCTCACAAGACTTGTGCTCCAGACCCTTCACCAGCTTCGTTGCCCTTCTCTGGACACGCTTCAGCACCTCAGTGTCGTTCTTGTAGTGAGGGGCCCAAAACTGGACATGGTATTCGAGGTGTAGCCTCACCAGTGCCCAGTACAGGGGGATGATCACTGCCCTAGTCCTGCTGGCCACACTATTTCTGATACAGGCCAGGATGCTGTTGGCCTTCTTGGCCAGCTGGGCACACTGCTGGCTCATATTCAGGTGGCTGTTGACGAACACCCCCAGGTCCTTTTCCACCGGGCAGCTTTCCAGCCACTCTTCCCCAAGCCCATAGCGCTGCATGGGGTTGTTGTGACCCAAGTGCAGGACCCGGCACTTGGCCTTGTTGAATCTTAACAAGGTGTTTATACCAGTCATACAGGGAAAAAGACCTCTGGAGCCCTTTGATTCCAGGAACTAGGAACATAAGCACAAATCTGTCATCTCTAATCCAAAACTGATCAAATTAATAATAATCACCCCTTTCAGTATGGGTGAAGCCCTTTTTTGCCATGCCTTAGTCCAGCTTTAGTTATATCATAGATCTATCAGAAGACCTGTCATTTTTGTCACTGAGTACTTACACCAGTGCACTAATATTGCCATATCAGTGCTTAAAATAATAATTAGAACTCAATGAATATTGAATAAGCTGAATAATTTATTCAGATACATTGCAAAACTTGAGCAACTTATTTGATGAATATATTTAATAACTCACTCTGTCCTATATCTTTGTGAATAATATTTTTTAAACTAGATGAGTAATTTGTTTTTAAAAAATTGTAACATTTGTCAAATAAATTATCCATTGAATATTATTCAACCAACTCTAATAATACTCAGTTACCAGGAAGTGCATTCTTAAATGGCCACTGGAGGCCCAAATAAGCATGTCTGAGCTTTCTGGCATGACTTTTTGCTTATCTCTAATAAAATACTTATTGCGATGAAATATGATCTTTCTACCTCAAGAACAGATTTTTGCTTTTTAGTGGAGTAAAAGAAGACAGAAGCAGTAGCAGAAGAGAATAAGGATGTCCATCCTTTATTCCTGAAACCATAGCAACATGCCCATGTTCAGATGGGATGAAAGCTACCACACATGAAGTAGTACAGGAGGACAGAAGTTTAATTATGCCTGTGTTCCCATTCCCTCATCTCCAGTGTAAAACAAGGACAGAGAAAGCACTGAAGTCTGAGCTCAGCTTTATGACCCTCACTGTAGAAGTGATCCTGCAAGAGGGTTTTGTACCAGGGGCTAGCAGGTTTTGCAGTGTGTAATTGCGGGGTTAGTATCAATTCAAATCAAGAGAGCTTTCCTCAGTTGGGATCGGACGAGGGAGAACCCCAAGGTAGAAGTTTCACACAAGCAACCCTTCCACCCAAGGGTACATCCACAGCAAGAGTAAATGGACCCACATTACAACCAAGAAAGCAGCAACTGTTCCTCCTACCTGATAATAACCAAAGGCCATGGGTGAGAGACTTTCTTCTCTCTTGATCTAGTGCACTTTCCCCCCCCCCCCGGATGCCTTTGTTCAGCTCTGATAGATGCTCAGACCGAGGACTGAGCTTCCCCAAGGAGCCATGCAGCGTACTTGGTAGCAATCCAGCTTTTGATACTGAAGATAATATTTATTGCTCAGGAAGAAAGCTCATATTTTTTTCAACTCCTACCTGGACTGACCTAGTTGGGTTTAGCCTTGAAGAAGAAGAATGTAGCAAAGTGCCCTTAAAGATTAAAATTGATTTTACTTTTTACAGCTTTGCTGTAAAGCCTTGGGCTGAAGTACAATTTGCAGTTATAATTATAGTATTTTAAACACACAGTTCTTACTTGTAGCCTTCACTATTCTGGCTCAGATACCTCTGGATGTGTGACCTTAGTGTTTTATTCAAGTGTTCTCTCCATAATAATCTCATTAAAAATTGTATCGTGTAAAGATGAAGCTCACATTCCTTCTTTTCTCAATTACCTGCAAAGCCTTTTGTATGTATAAACTTAAGGGGCCAAGTACACAGCCTCTCCTGGGACTGTTGGGCACTGCCATGTGAAATGACAGCATTCACAGGTTATTCCTGTTCTTCTGAACCTGCTCGTCAGTGTCCTCCAAGACAAGTTTTATTCAGTTTCGTCACCCACTTGTGACCACTAGTACAAGAGTTTGACTTTAGGAGCAGCTATCTGAAGGAAAGCACGGGGTGGCTTTTATAAGGTTTGAGAGCTGCGTGAAGTTCAGTGTCTCAAGGCACCCGAGTCAGTACTGCGTGTGAAGATGTAAGGCTGAAGGGCTGCAGCACTCCTGATCTTTGCCTGCATTTTCTTGCCTGCAGAGCAAGTTGCCTTTAAGCAAATATTGCCAACTGATGGTTTGGGTCCCAGCGCGAGCCCAAGCCCTGAGTTACATGAAGCCTTAACAGTCAGTAGGTCAGTTGCCTGAACTGAAGATCATATTTTATTTAATACAATCTGTGTAAGCACTGGAAACCTCTTTATAGAACCCTGCACATGGAAGGATCATCTCTGCAGCGGTTGGGGTTGCATGTGCATTCAGCCTAGCTGGTACTGAGTAATTGAGAAGGACTTGGAGAACGAACAGGTTCTGTATCAGGCTCGGTTGGATATTTCATACAGAAAGACAAAGTACAAAGAAGGAAGAGGCGTATGATGTGTTAATAGCAATGCCTGTGCTGGATTTATAGATATTTCCAGAGGGCTGAACAAGCAATTACAGATGGAAGAATGTGGAGCAGCCATGACTCATATTTTGAGAAAGTTTGACAAGCTTGTAGCCAAGTCCTTCCAGCACAGATGGAAAGTCCACACACAATACTTGAACCACAGACCCTGGAGCCCTCCTCTCCTGCTCCAGGACACTAAGTCAATCTCATCGGCTTAAGCTGCTGCAGTTGTAACCAGCGGCAGGAGAATGGTTTCCCCTGGTATGCATTCCTCTATCTATAAAAAGATGGGTTTAAAACACAGATTCCAGTAAGAGCTACCTTGTCAGAGTCGCTGCTTTAGGACAGACAGACCCTGGCCTCCCCATCTCTAGTTTTTGTAAGCTCACCGCTCCCCTTGCCTTGAGCCATTGCAAATGCTCTTGCAGATATCAGCCATATTTCCGAGTACTTTAAAAGGTTTAGTTAAGCTGGAACTGCATTTCTCATTTGTGTGTGTGCCCTGTATATCCCACCTGCTATTTGAGCACAAGAGGCATATAGCAAATTCATTCCAGGATTCAGAAAAACTCCCAGACCTCCTCTGTTTGTGTGCATGTGTGGGTCTGCAGTTGTGTGGGGGTGCACGTGCAGGGGCACATTTCTCTGTGGAAACTTTAATTGGACTCTCAATCCTCTGTAAACAAGTATAGCCAATGGATTTGTTTGTTAGACTTGGTCACTGAATATTTAGTATTAGAAGAATCCATTTCAAGCTGTGCACTTGCAAAACCATGCAATGAACCGTACAGGCATCTGCTATCTTGCCTCAATTTATACTGCGATGGGAAGCTCTGTAATGCGAAGTAATAGTAAACTAACCAGTGTAATGTGGGCCTTAACCTTTAACTGGCAACCTGGAACACTTCCAACCTTGGTGCATATCAGGTGTTCGGTGAAATTATGAAAAAGTCCAGTAATACAACCTGGAATGCTTTCAGCTCAGCTTGGCTGGACTTTCAGGGATTCAGCCTATGAACTAAACCAGTGCAACATATCAATTCCTCCTACAATTTTGCTTGAATGTTATTTCACCATGTAGTTCCTCACAAGCTAACTCCCAGGTAGGCAGCCCAGTTTGCTGCATATATAGACGTCTTTGGGACCTTACCAAGTCATTTAAGTTGTCTGCTTTTATGATATAAAATCATGGCACCTAGGCATATACAATGTTTTCATCTCGAGCGGTTCTGCAATAATTAATGTTAATTTTATTGTAACAGTTGTTATTACTGGACTTTTTCATATTTTCAGTGAACACCTGATGTGCACCAAGGTTCGAAAGATTGCATCATAAGGTGTAGTACTTGTTTGTTTCCTACAGTACATAATCACATTGTCAATAAATGGCCAGGACTTCTCCATGCTTCCTGTGTTTAAGGAATCTACATTATGCTTTTTCACTGTTGTCTCTTCTCTAGGTTGAAGAGTATATTTTGTATAGCTCATAGGGAAAGCTATTTGATGCCTTTGATTATTTTGCTGACTTTTGTAGCACCTTCTCTGATTCTGCTATATTCTTTCTGAGACCAAGAGACAACACTGCACTCAGTCTCTAAGTGCAGGTGCACAATGGATTTTCTAGCGACATAAAGATATTTCCTGTTGTGCTTGCTATCCCATCCTCAAAAATTCTAACGTCTTGATTGCTTTTGGCTACTGCTGTACCCTGAACTGACATTCTTGTAGTGCTATCTATTATTACCTGAAGATCTCATTCCTGATGATAACAGACAGCTCAGAACCCATCATTATATATGTAAAATTAGGATTTTTTCCCAGTCTGCATTGCTTCAAATGCTGTTACTTTACGCTCAGTTGCTTGCTGTAGTTAGAGGCTTTTACAGTGTTTCACAGTCATGTCTTTTGTTACTTAGAATAATTTAGCATTAGTAAACATCTTACAATTAATTCTCTTTTTCTAGATCATTTATGCACTCATGAACAGCATGAGTCTGAACACAGATCTGTGTGAAGCTCCACTGACAACCACCTTCTCTATAAAAAACTATTTACTCTTACCCTCTCTTTCCTGTCTTATGACTAGTTACATGTCCACATGAGGACATTCGCTCTTATACCATGACAGGTTAGGATTTTTGTCAATGAGAAAAGGCATTGTAGAATGCCTTTTAGAACTGTACATGGACTATAGCCACCAGATATCAACTACCTCCACATATCAACATGGAAAGGTGAACCCCTAAAAGAAAAGTTCTGCTGTGGAAACTTCCCCAAGTTCTTAACTTTTAGTGCAGTCAGGCAGATTTAAGGTTTTTCTGCTACAATTTTGTTGTCTTTGAAACCTGCTGCTCCTTGATCTTTCCTTGGCCTTACAGATGCTCTAGAGGTCTCCTAGCCCTTAAGGTGTAGCAACATGATTTATAATTAGCGTCTCTGCTTTTTTGCAAGTTGAAGCACAATTCAGGTTTTTGGCCTCCCTTACTGAATTTCAGTATTCTCATCTTATTGTTCCTTTGGGGGTTTTTTTGCTTGTTTTTAGTAGGACACTGCTTTGTGGTTTTTGAATAACACCTTCTTATTCATAAGAAAGCTCCCTTACACTTCTGTTAAGCTAGGCCTGTTATCTTTTGGTCTTTCTCAAACATTTATTGATAGGTAGTACGCATTTGCTCTGATCATGCTGCATGGTATCTTTGAACAGCCTTAGTGCTGTCCAAAAAAAGATTTCTGTACTTTAACCACTCATTTTACCTTCTTTTTAACAAGACGCCTTCATTTTTGTGTAGTTCAGCTTTTTAAAAATTCATCACTTCTTAAATAGTGGGCCTTTTGGCTTTTGCAGGAGGAATAGGTATTTTGGACTTAAATACAGTACTGCCACTGTTCCCAACAGCTCTGTGACAGTCACCAAGTCCAGCATATTGGTCAGGACTTCTCATTTCTTGTTGTGGTTTAACCCCAGCTGGCAACTAAGCCCCACGCAGCCGCTCACTCACTCCCCTCCAGTGGGTTGGGGGAGAGAATCAGAACAGTAAAACTGGGAAAAGCCATGGGTTGAGATAAAGACAGTTTAATAGGTAAAGCAAAAGCCGCACACACAAGCAAAGCAAAACAAGGAATTCATTCCCCACTTCCCATGGGCAGGCAGATGTTCAGCCATCTCCAGGAAGGGAGGGCTCCATCACATGTAACCATTACTTGGGATGACAAACACCATCACTCCAAATGTCCCCCCCTTCCTTCTTCTTCCCCCAGCTTTATATGCTGGGCATGACATCCTATGGTCTGGAATATCGCTTGGGTCAGTTGGGGTCAGCCGTGTCCCCTCCCGGCTCCTTGTGCCCCCCCAGCCTGCTCGCTGGTGGGGTGGGCTGAGGAGCAGAAAAGCCCTTGGCTCTGTGTAAGCACTGCTCAGCAGGAACGAAAACATCCCTCTGTTATCAATACTATTTTCAGTACAAATCCAACACAGAGCCCCATACTAGCTACTATGAAGAACATTAACTCTATCCCAACCAAAACCAACACATTTCCCTGTCTACTACTTCCATAGAACAGAAATCGGCAGAGTCTGAAAGTTCAGCCCATGCATCGCACCCCACAGTAAACTTTACCCAGTACATGAGGGCAATTGTAGTCTTTTATTGTCTATTCCTGTCTTCCTTGATCTTCCTCAGTGTGTCAATCTCTGTCAACATCTTCATCAGGCAGTCCATAATGCAGCCTTATTGCTGAATTTTTCCTACATGGGACTTGAGTTTGATTCATAGGGTTTCTATTACTTGTTGACAAGGTTTGCTTGATTGTTAATCTGATTTGACTCAAAGCTTCTTTTAGGCTATAGTACCATCCCATCATCTATAGAGCCCATTTTGCCTTTCCAGTGTAATTTTTCTAATTGGTATTACATTGTCCATCTCCTTCTCCTTCCACCAAATTTCCTCTATGTCTTTTGTGTCTTTATAGTAATTTAAATCTAAATATTCCTGTCTCCCTAGACTTCTAGTATTAAGGTAGATGTACGTATAAAATTACCTTTAGCTTGCTTCTATTATCTGTGCCATCGTGCATTTGTTTGTAACTTGGTGATTTCTAGTTTTTGTCCTGTGCTTCACCTGAGGACGAAGAGTTCTTGCAATGTCAGGGGGTGTCCTCCAAACCCCCGTGCTCCTCAGCACCCTCATGTGAGCACCCTCCTGTGCAGCATCGGCAGCTGGAACTCCCCTGGGCAGGCTCCCTCCCTTCCAGACATCTCTCTGGTCTTGATGGTTTTGAACTCTCTTACATATATAGTTTTCCCAACAGCATTACCTCTTCACATCTGCCTGGCCCAACATGCATTACCAGGACTATTTTGGGGAAAGCTGCCAAGGAGATCCTCCTGTTTTGTCTCCAAACCCTCTGCCCCTACGTCACTGGCACTTACAGGGGTGGTGGCCGCCACCTCCTTCCCAGCGAATAACCTTCGCTGCAACTACAAGCCCAGAGAGCAATATGTTTCATAAAGCAATAACCACAACACAGCAGCCCACTCCAGTCTCTCATACACAGGCAGCTTCTTGTAATCCCACCCTCCTCACAAAACTTAAAACCACACCTGCTTCTGGTTCAGGATAGGGTTTGGAGACCCCAACAGGCACACAGGGCATAGTAGCAATCACAGACAAATAATGAATAGAGCATGGAAATGGAGAAGCAACAGTGACAGTCAGCGTGGTCTCACAGCACAAGTCTGTGAGATGGCAGGCTCCCTCGTGGACTGCAGGAGCTGCTGTTACACCATACAGACACAATATCAATGCAGCATGTTTAAAGAAATTGAAAGGTAGAAGCACATCCTGGCTAGCACTAAATCCTTTTTCAGTTGTTTTTTGAGAGCTGACCAAAAATAGGCAGGCTGAGATTTAAAACTGGTACTGTTCTGTCTCTGCTCACACCCTTGGAGGATGGTGTATGGTGGGGCTGTGAGGACATCCTTCATGTGCCCTGCTGAGCTGCCTAAACTGACACAACTTCAAGACTTGTGTAAATCATGGTAGAGACCAATTTTCCACCCCTTTCCTTCTTTGCCTCCTCTCCCGAGGCAATGAGCATAAGTGCGTTCCCTTTTCAGTTATTTTCTCTGACTGAGAGGGGAAAAAAATGCCACATTTGGGAACCTAAAATCTGGAAAGAATGAGAAAAAAAGAGATATGAAGCAGAAAATTATCCTGTTTTGTCCAAAAACTTTCTTTAGGGAGTAGAATGGTTGTACTGAAAAGGGCTCTGAACTGCTCTGAATTGGGGAATTTTTCTTTGGTTTTACAGTTAGGTCCTTGTTGGCAGAGAGACCTCAACTGTGGCAGTAAAAATCCTACATTTGTGAGTTTTCAGAAACTAGCAGGAGTCTCTCTTTCATCTCAACAGGAGTGTCTCTTCTTTGATTTTACTGTCTGCATTACTGTGTAGTTTCTCCCTTCTTTATCATCTGCTTCTATATGTAACAGAGAGACAGGGATGCAGCACATCATTAAGAACAAGTAAACACCATTAAAACAATTCCACCTCATTGTCACCGCATTGTTTTGAATTGAATTATTGACTCCTGAATAATACCAGGGATAGGGAGAAGCAGGCAGAAACTAGCTTTGAACCCCTCTGGGTAAACAACCTGCTTACAGCATCAAAAGAAATGGGTTTACTCTAACTGCATGCTCTAGGTGGGAAAAAGTCAAGAGCTTTTCTCAACTGTAGCTCACTCTCAGATGCCCCTATTTTGGTTCTCTCTACAGCAAACAAACCTGATCTGAATCATAGAATCATAGAATGCTTTGGGTTGAAACGGACCTTTAAAGATCATCTAGTTCCAACCCCCCTGCCATGGGCAGGGACATCTTCCACCAGACCAGGTTGCTCAAAGCCCCATCCAACCTGGCCTTGAACACTGCCAGGGATGGGGCAGCCACAGCTTTGCTGAGATGGCATGGTATGAAATTCAGTTTTAGGTGCAGAAGCCCAAGTCTACTTACTGGGAATAGAGCCTCCTTTGGCCAATAGCCTGCTCATAATTGTCGGGAGAGGGGAAAACAAAGGCAGCTGCTGATTATAATGAAGATTATTTGAAAGAATCATACTAGATATTTCCCTTTATATTGGAGGAGTAATAAGAGGAACTAACAGGCCATTTCAGGAATCAGGAAGGGCTAGGGTGGAGATCTGATTCCCACCCCAGCACTAGCCCAGAGCTCTAACTCAGGCAAGATGCTCTTGAGCAGCCAAGTGTCCTCAAGCACCATGAAGGAGCGTGCCATCACAGCGCTGAGTACCTTGTTTAAGGAATCAGCTCCACAGCATCTGTAGGAACACAGTGGGACTGGAAACCTTTGTTCCTTGTGCTGTGACAGAAAAAGGATCTTACAAAAATTCAGAGCGCAGCTGATTTGTGACTTTTTGAGACCATGAAATGGCTTCCTTACATAGGAACAGTGAGATGGGAGGCTTTCAGCAGTGCTGGGGAGACTGCTGTTGCATGAGTGGGAGGGAAAAATTAGTTTAGTCAGGTAGATCCTGTGGTTTTAGGGCGTAGGGGAAAATATTTCCCCCAAGCTCTGCTCTTTGACCAAGGAGAAGATTCTGCAGTGACTGCTTGAAATATTCTCCAGCCTGGGGTGCACTCTCTCCTGGGTAAGAGAGAAGATGGGGTCTCTGTCAGACACTGCTACCAGCTTGTCCCAGGAAAGGGAACACAGGGAAGACTGTGAAGAAGCTAATCTCATTTATTTAAAAGGAAAACCAAAAAACCCCTCAAAAAGTAAGGATATTGTAAATTTACAGGCAAAGTGCCCCCTTGTGAGTCTTCCAAAGACCAAAGCTGGCATATGAGGTCCGCTCACACTGCTCACCTGTCCTTGGGCTCAGGAAGCAACCGGGCTTGTTCAAATATCCATTCCTCTCCTTCTCCCTTTAAATCACTATATTGTCAGTTTGGCATGTAGAGGCTTTCTTTCTTGTATCAAGAAGCACCACAACATTTTTTTTTTTTTTCAATCTGTCTTTGGCATTTTCCAGCACAGACAAGATGGGGTCTCAGTTTCTTGAGACATGATGTGCTCCTGCTGCTTATTCCCTACTTAATCCTCCAAGTGTGACATCAGTCATCTCCATGCAACTTACTGAGACTTCTCAGGCACAGGATTATCAGTGATACGGACTCCAATGGGGAATGCACAGCAGGAGCAGATGCATGGTAGAGAAAGAGAGAGAGGAGCCTGTTTTCATGCAAACATGACTCATAATAAAGTGTTTTTTGAAAGATACAAAGTGGAAGCAGCAAATATGCAAAATATAGAAAATGTACCTGATTTCCTAAAAAAGGAATTGTCAGTGATCCTAGCAATTACAGTTCCATTAATTTAAATTCTATCCTTGGGGTGAAAATGAAGCAAATATGAGAGACACAAGGAGGAAAGAGAATCACTAAACAGCTGGAGATAAAATTTTAGTAATAAACATGACAATGGGTCCTCAGCCCAGTTGGATCCTTCAGGCGCTACTAAAGTACAAATAATAGAAGAATAAATCTTCACAAACAGATATAAAAGGTTTTAAAAGAATTAAAGTAGTAGTGCCTACTGGAAATTCAGTTGCTGTACTGCATTTTGGTTTTCCATGAAGTATTTGATATTGCATCTCCCATGAATATACTTGAATAATTAAGTGAGATCGGCTTCAGTAGGAGTACTGCCACAGGGTCTACAAATTGGCAGAAAGAACATTAGCAAATGGTAATGATAAATGGCAGTGTTTTAATTTGGGGGAGGTAGCTACTGGGGTGCCACAGGGATTGGTGTTATGTCCTATCTCATTTATCACCCTCATTAATTGGTCTGGAAGAAAAATAAACAGCGCATTAATGAAATTAACATTCAATGCTGAATGGGGGTGGGGTGGGGTGTCAAATCCTAGTAGGAATGAATAAAAAGGAAAAACAAAAACATTCAGAGAAAAGTGAGGTGCAAGGGCAGATAATTTTTTTTTTTTAAGGAGTAATGCAACTACTAGATCTTGCTTGGAATATTTTGGGGGAAAATATTGAGAAAGAATAACTGTTCTGGATCTTAAGGCCAGAAGATGCCATATTGTCCACTTAATTTCATTCCCTTTGCAATACAGGCCAAAAAAAAAAAAAAATCCTCCAAGAAGCCAGGTATTCTAAGTTGTGTGAGAACGTATCTCTCAGAAATGCATCCAGTCTTAATTACAGATCTCAGGTGATGAATGCTGTTTGTAACAGTTTGAATGAAAACCTGAAAAAAGCAAATTGACCCAGCAGAACTGGTTTATTGACTATAACTACAGCAGTGTGTAATCAGTCATTAGGCAAAGTATTATATTACCCATGTTGTGGTAACTGTCTGCTTCTGGTAGTTTCAGCACTGTGAAGATAGAGAACTCTGAACCCAATTTGAAACATTGCCTGTGCTGCTTCTGAGACAGCAGAATACCTCTGTGCCTCAGGTTTCATACATTTTCTTCTATCTATCTCCTCCTTTATGCATGTTCAAACCTTAGCAAACCTGAAGGCTCTTTTCATATTTTTCCTTTGGTCACTCTCACTTTTTTTTCTTCTCTTTGTCTTTTGCCCATGACTTCTGTTTGTGATTCCCTTTTTCTGATATGATCTGCAATTAGTGACAGAGAATTCACTTCTTGGACAGACCAATTACTTGATAGATTGCAATGCTTGCAGAAGCCAAAGGCATCTGTTGTTCTCTCAGCCCTAATATAAAACTGCTTGCTAAATAGTGGTAGAAGTATAATAATGCATTTTTGTATGTTGTCTTTGGTAGCTCTTTCTATAATACCAAACACATTTTGATGCTAAACTGGGCACGTGCTTGGGTTTTCAGGAATTTGTCTTCATAATTGAATGCTTTGGCTTAAGTATGAATCACAAACTTATTTCATACTAGATTAAGTAGTAAATAAGTAAATCAGAAAAGATTTCATAATGTGGCATACAGCTTTAAAAAAAAGTCAAAACAATTTTTGTTTTCAGCACAGAGACTTCACATCCTTGCCTGTTCAGGGCTCTGATGGTGCTGCCACAGAAAGTTTGACCAAAGCAGAGAAACAACAACTAATCCATATTCAGAGTGATGTTGTCAACACCCTCCCAGAAGGGTGTGCTCCTTGAAGGGTATAGTACCAGTTCTTAGGGAGAATCATGGGATAACATGTCCAGAGGAAATTTCCACCGGTTTGACAGCTCTCCAGCGCTGAATCCTGCTTTCCCTTGGCTCTTGGAAGTGTTGCAATGAAAGGCGGTAGGACAGGTGGGCAATCCAGTTTAAGATGCTCTGCAGCAGAGCAGATGAACGAAGCACCTTCTCTACACAGCTGCAAATGCAGCTGGCATCTCCTGTGCTGTTCTGAGCATCATGTCACTGGGAAGATATTGAAAAGTTGGAGGGAGTTCAGAGAGGAGGCACAATTATTATTAGGTAGCAGGAAGGCTTGATTGATATGGAAAGATTAAAAGAGCAAGCTATGTACATCTTGGCAAAGCAACAACTGAGAGGAGATATGATAATCACCTCCAAATAAATTCAAGGAAAATCCCAAGAGGAAGAGACTTTGTGCAGGCATAGTACAATGGGGCATTGCATAATAGGATGAACTTTAGAGAAGGAAAACTTGTGAAGTTTGACTGTTAAGAAAAACTTCTCCCTTTCTAGTAAGATGTGGAAGAAGATCCCTGGGGAAGCATTGCTGCAGGACTGCTTAAACTATACTGGTCCCATTACAAGAAAACAGTTAAGGAACCATTCCACATTGATCAAAAGAGGGAACAGACTGCTGAGGTCAGGTGGCCTCTCGCTAAAGCCAGAGACCATGGACTGCTCTGTATTTGCTGAATTCTCCCTAAATAGCTTGTTTTTGTGAGAGAGGCATCATCTTGTCTTTAAAGCTGTTGTGGTGTGTGTTATTCAGTGAGATTATTACGGTGCTGTATGCACCAGCCTGCTAATTGTTTCAGGGGAAGGCTGTATTCTAAGAGAAATGCTGTCTGCAGCATGTATTCAGAAAGGTTTTCTTTATTAAAGAGTTGAGATACACGGACATGTAATAAGGAACAAAGGAAATGGAGGTGGCATTGCCTAGCGTGTTACAGTAAAACTATTGAATTACTTGCCGAAGGGGGACCTTGAGTGAAATATTGCAGCAAGGAATTTTGAAAAGCATCTGCTGGTGTCACAGCCATTATCAGTGCTGAATTAGTTGCCATGCAGCGTATACTGCTGCTTACCAAAGGTGCTGATTTGCCAGCAGGGGCCAGGAGGGATGTTTTTTCATTTATGCAGAACGCTTCAGACTTGGCTGCATACAGAATTGTAAGGTATCACCCATCACGTCAGGTGCTGAGCTCTACAGAAGGAGAAGAACTTGAAGAGCAGGAAATAGCTTTTCAATAAAAGAATCTAAGCTACATTAAATAAGACATTACTCACTTGGTCATATGTCCATTTCCTTAGATGTAATAGCAGTAACAGGGAACACTCTAAGCTGCTCTGCAGTAACTCTCTTAATTATACTTTTACCCAGTGATGCATGTGAGGTAATTTACTTAGAGGTGGCCCTTACAGGGGAATGGAGGTGTCTGTAGCCAACTCTGCTAGATCCTGGCACAGCTGAACTCGGCAGCCTGGGCAGCCCGGTCTCCCTCTGTGCCTGAGCTCTCTCAGATTACCTCACGTTTATTCAGGGATGAGTGCGGAGGTAACTGGTTACCGCTCTGTCACTTATTCAGGTGTCTGTAACCCAGCTAAACACCATATGTTACTGAAGCAGCCAGACATTTCCATTATCTTTTTATTCATTTATTTATCTGAATATTGACTCCCTGATTGTATTCCTTCACCTTCCCTGGGCTTGTAGAATAGCTGTAGTGTTGGCAATTATTTATGGGAGAGCTGCTGATGCATGTGACAAGAAATAGTGCTAATAGTGATGTCTGTTAGCCTGTAAAATAGCTCCCCCAAGTAAACTGGTGGAAGTCTCATCACTTGGATGTTTTAAAACCAGCCTGGACAAAGTACTGTAAAATATACTGCAGGGAACAATCTTGGAGTGGCAGCAAGATTAAGTCATGGACTGCTTTCTCGTTCAGCCTAGCAAAAAGCCATGTGAGCGTATTCAGGGTACTCCAGGGATGTGCTGGCTTGGCTTGTCCTTTCGGGGGTCTCTGCTGGCAGTGCTCCTACGCAAACACAAGGTTAGATTTGTCTTTGGGAAGATAGAGAGGGACAGGGAAGGGGGAAAGAGTGAGTGTGAGAGCATGGTATGTTGCATATATGGCCCTGACCACTCTGTCTTTAGGACAATCCCCTTCACTGCTCCTGTGCTAGCTATCGTTGTCATGTTGCAAACCTTTCCACTTATTAAAACCTTTCTTGGCTCCGATCAGCATCACGTCCACCCAACAGTTCTGAGAATCCTGTGTTTTTTCTTTTTTTAGCTTCACTTCCCTGTATATTGTTGCTGGAGTCACTGGTAAACCAATGGTTGGCTACTGAGCAAAGGCTGGCGTGCTCAACCCCAGTAAATAACCATGGTGGTTTTGTACAGATTTGGCCAAAAATACATACCATGAAGAGATTAACAGTTCATAGGCCTACACCACAGTGTGAAGAACTTACTTTAAACTAAGGAGCAGGGAACATGAGTGTCATGGTGATTAGTCTCTGCTAACCTGACAGAGAATGATAGACTTGATAAGTGACACTATTTTCCCAGTCTCTGTTATATTACACACCCTTAAATCAGGTTAAGGTTAGCCAGACTGGAGCAATCATCAGAAACCATGTTTGGTTAGGCAGTGCCCCGCACTAAAATAGCATTCTGAGACAAAAAGGGGGTTTAATTTCATTTCTACACCTACTTCTGAATAGCTGGTACTTGAGCTTGAAGTAGTTTTCCCCTCCAATTTTGCCTGAATGATCTCTTTTGAAAATGTCTAGAGCAATGCAGCGTCTGCTGCTGCCTTTGCAAGTCTATTCTGCATATTATAATGTTACATTCTGTATAAGGACAGAGGAGTCTCCTGGGCACCTTCTTAGAAATCAGACCCTTTTTCTTTTTCCTGGCACCCTGTTCACCCACCCAAGCCCTTGTTAAGGGACATTCCAGCCCCACTCTGTACATTCAACAGCCCTTCCTCAGTAGGTCCAGGGAAGTGGTTTATTCCCCTCTACTCAAGTCTCTTGAGGCTGCATCTGGAGTACTATGTCCAGTCTGGGGCCAGAAAGAGACAGACAAACTGGAGAGAGCAGTGGAGGACCACCTAGATGATCGGGGGTTGCACAAGGAGAGGCTGAAGGAGCTGGATTTTTCAGCCCAGAGAAGGTAAGGCTGAGAGGATCTAACTCCTCTCTATTTCTACTACTACTACTACTACTAAAGTGGGTATATAGCAAAAGGACAAGAGGCAAAGGTCACAATTTGCAACAACAGAAATTTCAATTTAATATAAGGAAAATTTTTCACCGTAAGTGTGGTGAAACACTGCAAGAGTGGCCCAGAGGGGCTGTGCAACCTGGGAGATTTTCAAAGCTCAGGTAGATAAGGTCCTGAGCAACCTCATCTAATTTGGTAGTTGGCCCCACTTGGAGCAGGGAGTTGGACAAGGCGACCCAGAAGTGTCCCTTCTGATCTAAATTAATCTATGATTTTATGATTTTGCATTTTAAGGTGTGGCTGGCTATTTTGGTGGTCAGGTAAAAGCTCACAATCTCTTCTGAAAATGTGGGTCAGGCTCAGCAGCCAGTATCACTTGGGAAATTCTGGCTTGCAGTCCCTTCTGTGTCTCAGTTCTTCACTTGTTGCACCATACACAAAGCTCAGTGCTGTAGTGGTCCCTAAATACTTGGAAGGGAGGAATTAAATACAAATGTTTTCCATAGAAGTGAAATTCTAGGTAGGAATCCCACACAAATACAGTCTTTAGAAAAGTTAAAACAGAATTTATTATTTTATTGTTTGGCTTGCTGACTTTCTGCCTGTCAAAATGGCTCTTGTTGATTCCACTGCCTCCCTGAAGACAGAAAATAAAGTTGACAAACGCCTGCCAGGCGGACAGCTCTAGAGCTGTAATTTGCATTTTCTCGGTGGAAAATTGGAATTTGTTGTCAAACTCGAAATTTCTCATGGCAAAATTTCAGTTGTGCAAAAACTGGTTTTAGGACATTGCTTAGCTAGCTCCTAATAAGAATGCAGCCTTTTTCCTTTTTTCCGTCTCATCCACTTAGCCCTAAAATGTCATAAACTTACCAGACAACATAACATAATAGACCTGCTGTCACAGCCAGGGCATCTAGCTTTTCCCTTAATAGTATATTTAATAATAATGGTTAAAGTGTGCAGTTAAAGGTGAGTGAAAGCTACTGCTTATTTCAGCTGTGGCCAGAGTTTGTTCCATGACTTAAGGAAAGCTATTTAAAATTATCATTTGCAAAATGAGAATACCCTTTTCTACCCAGAAGGGGCAGTGACATTTTAGCCTGGAAGGTCTGAGTTGGGTGCAGTTTGCAGCCCTGGCTGCTTCTGCCCTCCTCCTGCCCTCATCTGATGGGAAGGCATCACTCAGCTAGGAAAGATAATGCAGATCGGAAGGTAAGGTCAGCTGATGAAAATTTGTTTTGCTGATATTGCTGCTGCCACCCACCAGCTTGTTGCCTGAGGGTCTTTCCCTTTGCTCTGCAGGGTCACTTGAATCCTGCTGAAAAAAATGCTTCTTTTCTCTTAGAATCTGTGAAATCCAGCTTGTTTTCCAACATCCCGGTCTCTGCTGCTTCTTGCTTGATGTTGGTATAGCTGACAATCACTTTCCTGCCTGTTGGGAAATTGCTGAGGCGATGGTCTCCCTCCTGCCACCATGCTCCGGCAGAAGCAGTATTAATGACTATCTTCCCCCTGCTATGAGGTAGCTTGTGCTGGCCAAATCTGACTCAGTTTCCAGGAATCCACCTCAGTGACGACCTCCTTTAGACCCCAAGAAAGCTGATGATGCTCAGCCACGGGCTTTGGAGGCGGCCCTGAAAACTCAACCTTGCTTCTCATCTTACTAGAATAAAGCGTGGAAATGCTCCCCATGTTAGAGGGAGGTGGTTGGGGACGTAGGGGTGGGTGTGCTCCCCTTCCAAAGCCATTCTGCAGAAACCTTGCGGCGTTTGTACTTCCCTCCCCAAATCTGCTTCCTATAGGAGCAATGAATTCGCCACAGGACAGGAGTGGGTCCTGGCACAGCCTGCTTAGACCCACAGACAGAGCAAAAGGCTTTACCTGGAAGATGGGCATAGCTAGCGGAATCACAGAGTTGCCTGATATTTCAGAGACAAACCTGAGACTCTAACTGAAATGCGTTGATGGCTGGAGTTCAGCCCCTATTAGGCAAGAATCCACATTGTAAAGTGAACCAGCTTTGCACCTGTTTTGTCCCAGCTGGCTTCTCCTGCCTGAGAAAGTCCACCGCTGTGGTAAAAGGTATTAGGATAATAATAATAAATCTTATCCATAGAAGGCTTTGATCAAAGAGCTTTCTCATTTCCTTTCTTTACCTTGTTTTCTTCTTTCTCTTTCTTTCCCTGTCCCCTTTATTGCCTGATGATTCTAGACAACTGTGTCTGACAGCCTAGGGGAGTTGATTGTGGTCATAAAAGCGTTCATGAGGCTGGTGGGTAAGAGCATACGAGTCTTTCATACCCTGGTGTTGGCTCGCAGCAAAGGGAGCATCTAAACTGATTAAGTACAGCATAGCTGTTGTCTGTGTGTCCTCAGTCCCTTCCGACTGCTGACTTTGTTTCATCTCCTGGGGTCACTTCAACACCTTCACCTGCTCCTGACAGTCCTCTCACCCCACTCCCACCCCTCCAGCAGCCCCTGCGTGGGACATGGAAGACCCACGTTCAAGACCCTGCTTGACCATAAATATTTCGTATGCCGTTGTTTGGGGTTTTTTTGGCCACTGCCATCTGTGTGTCAGCTCGCCATCTGTACAGTGGGGGAGTAATTCTGCTTCCTCCATCTTCCTGCAGGTGCCTCTTAGGACAAGGTCCTACCTCCAGCTCTCACCTGCCTTCCCCTGGCTCACACCCTGCACCTCACAGCAGGCTCCCATCTCCCTATGCCCCCTCTGCGGAGACATGCCCTCAGTGACTGGTTGTCACATCATTAACACAAACAAGCCCAGCTCCTGACGGGCTTTATGGCACATACAGAATAAGTGGTGTACAGCACAGGATGCCTTTTTTTTTTTTTTCCCCCTTAGTGCAGAAGTGTCTCCCCTGCCTTGTCTCAAAACCGTTCATCTCATCGTCCTTCAGAAGCCTGCTCTGTGATCAAGGGAGCTTTGTGTCACATTTCACTGATGCCCAGTTGAGGCACCCAGACTGGGATCACTGAAGAGAAAAACCTCCATTTGTTCTAAAGGCATCCCTCCAAATCTCGTCACAAGCAATCAGACAAGCTTGGCAGAAAGAGCCCTTCCTTTTGTGTTATAAACAGAAAGAAATAATATACCATCTAAGCTCCTAACCATGCTTAAATCTGTTTATTCTGATGTTTCCTTCAGTGCATGTCATCAACAAAAGATCTATTAGTCAGAATGTTTTTTCTCTCCCTGACTATCTTCCTGTCTGTCTATTTTTAATTATATCAGAATTAGGTGATTGCTGCTGTAGATTAGGTTTACCTGCAGAACATCCACTGTGATGACTGTATTTTCATACCTTAGCATAAGCCTTTTGGCTTAGTGCAACATTAAAGTATTGAAATCCAGTACTCCAAAGGCAAGATATTCTGAAAAATAATGATGTGTCTGCAACAGCAACTCATCTGCACCTAGGCACCCTCTATATTTGAAGGTAATGTATTAACAAAAGCTATAAGATGGTCTTATGTATAACAAATGAATCTGGAATAGAAAACATTTAATGTGTTCAAAGTACTCTGGTGAATATTGTGGAGTGAACTTATTTTTTTGTCTGATGCTTTAGCAGTTCTGTATCACAACCTGAAGACTAGATTATTGACACACACACAAAAAAAAGAAATAGCCCTGGTTTTTCTGTGAAGCTGTGGTGGGTTGAGCCTGGCTGGACGCCAGGTGCCCACCAAAGCTGCTCTATCACTCCCCTCCTCAGCTGGGCAGGGGAGAGAAAATACAACAAAGGGCTCTTGGGTCGAGATACAGACATGGAGAGATCACTCAGCAATTACCATCAAGGGCAAACCAGATGCAGCTCAGGAAAATTTATTTAATTTATTACCAATCAAAATCAGAGTAGGGTAATGAGAAATAAAACCAAACCTTAGAACACCTTGCCCCCACCCCTCCCTCCTTCCTGGGCTCAACTCCACTCCAAATTTTCTCCACCTACTTCCCGCCAGTGGCGCAGGGGGACGGGGAATGGGAATTGGGGTCAGTTCATCACACGTTGTCTCTGCAGCTCCCTCCTTCTCACACTCTTCCCCTGCTCCAGTGTGGGGTCCCTCCCACGGAAGACAGTCCTCCATGAACTTCTCCAACGTGGGTCCTTCCCACGGGCTGCAGTTCTTCATGAACTGCTCCAGCCTGGGTCCCTTCCATGGGCTGCAGTCCTTCAGGCACAGCCTGCTCCAGCGTGGGTCCCCTGTGGGGTCACAAGTCCTGCCAGAAAACCTGCTCCAGTGCAGGCTCCCTACAGGGTCACAGCCTCCTTTGGGCATCCCCTTGGTCCACCGTGGGGTCCTCCCCGGGCTGCAGGTGGAGATCTGCTCCACCGTGGACCTCCCTGGGCTGCAGGGGGACAGCCTGCCTCACCGTGGTCTTCCCCAGGGCTGCAGGGGAATCTCTGCTCCGGCGCCTGGAGCATCTCCTCCCCCTCCTCCTTCACTGCCCTGGGGGTCTGCAGGGCTGTTTCTCTTACATGTTCTCACTGCTCTCTCTGGCTGCAGTTTCTGTGTTGCAGCAACTTTTCCCCCTTCTTAAATATGTTATCACAGAGGCACTACCACCGTCACTGACGGGCTCAGCCTTGGCCGGCAACAGGTCTGTCTTGGAACCAGCTGGCATTGGCTCTCTTGGACACAGGGGAAGGTTCTAGCAGCTTCTCACAGAAGCCACCCCTGTAGAACCCCAGCTACCAAAACCTTGCCATGCAAAAGCCAATACAGAAGCTTATAAAGTCTGTGTCAGACATAGAACAAACCCTGAAAAGTAGTAATATTCATAAAGACAAAGAGCTGAACATGAGCTGTTTGGGGCCAGCAGAGCTAAAGCAGCTTTGGTATCTAACTGTAAAGGAATAGGGAACCATGCATGGAAAAGACTTCATCTCCTGTGCATGGGTAGTAAGCTAGGAGGCTTGAAGCAGAACTATGTTTTGAATGTGGAAGCCCCTGCCTCTCCCTGGGGAGAAACACAGAGCTCAGACCCTCTCCAGGTGAGGCGGGCAGCCCCACGCTCCTCGCCGAGTCCTTGAGGCACCGAGGAGCAGGGTGCCCAGCGCTGCGGCAAATCCTTGCCTGCTGGCGTGGCAGCAGCTTTCAAGTCAGCAATGCCCTACACCAACAAGAGCTCAGAAGAAACCAGAGCCCAGCTTGGAGCAGCTAAAAGGTGATATCTGAGTATCTGCAGGAGTTCAGAGTCCAGATGGCTGTTTGGTCTCTTGTTTGGGGGATTTTATTGGCTTGGTTGTTTGGGGTTTTTTTCAATATGATAGCATTCTGTTTACTATACAAATACTAACACTAAATGTTCTGGCATGGTTGATGACCCACTATGAGCATCATTGACAGAAGAACACTGAATCATGTTCTACCACTTGTTTGTTAGAAAGGTACCACAAAACTGGACAGGTTGGAGAGAAGAGTCACAAAATGTAATTCAAAGACTGGGGGTGGAGAAAGAACAGAAGAGCCTACTGCCTTTCAGGGAAAGACTTCAGGAGCTCAATCTGTTTTAGTTAATCAAAAATAAGATTGAGAAGCGGTGTGGCTACAGGGTATAATTACCCACATGGGGAGAAAATACTGGCTACAAAAGGGATCTTTAATCTAGCAGAGAGAGACATAAAAAGAACTAATTACCAGAAGGTGAAGCCCAGCAAATCCAACATAGTAATGGGGCACAACTTCTCAGGAGCACAGATGATTAATCACTGGAACAAAATACCCGGGGAAACAGTGGGTTCTCCATCTTTATAGTCATGTTGAATGCCTCTCTGTAAGACCTGCTTTCAGCACGAGATGCCAGATTCCATAAGGACACTCCCAGTGAAAACCTATGACCTGTGTAGCACCTGACCGGTTTTGGACTCTTCTTTCATTTCATATGCACTTTCTCTCAGCATCTCTTCTGTACAAAGACCCTCAACCCCACACCAATAACACCACTTTCTCACCTTAACTTTGCCACTTTTTCTGCTGCTTCTTCCATGGCCGGTACTGGGAAAAACGCTTGGATGCCCAGCCTTTTGCTGCTCCTGATCTCCATCCTTTCCTTGGCCTGGACATCTGCCCTTATTTTCCTCACACCATACTGTGACATCTCTCCACTTTGCTCCTTACAGCCTGCTCTGTTACATTGCATGCATCCCTACAAAAGCTGTCTGACCTACCAAACAGCAAAAAGAACCAGGGCAAGGAGCTCCAGGACGAAATCTGTCACTCTTTGCTCCCATTCACAGGCTACCCACACTTCCCGCAGGAGACTGTCCTTCCTGCAGTGGCAGCTACCCTCTGAGGGACTCGCAGATCCAGAAGGAGCTTCCCAGACAGAATTCCCCTTGTACTACCACACACCTTACCGGATTTGGCCCTGGGGAATTGTCTGCTCTGCCTCTGCTCTGTCTCTCCCTTCCCACCCCAGCAGTCTGACCCAAGGCACGGGACTCATTCTCGCCACTACTCCCACTCTCTATTTACCAAAGTAGTTCTTCCCCTTTTTATATCCAACCCCTACACACTGCTTCTCTGGTAATATATTCACTGCCACAGTCAGAGCATTTGTAACCCGCACGGTCCGTGCCACTCTGGAGACAGAAGGTTTCACTGAATTGATACAGCTGGGTAATAAAATGACCAGCCTGCTGGCATTTCAGGGCAAATGTGCGTTGAGGGTGGTTCTATTGGCGAAGCCCATTTGTCAAGGCTGGTGCAAAGCTCCGGAGTCCCACGAGAATCCTCACTAAGCCTGGGCAACGAACTCACATTAATTTCTAAAAATGCTTTTTTTCATCTTCAGCTTGCAAGGCAAATTTAGCTCTTCCTCCCAGGAATGGGACATGGCTAACACAATCTATGCATTTATCAGCATCGGCATGGATTATTAGAAGCACCCACATCTGGACCTCAGTTTAAGGTTGCCACTCAATTCCAGCTGGTACAATATGTTGCCTTCTTTATGGTTGAAGCCACAGCAGGCACGCAGAGCTTCTGCTGTAGTCCCTTCCCTAGCTTGCAGATAGCCTCTGACATCGATTCAAAGTCTCATTTTTTCAAAGAAGCTGAAGGATTGAATCCCTGCTCCATGAAGGACCACGTTTCAGTCTGTGACCCCGGTTGACAGCTGGGCTCCTCTGAGCCAATGCCTCTGAGAGCTGACAATAAAACAGCTCTGATTAAAGGGAAGTCTCTGTGGAAATTATTCAAGGAGGGAGCAAGTGCAGTCCCAAACCTGGGGGTCTCTAAGGGATGTCACTAGGCTTTCCTTGGAAACAACTTTACTGCTATCACTGACACTAACAATACAAAAACCTTTATTCTCCCCACCTCATGCCCTCATTCCCTCATTCCCTCCAAAAAGAACAGCCATCCATGCAGAGCGCTGACCCCAAAAAAGGAAACTGCTTGAGGCCCCATGAACTCCATGTGGGATTTAGTGACTTTTTTTTACATGAAAAAGTGCTTGGAGGCTGCGGTAATGGATGCAATATAAAACTCTACAAAGAAGCAGGAGAACTTGACCCTGAGTTTCTAGGTCAGCTGTCAAAGAAATAACCCTAATTTCTTGCACTCTGGAAATGAGTGCTGAATAAAGGAATTGCACAGAGGAGGAGTGCAGCTTGTATATGCAGATGAAGTCTAACCCACCCAACTCCAATTTAATTCTAACATCAAATACAGTTCCAGAGCTCACTCCAAAAACACTGTCACTATACCTGCATCATTTCCATTGCCCAAGAAGAACTGTGTAAGATGTTGCAACCAAAGAGTTTAGGTGCAAGCCTGGGATTCTCCTGTGGCTTTTCTAACATCAAGATGCCTGAGCTTACACCTTCCTCCCCCCCCCCGCCCAGTGCTGGAAGGGGAAGGGGGAGCCATGAAGGAGCAATAATGCAGTACATTAAATATACATGCATGTACGTATATATTTATAAAGAGAGGGCAAAAAAAGAGAGCTAAAAACCTGCAAAATCCATAAGCCAATTACAACTGACTTTTTTCCCCTTCCATCTTTTTCCATTTATAGTGCAAATTGGGCCTTAAGCTCCAATTCCAAAATATTCATTGCAGTAATTCCCTCTAGCAGAGAATTATTATTTACTGCTTGCATTCTCACTTCAAATAGGAAATATCAAGCTGCAGACATAGTAGGACTGCGGTTAAAGAAAGTTACTCCCATTTTGCTCAGAATGGCATTCCTAGAAGCATTTATTACTATGTAAAAGCTGTGAATTGTATTTGAAATTTTAACTGAATTTTCAGTGAAAAAAAATATATTATTTCTGGAGTCTTTGTAGGTGGAATTTATCTCTTGACCCCAGTTATATGGCACGGAGTAAGGCCACAAAACCAAACACTCTATCACACAATCAGTGAGTGTTGATGGGAAGCAAGGGGAAGCTGCGGTGATGAAAACCTGAGAGATAACAAAAAAGAACCATCTGGGTAACAGGTGTGACCTCACTTGTGATGTCATCAGCCAAATATTGGTGATAATCTACTGAAAGTTACTAGAAATCAAGCATCAGAAGGTATAAAATTACATTAGGATCATGCTTGCAGCTGCATTTCGGATAACACACTGATGTTTTTGCCACGCTAACAACGTTAGTCAATTAACAAACCTTCCAGGCCAGACTAGCAACTGAAAAAAGAGATGCCAATCCAGTCTCTGAAGTGCTGCAGTGTACGAAGCGTGGGCTCACTCCATATGTTCTCTCCCTCCTTGCAGAGTAAACGTCAGTGTTGCTTTTGCATGTTTAATGACAGTTTTCTACAACCCACTGAGCCTAGGAAATATTAGAGGAGCTCTGAGTGATTAAATTCAACTGGAGTGAGGCCAATTCATCTTGCCATTCTTCAAAGTTGGTGGAAAACGTACACCAGTAAGAGGTGCAGGTAGTAAGCTCCCCAGCACTAAACAAAGCTGCCACCCTGCTTAAAGTTTGCCCCAAAGAGGCAGACCCACACGTGTTCATGCCTGAGCCCCTGCCAGTCCACCATCTCAAGCCTTAACGCTCGTTGGCAGCCCCTGCACTACACCCAACCTCACCCTGATCTCTCTACAACGGGATTAAGTAATTTATAGAGCACATAAATAACAGGAGGCTATGAATCATGAGGCTATTATTCCTTCAAGGGTTCCTGTTCCAATTCAGAGCAGAAACCTTCTAATGATGCCATCAGCTGCAAGAAAGGAAGCTTGAGTCATCAGAGCTCCTGGATAAAATGACATGTGTGCAATATACAATTGCCTCTTTGTGTAGATAAGCTGGCTTTGTTACCCGTGAGCCCTCTGACTGCCTGTAATAAGGAGGAATTGGTTTGATACTTGCCCCCACTGCAAGCTGAGAGCCAACATATTGTAATGCACCCGCTCCTTTCCTTCCACTTAAGTGCTGAGAGATGGATCACAAATGGCCGTTTGCAAATCATGAAAAATGGGCCTTATTTGCGCCCAGCACAGTCCTATCATGCACCCACTCCATCTCCGCAGACCCCAGCCCATCTCCCTCCCTCCCTAGGAGCTGTTAGGTGAGTCAGGAGTGGGTTAGCTCACACAGGGCTCTCCAGGCTCAGCTCTGCCAGGTAGCTCTGCTGACCCTACAGGCCAGAACCGGGAGAGGTCAGAGCAGCTGCAGCACCAAACTTTTGGGCTGGCATACCCAGACTGGCATCCAAAACCTGTGCTAAGGGCCCATGAACCCTATGGCTTGTGGGAAGAGGCAGTCAGGATGTCAGAGCAGTCTGGATATGGATGGCACCGAGCAATGTCCTGAGCATGGCTTAGCACTTGGGGTTTCTTGTCTTTTGGGAGAGTAGGAGTGTTCTCCCCAGTACTACAGGGAGGTGTTCCCATTCCCTCTTTCCAAGGATGGAGAGTAGAAGGTTTGCCCATATCCAGTGGTGGGTTTGGGGCATTCTTTTCCTAGTGGAAAACCCAAGTTTTCTTCCCTGCCTAGTAAAGACAGAATTATATTTATCTTTCTCAACATTCACTTGAGTTGCATAAAAGCCTACCCATCTTTTAGCCTTTCCCAACCCTTATCCAACATGGGCCATGAGACAGATGGGAATGGTCAATCATCAGGTCAGACAGCAAGAAAGTACAAGGGACTGTTGCTCTCTGCTCCACTGATCAGAGCATTTGCCTGGGCAGGGAGAATATCTGGATTTGGCATTTTACCCTAAACAGTTGTTGAACCGTTAGGTAACAGTTTCCCGAGGCAGAGCTTATTAGCTTGGTCACATTAATATGACTCGAATGCCTTCAAACTGGAGCTTGCATCTCAATACGCTGCTGCATTGTGGAGATACCCAGATGGCAAACAGCTGGCTCCGATGCCTCTAGGCAAGTCCATAGTTGTTACGGAAAGTGCCATACAACAGCAGAGGACAGAGCATGTATGGAAACCATACATGCTTTTCCTTTGCTCAGATTCCCCGAGTGAGTGGTAGTGCTCTGTTAGACCCTCTGATAAGTGCTTCTAGAGCTCTTCTAAAAAAACCTGTACTAATGTAATTCATAAACTCTTCAACTGTGCTCCATTAAGCAAATCCTTGCTTACTACCTACCTTTCAATGCTGTTGTTAACATATTGTCTCTTGTCTCCACCTCCTTTTGCAGATGCCTGCAAGAGTTGCTCAGAGACTGGAAGGCAATGCCCAGTAGAAAGAGTTTCCCAGCATTTTTCCTGCACCAGGCAGCTTCCCTATCACTTTTAATAGCTGTGGGATTGGACCCCTTTTTGTTAGTGTTTTAACCAGGCTTGCCAAAAGCTCGCTGTTCCAGCTTCAGCATAGAAATTGCAAATGTTCATCTTTTGATCAACTGCCAAGTGCTTCTTCAGGAACAAGGAGAGGGATGGCTGCTTAGTGAAGCAAGCCTGCATCCTGAACTACAGCTTTCCAGCTCCCGCATTTTAGATTGCACCCTTGTTCAGAGAGTAGCAAACAGAGGCCATAAATTACAGAAAGCTATAAAGTCCAATCACAAAAAAAGATCAGAATAAAATTCAGGAGTATTTTTCTTCCCTGTCCTGTGTATGTTTCCTATAGATCACAGCAGTAGGAGAAAAGTGTGTACACCCTAAGAAGAGTGCTTCTTTTGCTGGGAGTCTGGGTCCTTCAAACTTGTTTTAAGCTGTTAAACCATTTGAAATGTAGTCAGGTCATTAGGCATTGAGATTGGTTACAGGGTATGTCAGTAATAAAAAAAATAAGTTTTAGAAAGACCTGCTCCCCACACAGGCTGTATGCATTGTGGTCATTCTGTTGGAGCCAAAGGAACTGCTCAGAGCATACAAAGTTAAGCATTTGTGTAAGATCAGGGTTGTAAGGCAAATTTAGGAAAAAAAAAAGAAAAAAAAGAAGAAAAAGCCTTTACAGTGCATGGTATGGGATTTTCAAACGTTCATATCTCAGTTTACTAAAAATCAATTTCCTTCACAATAAGGCTGGACATTGCGACTTAGGCATAGCTATTTCCATGGCACATCACAGTTTCAACTGTCAGCCATTTTGCCCATAAGAGTTATTGAAAAAGGTCACAAGATACAATTGGAGAAATATATTCTTCTTCTCATTCTCACTTGAAAATGGTCTGAGTACTTTATATGTAAACTTTTCAAAACTATTTACCAAGCATGGCAAATTTTAGCCTAGAAGGCAGATGTTTCACAAGCTACAACTATTGGAAAATACACCTTTATAATAAAAAACATTTTGCCATCTTAAATATAGAGCTAGTTGTCACTTACTTTAATACCTGGTAATATGGTTTTATAAATATACAAGTAACATATCTGTTTGCATCTAGTACTTTGATTCTAGGCTTTCAAGACTTCTAGGAAGAAAAAAGTAACCAAATATGAAGAAATACAATAAAAATTCAGGGCTTTTTTCCATTCACTTTTGAAGGACAAGAAGCATAAAAGTATTGGAGTTTGCAGGTGTTGGAAGAACCAATAAGGCATTGGCTTGCTTGGTTTTACAGTGGGATCATTCTGCTATAATCTTGCAAGAATTTTAAAGTGATAAATGTAAAGGAGTTTCTCATGCCTTTTCCTACACTAAACAAGAGACTCCATCACCACAAACCATATCCTTCAACTTGGGCACAGGTTTCTGCTGTGTTGCAAAAGATCAATTCTAACAGCAAAGCAAAAAGCCAGTGCCTTAAACTCGAGAAGGAAAGCTACCATTCCGCCTCTCAGAAAGAAGCTCCCTGCCCCCCCCCGAAAGCAAATATTCATCCTCACACCAAACTCCAATCTGGTTAGTGCTCAAACTGAATTAATTTTTTTTTTTATGCTGCAGTGTTCCAGCTAAATTATTTTCTTTAGTCACCAGACAATTAACACCTGCTGAAGTCAGTGGAAAACCTCCTACCAACTGAACGGGAAGTGGTCAATCTTATGGAGAACGCTTGGGGTGATAGGATAAATAGTGCAAAATGGCAGAAATACGTGGACAGATATGTTGGTTACACATGTCACAGCCACAGTTAATCACAGTAGGATTTGGCTCACTGTGGGATCCTGAGGTTACATCTGTATGTCTGTATACATGTAGCTGGACATGCCTTTTATCCGTCCGGTCATGACAGCTCCCCTATTTCAAGTCGATGTTGTGCCTGCTACTTGGTATGAACCCATACAGCATTTGGGAGGAATTCTTTTTTAATGGAAGGTACAGTGTGATTCCTTGTGGCAGCAGATCTGCTCCATAGGAAGGCTTGGTCCTTTGGAAACATAGGATGGCCACTTTCCAGAACCACACACAAACTCCGGCTTCTGCCAGATACAATTTCTCAGCCAGGACCAAAGCAGCTATAGAAAAGCAACAGAAATGGCAACAACCTTAACAGTCCTTTCTAATCACTGGTCAGTACGCAGTACCAGAGGATATAATGCTAAATCTGCTCCTGGGAAATGCAACTTGCCTCCATGTGCTTTGTATGTCAGGAGAGAAATGCTACCGTCTTTGTTGAGATATGTAACTCCACCTGAAGTGTGAGAGATTCTCTCTGTTGGTTTTTGATTCCCTCTTCTCTCAGCATAAATGCCTTCTATAATGTCAAAGAAGGATGTACTTCTGGGCCATTGGCACAGCATATGCACTGGCCTGAACTGGAATTTCATACAGAAAATGCAGTGACATACAGGAGCTGACGCAGTAGAGCTGCAGTCTGCCTAGTCCGCTGTCCTACCCCGACAGCCATGGATGCTCAGTTCTATCTAAAGAGGCAGCCCCAGTCCCAGCCTCACCTCAGAACCGTTGCACCTTTCTTCTTCCAACACTGCGTCAAAGTTTTTTTGGGCACGGGGGATCTTACACCCTGCCTGCACGAGAGCTGCACCCCGCACTTACGTTACACAAATTGTGGCCTCCCGCAATCACTGCCAGGTGACAGGATGGCAGAGAAAATACCTTTTCAGAACGGAGGTTCACAACTTAAAGAAAAAATGTCACACTGTACCACCTTAGGCAGAATCTGCGGTAGCAGCCGTAAGAGTACAGCTGTCAGCAGCATTTTCTTCCTCCCTGCTAGACCTTGTACTGCTTTGGAGGGGCTAAGGTGATACTGACGGTGCCTCTGTTGCCATTTGGGAGTACAAGGACTTTAGGATGCGGCAGACTTTGCAAGGATGCAAAGCGACATTCAAGTCAGATCTAGCCCTAGGGTAGAGAAGCAGAAAGTCAATTCAGGCAAATATTATTGAGTGATTTTAATACATTTGTTGTTCTTAGTCTTTTTTTTTTTTTTTACTTTCTTGTTGGTATAATAATTGATCCTCTGGAAATTAAAAAAGAAAGATTCAGCAAATTCATTTTAGGTTATAATGAATAACAGCTTTTGGGACAATTGCAAAATGCCTGAATTAGGACAAAAATATAAATTTGTAGATGCACACAGAGAAAAAGGATAAGGAGAAATGGAAATTATAAAGTAGTATTTATGATTTACGAAAAATTCTTCATTTTACTGCTAATCATAATGGACTCCTGCTGCTTATAACCTTATTGTAATCAAAGGGGTATATTCATTTCTTGCATAGTTATGTGCACATAACTCCTATTGAAGCTAATAAGTGTTATGTGCTTGCTGTGAGGGGCAAAGAGGTGCCACACAATTAAATAATTTACTATAGCTGCATTGTAAATGATAAAAACAGCCTCAAATGTTATAATTATAGATAACATTGCCCATTTTTAATTTTAAAAAGGATGTATAGCATTGGCCTTTTAGCCTTGTGCTTGGGGGAAGACAGAAAAGGTCACAGACATTGGAGACAGTGGGAGGATACGTTTTTTTGTGCCTGGTCAGGCTCTCTACAGGCCTCCAGAAAGTCTTGCTACATGCTGTAAGGAGACTGCTTAACCGTTTTCCGATAAAGCTCCCCATGGGTGCCTGCAGGGCTGGGTAAATGTTACCCACTTCACCATGCCTGAAGCTGTGGAAGAACTGGATCGTGGTGGGACCAGACACCATGCTGAAAATGTCATAGATAGCAACTTTGAAGAAACAGCAGAGATATCTGCATTGACCAGCAGGAAATTAATATCCCCTTTTCAAGGGTATTAAAGAACCTGCAAGCAATTGTCTTGTGTATCTGGTTCGGTATATTTTAGATGTGATCCATTGGTCAGGGTCTGACATCAGAGTTCAAACCAGCGGCAGGATGTTCAGCCGGTGCAGTTATTTTACGTGTTCCCTTCTGGGAAAAGTGTGTCCAGATCCACCTTGGATAGTGTAACCACAGCTGCAGGTAAACTGGCAGAGGATAATATTTATATATAAGTAGTGCCATTTTGGCCATATCATTTCAATTTTGTATGGCAGGCTGAGATGAACTTTCAATATTAAAAGCCAAAATGGTGTAGCTTAGCTATTAGACTAAAGCTGAAAGTTCTTTTGATAATGCTTAATGAAAACATTTCCATCATGCTGACTGGGATAATTTCACACAAGGTGATGTAGATTAAATTGATACATCCTAAAAAAATAATTTTATTTTGGTAAATTATTATCTTCTAAAAGTCAACAGAAGTAACATTCTCCAGTCTTAAGCAGTATCTTCCAAACTTTTGCATTTCCCTAACAGAAATAATATAAAAAGAAATAGTTCACAAGCCTGGATAAGGGACTATGCACTTTGGTATCATAGATAGTGAAGAAACAATTCATCATAGTACAGTTCAATATGTATAGAAGTGTTTGAAGGACCACTATCTTAGGCTGCTGCGTTTCACATGGTCCCAGGATGCCCTGACATGAGTATTCTTGAATGCAGCCATCACAGGGCACCTTAGGAAAGCAAGGGTAATGCAGAAACCAGAAAAAAAGCAGGTTCCAAAGCTGAGTTCTTGTGAAATTTTGCGTCATTTTGAGTTTAGACAGCCTGATTTGGAACAAAAGACACCTTGTGGATTGATGGAAGTTGCAGCAGAACTACCCTTCCCCCTATTTCACCTTAGAAATCAGCATCAGCATCTTCTCATGTGATACACAGCATGTCATGGAGGAGCTGCTACCAGTAATTAAAGCAGCCAGATCTTCAATGCTTACACACCACACACAAGCCCGTGAATGTTACAATCTAGAAATAAGGACAAATATCCAAATCCCTATTTAGTTAACGAAATAAGTAGCACTTATTGTCAGATGTGCCAGACCACCCAAGGCTCCAGTTTAATTGCTTTCAGAGGCTGTGGACAAACATCCCTCTACAGACCCAGCTGTGCTGCTGGATGTTACCCCCACAGCTGCTCATCTGTTGTGTCCCCCGTCCTCCTTTTCCCTCCCCTGGTGTTAAGCACCCTCTTGAACCTGCCCACACAGCAGTTTGTGTCAGCATTCCTTCGTTTGTGCCAAGTAAATTCACCCAGGTTAGTTTAATCGGTTTAAATAGGAGATGGCAGCAGTAACTGTAGCCCTGAGAGGCAGCAGTCTTTGGGCAGCAAGGCAAGGATGAATGGCCAGCTGGCAGCAGCCTGGGAGCCGATGAAGAGAACTAAGAAGCTCAGGTGCAGAACAATGGTAAAGTACCAGTTCAGACCTAATTAATACTTTTGTGGTGCTGGGAAAAAGAAAAGCAGGACTATCTGCACTGGTCACTCCCATAGGTCGGACCTGCTGATCTCATGCCATCCTGTAAATCTGGTTTTCCAGTTTCTCCCACGATCTGAGATGTCCTACCTGCCATGAATGGAAATACACTGTTCAAGTACGGCTGCCATCCATCCACAGTCCCTGGAGCACATCCTTTATTCCTCTGCCTGTAAATGCCATGACCTTTGAGATCCTTGGTTTTTTGTTATTTTTCAGGGATTCAGCCAAACATTGCTAGTCAAGTATCATTGCTTAGCACAATCGGTCCAGAAAGAAGTGATGTCCAGAAGCTGTGATGGA
This sequence comes from Haliaeetus leucocephalus, assembly GCF_000737465.1. Lineage (NCBI taxonomy): Eukaryota > Metazoa > Chordata > Aves > Accipitriformes > Accipitridae > Haliaeetus > Haliaeetus leucocephalus. The sequence continues at coordinate 1,975,656 of NW_010972537.1, forward strand.
ATCAGGGAGTGTCTAGCTCCTCTTGTGCGGTGTGTTCCTGTCCAGGAAATCCCAGTCAGAAACGTGGCAGCATTACCTGGATTGCAAACATAACCCAGAAAGCTTGACTGGTCCCAGAAGCACTGGGTTTACTATATTTGGGGATGCAGCCTTTGCACTTGCAAAACGTGTTCTCTTTTGGTCAGTGGCTCTGAACAGCAACTCTTGTAGCCCTTCTCATTTAGGAAATGATTCAGGCCATCTCCTCTCTCCTTTTTGCCCAGCCCCAGCTGTTTGAAGATGCTGCCATGCAGTATTTGCTAATAATACTAACGTGTCAAAATGACAAAATAGTGGCACTCATATGAGAGGCAGCCTGATGTCCTCATCCCCATCTTTGCGGAGCTGTGCCCCCAGAGTGATGCAAGAAGCATACCAGCAACTTTCTCATCAAGTGAAGCTCAGCTGCAGAGAAGTTGGGAATCCCCATCCAAATCAGCAGACCAGGCTGGAGAGCTGGGGATGTGGGAGGGAGTGCAGTCCGTGAGAAACCGAATCCAGAAAGTATTAATTAAAGTCACCTTGCTCTCAGTGAGGACAGGTCATAATCCTCCCTGAGTCCCAGGGGGAACATAAGAGCTTAAATAATGAATCTCAAAGTCTCCTTTGTGAGGTACAGTAATGTGACCCCTCTTTCTCCTCCGCAGGTTGTCCTCTGCAGCTGTTTGATTCCCAAGGAATTGCAGTGAATTTACAGATTCTTCCCTAGTACACAGAGGAGGAGGGAGCATCCACCAAGGAGCTATTCTTACTTTTTCAGTCACCTCCTGTCCTGCCCCAGCCAATTATGCAGTTGTGACAGAGATTTTTAAAAACTGACTGTATTCTGCCCCAGAGCTAGCTGCATTCATGGAGGTGAGCAGAATCTGGGCTTCTCTCAGTTTCACTGTCCTCTGGATTAAAAATTAAAGAGGAGATATTTGTGTTAACTTTTCTCATAACCTGGGGAAGGATTTAAATAATTTGAAACCTCAGACATCTTCAGAGAGAGATTTTGCAATTTTGCTACCAGGCACAGTTATTCCTCGTAACCCTGAGGAAGACAGGGCAAAGGCTTATAGTAACAAGTAGCACTTTCATGTACAGAGACGCCAATTCTTATTTCCACTAACCTTACAATGGCATGGGACCTTAAGGTGAAAGTAAATATTATTTCTGCACAATTTTTCCTTGCTGTTGCATCAGGGATAGACTTATAGGGAGAAGGGTTGATGGGGCTATAGCTCTGTTTACAGCATGTACTGGATGCCATGTATGCTCTTAGCTGCAGGTTGTGGAGCAGCTGCTCCTCTTTGCCCACTTTCTTAGATTGTGATCACACCCCACTCAACTCTACATTACCAAAATTTGTAAAAAGACCTTTCGGTAAATGAGAACAAAAGGCCATATATGTTTTTTTAGATCAGTTCCTCTTTTGTTTTGTTTTGCAACTGGTAGTGAAAAAAATTATTTCTATAGTCACAGTTGTGTTAGAGCTCATCTTGGAAACTTTCTAGAGAGGGATTAAAGAGTAGAAATTATCTTCTTGTGGTTGATAGAACCTGCACATTCCAGGGTGCCTTGAAGGCTTCTGTCCCCATCACACAAAATAATGAGTAGTTCTTTAAGAAGCTCCAATAAATTACATGCTCAAATGAAGATGTTCTGCTGTCTGTGTACAATGTTACTAATTTCCTTTGTACAAGAAGCAAAAACATTAAGCAGAAGTATGAAGGACACCTACAGTATCCCTCTTTCATGACTCACGTCTGCCCATCTTCACAAGCTTTTCTTCTGGACTCACTGTTTGAAGTCTTTTTTGCTCTTCCCTTCCCAGAAAATATTCACACTCTGAATGGCCTGATTTTCTAGGACAAATTCATCTAATTCACTGTAATTAGGAACATGGTAAACTTCTACTCATGTACAAAAGATGAAAGGTAACAGCTAGCAAGTGATTATTTCTATCAGTAGGTTTCTCTATAGCATTTCAGGCAAAACATTCCTGCTCTTAATAGCTTGAATGTCTCAAAAGAAATCCATGGTAACTTGATCAACAGTGTCTGAATCTTTTCACAGGCTGGATGCTTTTCAAGAAATAATGATATTTGAATCATCTTTCTTGATGAAGAAAATAGCATCAATACAATGTGCCAGTTCTGTTGCTTAGCCACTCAAAGTTGGCACTGGCTTCACATTAAGGTTGTTCACTTGGTGACTGCAGGGTGCTAAGGCCCTGATCCAAGAAAGTAATGAAGCACGTGTGCCTAAACATAAGCCTGAAGGTATTCTTCAGCCTATCTCATGCTCAATGCCATGCTCCTGCTCCAAGTACCTTGCAGAAACAGGATGGGAAAGGCAGCAGGGAAGGGAGATGGGTGTTATTTGCAAATGCTTTTGACAAACAGATCCCAGTGTGGAAGAGCTGACATTAGGCAGCACCTGGAGTGGTGGGCTCCTGAGCAGATCCAGGGTATGCAAAACATTCGCATCAGTCTCCTTAATTGTCTGGAGGATCAGAAGGCACAAAGCCATTGTGCTGAACTGCGCTCCATTGGACTGCTGTAACTGGCACCCCTAAGCGTGATAAGCCCACTGGAGCAGGGATCCTGTTACTAGTTCTGCTTTTCTTCCTGTGAGATCTATGACAATCAGCCCAAAATTACTCAGTTAAGATGATCCCTGCATCCATTGAGAGGTGTGAAGTGGGAATTACAGACAGATGTGGAGCCTAGGAATTATCTAAGCCCAAATTCACCTTTTGCCAGGGTCTGGCGGGTTGTTCAGGCACCCATACAGCATGCCCAGGCACGATGGCATACGTAGCTGATCGGTGGGCAGAGAGGGGATTTAGCTCTCTCCAGCTTCTCAGGATTAACGACCAGCAGAATCTGATTTGCCCTGTCTGCAAGCCTTCTGGTGTGAGAAAATAAGAAACTTTGGCCTGAAGCAATGGGGTCTAGCCACAGAAAGCACAGACCCCAAGGTTCCCAGATTGAGGAAAATCTGTGATAAGTGTTGGGAGTTTATGGCTCTGCAGAGACCCAGTAAAGCAGAAATATGCCTGTGCGACTTTAGTCTGCACAAGAGGGAGGATGCAAATGGTTTGGATGCAGTAAGCTAGGCACACCTCAGTTTGTGGGGACAGTCTTGAAGGAAAAAATTGTTGCATTTTATTTCAAATTAATTGTGTGCATATTTCTCATCAGTATCCCATGGTCAGACTAGAATATTGGAAACCTCTCTCTCTTTTTTTTTTTCCTCCCCTCAGCTGCATTCCTATTCTTTGCAGAGGCAAAATCACTCATGAATCTTAAACAGCTTTTGCACAGAATCAGCTCAACTAATGAAAAAACAGAGAAGATTGCCATAATCTCTTGAATCTAAGGAGTAATATAGAGCACTGATTCCATCAGGATGAGGAAGAAAGAAAGACATGAGAAGGATGGCCAGGTGCTTTATGAATTTTTTGCAATATATATCTTTAAAAAATGTGGAGGAGGGAGAGGTGACAGTATTTTAACAATACCATTATTTTACATCATCCTTCTCCTCATTACTTATGGACAGGCTGATGCTGAGATTTAGCACAGGAAACAGTTTTAAGAATCTATATATTCTTGGCTACAGTTCATGCCCTCAGACTGTGCCAGAACTCCAACTGAATGTTAAATATCTAATCTACCTATGCATTTTTAATGCACGCATTACCATCATATTGAAATAACACTAAACACTAATGGCAACTCTTTTTTTTTTAAACAAATAAAAAGCAGTACCCTGAAACTATATTGAAACAGTAAGTGTAGCCAAAAGTGACGTACACTGCAAAAATATATGATTTTTTTCCCAGAGATGATGTGCCATGCACAGTACAGTAAAGAGCATGGAATTAGATGTGGCCACGCTTGTGGATAAGGTTTGCTGGACTGGGAGCTCTTCATCTGGAAAATTTAGGCAGTTCTGCAATTTACTCTAGGGCTGCCCCTCTGTGTGCCCTCAGCTAAGCCACGTCGGGTGCGTTTGTCACTGAAGGCAAGATGAGTGATGGCTCTTCTGCCAATGCTCCACAGACTTGCTGTGGAGGTGGAAGCCACACCAGCCTGTCAGCTGTCCCACACCAACCTGGGTCAGAGGAGGAGGGACTCCAGTACAGGCACTGAACCCCATCTGTGAAGCTTTTCTGGATCCGGGGCTTGTTCTAAGGTCTCGGCACAGCACTGCCCTGGGACATTTCAAGTCTCTAGGTTGGTCAGGGATCTCTAACCAAGCACTGCTTTGGGTAAATGTTCCTTCAGAAATTATGAGGATAGTCAGAGAAATTAAACAGGAGAGATGCCTGCTTTTTCTTGCCATGGCTTCTTTTGTCTAGTTAAGCACTGATGGCTTCAAGGCTGGGACTCTTCCTCAGTGTTTGTGCAGATACAGCACAAGGGAGCTTCAATTTCAGTGGCAGCTGCTAAGCACCACCGCAATCCATGATAATTAATATGAATTAATTGTGTATACCAAAGAAACCAGCTGATTGGCAGGCCCTATGTACCCACTTCTGAAAAGATGATTAGCCCTTTATTTTTCTCTCTGCTTATAACTACATACATAAGTGTATATACATATTTCTTTTCCACAGAAAAATTTCAGAGATTGACCATTTAAAAAATAAGGTATATAAGGCTTGAGATCTGGAGAGAATGAGAGGAATGTTCCTAAGCCATGAAATTTTCAGGATTTTAAAATGGTGTCTTCAATTTTTTTAATTATTTCTGGAACAAACATACTAGGTTTTCATTACTGCTCAAGTCTCTGATCCATTAAGCTTTTATCTTGAATATAGAAAAAGACTCCGTGCAAGGGGAAGAACTGGAGATCAGCTGCTACATAAGCAATTAAAAAAAAAAAAAAAAAAAGAGAGAGATAATCTATATCCCTAGAACAGACTCCCCCAAACACAGTCCCCTCCTTCCTGCCTTCCTGAAACATGCAGCTTAAAGTATTCTTTCATTTGTATTGCCTTCTGCAGTATTCTGCTTTGGTTTTGCTTACTATTAATCTAAACCATGCTTGCTTCAGTAATCAGGACCCAGTTCTGAGGAGTGATGCTTCCTCACTGGCAGAAGGTCTTTCTCCGATGGAAGGGGATGAAACCCTGGTTAGACAAAGCAGTTAGAGCTCTGCAGCAGTTCACTAATGACCTAAAGTGGGATGCCTATTCAATAATCCTGCACCAAACAGAAATATTTATGCTTCTAATGCAAATACCATTTCTGGGTTTTACTTACTCATACTGTCGCTGAAACGTCTAAGAAGTGTGGGTACTCTGTCACACCCCAGAGGCAAAGAGTATCACATTCATTTTCCTCAAGGAAATCAAGTTCTCAGCTCATGTCTTTACCCCAAGCTGTCCAAACACCATCCTCTTCATTTCCTATTTCAGGTGCTGAAGAGCAGACAAGGTGACTTATGCTCCTGATGGTTTAGTTGCTTTTTTTTCTGGGAACATGATATGTATTTTGTACTTGTTTCCTCTGGCAAACCTGGCACCGTGGAAACACTGTGACAGGAAGAAGTACCTCAGTTGCCTAAAGAATAAGCACCTAGTTCTCAACACCAGCTAAAGTTAGCTGAAATGAATCCCACTCATAGTCACTGCTACTTTCTGCGTAGCTCAAAGCTACCTGTTACAAGCTGCTCATGCTGTGCCAGCAGTCTCGCTTCAATCAATGCAGCACCTCGCACAGTGAGACATGACCCAGCTAGAGGCAGAACTGATTTCCCTGTTCTTTAAATCAATGAATTCTGCCATTGATTTTCCTTAGGACCAAAATATTTCTTTATCTTTAGCATAATGATATAAGTATGGCCTTCCTGGTTAAAAGCAAAGGTCTGTGCAGCCCAACAGATTAAAAAAAGAGTGTTAGAAGCAAGGCTGAGATGGAGCGATTATCCCCATATGACTTTCCAGCAGCTAGAAACTGTTATTTCCTGAGCTTGTCATTTTGTCTACATCATTCAAAAAATACCTCCTTTGTTTGGCCTAATGCCAACAGCTTTATTTAATTGTGTTGTTGTTTTAATTTAATTACATTTGGGCTTTCAAAATTTCCTGTGGCGATGAGTTCCACAGTGCCGTTGTCTCTTGAATATTTACAGTGCTTCTTTTAAACCTGATGTCTAATAAATTGTTCCCTCCCTCCAGTGAACCTTGTCATCTTCTTCATGAAGTTTCTAATTCTATGTTTTCCACACCTACCTCATACTTTTTCTTTATTCTGCCAGGAGACCAGAACTGCAGATAGCATTCAAGATGTGAGTGCAGCATAGGTTTGCATGGTAACAAAAAGTATGTCTTTTATCATGTTCTCTATTTCTTTCCTAATAATTTCTAATATTCCATTTGTCTTTCTGACCACTGCTAGCTTTGAGCTGATGTTTTTAAAGAATTATTTGTAATGATTCCCAAATCTGTCTTCTGAGTGGTAATAGCTCATTTAGAGTCCATCACTGGGTATGTATAGTTAAGGTTGTTTTCCTCCATGTGCATTACTTTGCATTTATTGACACTGAATTTCATCTGCCATTTTATTACCCAATCACTCAGTTTCTCGAGCTCCTTCTGCAAGCCTTCACAAACAGTTTAACTTTGACTGCTGTAAATAATGTGATGTCAGCACCCGGCTGTGCCAATTCACTATTTACCTCTTTTCCAAAAAGAGTACTTAGAGTGCCTGTGGGACCACACCAACAGCCTCCCTCTTCCGTGAAACTGCCCCTCCCTACTAAGGTCTCCAAACTGCCCTGTATCTCAGGGGTACCCAGGCCATGTGGCTTTCCCTTGCTCCTTCTAGAGACCCATGCTAGTCCACAACTTTTCCCCACACTAAAACTCCCTTTGTCCATTCCCAGAGCCAGGCCTCCTAGTCCCAGCCTAACGTGGGGGG
>NW_010972537.1:1982621-2132955 GCF_000737465.1 Haliaeetus leucocephalus
GGGGGGGGGGGGGCGAGGAGCACATCGTTTTCTTCCCTCCCTGACCCTCCGAAGAAGCTCCTCCCGCCCTGGCAGGGGCGCAGCCCTCCGCGCCCGCCGAGCCCCCGGTGCCCTTTGTCGGCGCGGCTGGGCGCGGACCAGCCCATGGGCAAAGCGCCGGCGCGGCCGTGGGCACAGCTCCCTCTGGCGGCGGCCGGCCGGCATGGCTGCCCGGCGGGACCCTCAGCCGTGGGCACGGCCGGGGGGTCTCGGTGGTACTTACGGAGCGAGTGGGAAACAGACTACTGGGCAGGGAGGCTGCCAGGCCTGCGGCTGAGAGGTGGCTGCATGATAAACCTTCAAGATTGCACGGTCAGTGCAGGAAGCGCTCCGGAGCTTGAAGTTTGAAGCTTTTGCAGGGGAGTTTGTTAGTGCTGTGGTCCCAGATCGCTGCTAGCAGCGTCAGTCGTTTCCTGCTGCACTCGCTGCCATAGTCCTTCCCAAGCCATGGGACAGCACTTTAGAATTTATGTGGGTCCCAGCAAGAGTGGGAGATGAATGCTTTTACAGGGGGAAAAAAAATAAAAATCCTGTTTGCTGTTCTGTTCACATCTTCCCCAAAGGGAGGTGGGAGAAGAAAATTAAACTGAAGCTCTTGAAGAGGAATAGCTAGTGAACAGGGAGCCCAGTACCCTGTCAGGGTAGTACTTGTCACCTGGGAACTTATCTACCATAACTCGGAGCTCAGTGCTTCTGTTAGCATGCTGCTAACTGCTGGCAGAGTAGCTGTCTGTGCTGTGCAGTGCAGACTGAGAAAAGCTGAGAAAGAAGCAGCTTTCTAGTTAGTTCTTCACTTGCTCAGAGAGAGGGCACTGAGAACAGAGGGTTCACCTCTGTTGTTCTGGACAGCATTGTGTTTTGATGCAAAAGCCAATGCTGTAAAAGATAACTACTTCATCAGGCTCACGCCACGGAACAGGACTAAGTAGCCTGTTTAGGACTGTGTTAACTGAGATAGTTCCATGGCTGTTAGAAGCAGTATCTCAGTACAGCAATGTTCAGCAGAATCCTGCCTGGAGAAACCAGCATGTTCAAAACTAGCCCATATATCTCTGCATTGCATGATGCTGACATCCCTGATGCACCTAGAAGGAAGTTCAGATACAAATGCTTAAACTACAGCCATGGTTTATCTCATCTCAGTACAGCCCATTCCACCAAGGGCAGCATGAAGACATAACAAGATTTTTATAACATTTTTGTTTTCATAAGATCACTGCATTAATTTGGCACCTCTCATTTTACACACAGAAGTGTCTCCTTGTTCTATACTTTTACAGCACGTAGCACAAGAAGGTTCTTAGGTACTAAAGAAGAGATAAGCTGTAAACTCAGTCTAGTGCCTTGAGAAGTCCAGGTGGAAGCTACGTTTTGGAGAATTAAACAAACACAATCTGCAAACTCAGTGAGTAGTATGACTACAGTCCCCACATTAGTAGAAAATTGCATCAGTTTGGAGCGTGTTTCCAAGCCCACAGCTTCCAACCTTTATTTGTGACTGCAGGCTATTGGTTTGAAGGCTAGATGCTTGGACTCTGCATGGCGAGGACCCACTGCAAGGTTGAATGCAGCCATGATGTGGAGGGCCTGTGAAGACACAGAGCCATTCCCTTTTCCTCTGATCTAGTACGTGTGCTGTTTGGCCTGGGTGAAACTTCAGGTGCCAAATGAGGCATTAAATCATCCTCAGTCAGAAAGCTTTGTAACACTTGTAATTGTAAGCCCAAAAGCAAAACCTCACCTGATCAATATTCCAGGCCAGCCAACACATGAATCAGGTACATTGCACAAACTGCAAATGGCTTCACTCCTTTTGTCTGTCTTCCTCCATATGCTCCCACCACACCATATTAGTGTGAGCCAAACCCCAGTGCTTTTCTCAGCCATGAACTAAGTCTATATGAGCAATGCAGAAAGGGCATTAACCTTATTTCTTTCATGCGTATATGTCTCTAGTGCACTAGAAGTCTAGTACTTCAGCTGTGGTCCAGGGATACTCAGCCAGCACCCCAGGCAGGAATCTTGACTGCATGGATCATAAAAAGTACACAGATCATTTGTTCGTCATGTTTTGTCATGCAGAAAGTGGCTAAGCAAATGCTCGTTGTCATTCTCTTTCTCTCACAGGAAGCAAATAAAAATACTCTCAAGCTGCACTCATCACAGCTTCCTCATCACAGACACAAGCCTGTGCAAACTCTCTTTCTCTCTCTGTCTTTAAACCACTCTCTATGTATTTGGTCTTCTAAAAGGTCACCAGGAAGATTTGTCAACAATTCACTGTGGAGACAAAAGGGGAAGGAGAAGCCGACCATTAGCACTAAGGAGCAACTGCAAACTGAGCAGGCACGAGTCAGGTTAAGCAACCAGCTTGTACATGAGGTTTAAGATGTTGTTTTCCCATCTTTCTCCCTGCTCCAGCTGCAAATAGAAGAGATATGCAAGCTAGATTAATATTTGTTATGAAAAAGTGGAGTCTGGCAGGGTCCCCAGACTAAGGACGCTTGCACTCTCTTTGGACTGAATTATCCTGGATTTGACCAGCTCAGTTACACGTGGTAAAAAGTTTTTAATGGAAAGATTTTTGTGGAAGGCAGAGACTGTCTTTTTTCTGAGCGTGAAGCAGGAAATAAAAAGATTATGTTGCAGCTCTCCTTGATTCTCTGTATGCCCATTATCCAGGCTGGATATTAACTGTGCGGAGTCACCAGTGGATGCTCCACATGAAGAGCTACGCTATCTCCACATCCAAAGGGGACATGCTGCATGGTCCCAAGTGGGACATTGTCTCTGCTGGACATTGGCTTGAACACGTCTGCACTGATAGGGTCTCTCACCGCATCCTCTTCTCTATTGCATCCTCCCTGTATGCTCTCTACCCTATTTCAAATGCATTCAGTGCCAGCTGTCTTACTGCTTTTTGCGAATTGTGTTATACCATCTGTATCGCTATTACCTTGCATTAGCAAGAGAAAACAGTCCTTGGCTATGTGTGACTCTCTGTTTATTTGTGCGTGTGCAATTTTTTTACTGCTGTGTAGCTGTGATGTATTAAGGTGGAGCCAACTGAATATTTAGCCATTTAGCTTGTTATGCCTGAGGTGGATTTTTATTGGAATGTGATATTTCTATTATAAACTATAATCCCCAAGTCCAAAATGTGCATCTTCAAAACTCTTGAATTCAAAATACAGTCTCAGAAAATCAATATTTCAGATGCATTTGGTAGTTCTAACACTTGGGTATTAATGAAAAAGCACAGACATGCTGCAAGCTTGATCCAGCCACCATTTCAATAAAAGGAACTTTTTAATTGACTTTTATGGGAGCCAAGTTGGACCTTGAACACATGATGTTTCAACTTTTTTTAAATGTTTAAGTGAAACTATAGATCTTCCGGTATAAGCAGAAGGATGCTTGAATGTGGCATTCAAATTCCTTGGTGGTAGACTTTTGTTTATTTAGTACAATTTCTAAATAACTAATGCCAGAATATGAAATGAGATCTAGACATACTTCCTGTGTCACTATTGTTAGTCAAGTGACAGATTACATGTATTGTTAACTGAGCACTGATTTAAAGGTGACAGATTTGGAGAGGTAAAAATGTGAGTTTGCACTCCATATTCTTCATAGTTCCTCAAAGGAGTAAAAGAAGCTTATTATTTAAAATAGAAAGTGATGGGTAGTTATAAACTGATTCTTAACCTCATCTCACCTCTACCACTAGTGTACTAGCATGTAAACAAAATTTAGAAAAGTATTTACAAAAAAACCCACCAAAGCTGACAGTGACTGTCTGGTGTATTCACCTAGTCATGTCAACAGTATAGGGATGGCAATTAGTGTGTGGTGTCTGCAGGGAAGTTCCTGCGGATAAAGCACATACAAGGCTGTACCTGCCTCTGCAGAGCCAGAGGAACAGAGCTACGTGATGGCCAGGACAGATTAATACACAGGCATGTGCCTGGGGCTCCAGCTCTCCTTCGATGATAACAACATCTCTGTTTTCATTATTGAGAAATGCTTTTAGCTCTCCTGGCCATGAAGGAAAGCTGGAAATGGCAACCTGCCTGTCACGGATAGAGCAACATCTGCTTGAATCTGCTGTCAGCGTCCAGCAGAGGGAAGGGCTGTACCTAAAGCTAAAGGGAAACTACAGAGACTTTTTTTTTTCCTTTCCTGAATAAATAAAGAAGATAAAAAAGATTTTTCATTTTTAAAAATGCTGTTTTCATGAATTTCATAAAAAGAGCACTGACAATCTGAAAATGTTTTCATTTTTCAAAACTTACTTCCATAATAACACAACTAAACGGAACATTTCAGCCAATTAGTTTTATTTTTGGCAACCTAAACTGTGAATAAGCTTCAGTATTCAGTCAGAAAGGAAACTTACTGCCCTGTTACATTACCACTAGTGTAGGCAGGGGTGGGGGGAGAAGGAGAGACCCTGCACCAGCTGCCCCTGACAGCCCTCACCCATCCTTGACCAGATTTCTCTTTGGCTATGGAAGGGGGGGTGGTAAATTTTCATTTTCTCCTCAGAGTGGGCCATAGAAACCTTTACTGGATCAGAAAATAGCACTACTTCTGTAGCCCTTTTCAGTGCCTCGCCCGTGACGGACAGCTCATCACCAAAGGAGGCTTGAACGAGCCAAGAACAAACTACAGAGAGGGGTGATCTACCTAGCAGCTCCTGTCTCTTGCTTCTGGGCTAAAAAATGCTGTTTCGTCCCCCACAGGGGTTGTCTGAACCAGGCAATCCTCATCTGCCGCCTCCTCCTCCACCTGCGGCAGAGTGCCGTGGCGTGTGCCGCAGCCACCCTGGTTTTAGAACCTACTGGCAGCTGCGGAGGTCACAATGGACCAAAATGAGCAGAGGGAAGGGGGTTGGGGGCACGGCTGAGGAGGAAAGAGTTCATGAAAATGAGTCACTTTTCAGATAATTCATCAGTCCTGCCTGTGAGACAGATCCTCCCACCTTCCGCAGGAGTCCAACCATCGACAAAAGCTTTTAGTATGTCCTAATGCATCTGTCTCTTAAAGTATGAGTAGAAGCAATCTCAAGTCTGGCATTGCTTTAGCTTTCCAGTACTTGACTCTGCAGCCTCAGCTAATAATGTTCTTTAGACGGACTTTCCGGTATGTGATTTCATGGATAAAAAGCAGACAGTGCACTTGAAAAGAGGCCAGGTTGGCACACAACTGCAGAAAGGTTGCTTTCCTACTACAAACTGCAAGGGAAAAAAGAAAAAAACAAGCTATATAGCCCAAACGATTTTCATAGCCTGCAGCAGCAGCACATCAGAAAATACAGAAATACGTTTAAAATGTCTGTGGTTATAAAAACATGGGCTGGCTTCTTGCAGGAAATTTATTTGAAATGCATGAAAGCGGCTATGTTAAGTGTCACCCAGGGGAACCAAACTAGGGCTTTTCTGCCCCAAAGGCATAGGCAGCTATAGCAGCTGGAGCTAAACTTTGGCTCGAGTGTGTGTAGTTTGTGGGCCAGAACACAAAACAACCCGCAGTCAGCTGCAGGTCAGAAATGTCCATTTTCCTGAAGTCTGAGTTCTCATGCCACTACACGAGTGGAAATACCATGACTCAGAGAGCAACTTAAGAAGGTAAAAAACCCAAACCATACTTTTGCCTTGTAATCGGACAATTTATTCCGGTATGCAACTCGACCCCCCCAGCAGACCCTCACGCGCCTGTGTAGCTTTGGAGATGTCCTGCCCTTATCCAGACCCTCATGGTGACTTGCTGCTCTGCTCCAAAGATCCTGTAATTCCCTGAGCCACAAGAGCCTCTCCCTTCCCCTGCCTCTACCACTTCAGCACTTGGCCTTTCTCTGGAGGGCTGCAGCAAGGAAGCTCTTAATGGGCCCCTGTGGGACATCACAGGAAAGTCCAGAAGTGAGGAAGAACATCAGGGACATAATTCATGACCTGCCTCAGGCAGAAGGGGGCAAACAACAACAGCAGCAACAACAACAAAAAAAGCTCTTCTCTCTAGAGTGGATTAATAAGAGCTCCCACTGGAGCCCATTAAACAAAACAAAATGCTGAAAGCCTAGGACTATTGTGCACTTCATCATTTTCGCAGGATCCCCAGGGAGAGGACAGGGAGGTTGCAATGCTACCGAAGTGGAGGGAAGGAGCCTGGGAGAGGGCTGGCTTAGAGGGGGAGAGGGGCTCGTATCTCCTCAGTAAGTGGATGAACGTCTCCTTTGTGTGCCTGCAGGTGATATTTTTCCTTCTGTAGTCTGTACACAGCTATCTTGTGCTCTCCCAAGATTTTCCAGGGCCTCAATGGACTGTTTGCTTGTTTTGCCATTCTGCCATCTGGCCAGCCTGACAACGACTGTCCCTGGCAGAGGTTGAAATTTTGATGCATTGTCTAAATTTGGAGGTGACATTTTCCCCAGGTTTTGTAAGCAGAACTAATGAATCACTACAGTGTGATCTCTTTTACTCTCTCTTCATGGAGTTTGACCTGAATTTTAGCACTGATGAAGGTGATGTGTTGACAGGACACGTTGCAAGGATAATGTCTCCCAGTCTGCTCTGCTGATATGTCTTGCTCCTACGCAGTATCCTCTCCTGCTACCAAGACTTTTTTGTCTACTACTCTCACTTCTCTTTCAGCACAGAATTTATTCTCCTTTTGGGACTCCCTTTGTATGGCTCTGAGGACACATCTGCATGCCCTCCTGCTATTCCTTTTCAGGACCTACAGAGAAATTCAATAATACAAACCATCCCAGTTCCCAGCTCATCCTGAAATAATACTTAAAGTCTCACCAGGCAAGAGGCTGTTTGGTCCAGCAAGACCTGGATCAGGATCAGTTATAAGTATGGTTTGGGGTATTTGACAGGAAAAACCATGAATGATTGTCACTTTTCCCATTATTGATTTCTTTAAAACTGCATGAATAGGTGCTGGGAAATCTGAAGTTGAAAGAAGACAGGACAACTCTCAGCTTCTCTTGTGCTTTCTAGAATAAGTCACCTGAAAAAAAAGGCTTTAGTGACTAGCCTTTCACTGATTTTAGTGTACTGGCTTTCTTTATAGATATTGTATGGTCTCTACAGCTTCCTGAGGAGGGGAAGCAGAGAGGGAGGTGCTGATCTCTTCTCCCCTGTATCCAGTAATAGGATGCGTGGGAATGGTTCAAAGCTGCACCAGGGGAGGTTTAGACTGGGTGTTAGGAACCATTTCTTTACTGAGAGGGTGGTCAAACACTGGAACAGGCTTCCTAGAGAGGTGGTCAGTGTCCAAAGCCTGCCAGTGTTTAAGAGGCATTTGGACAATGCCCTTAACAGTGTGCTTTAACTTGGTCAGCCCTGAATTGGTCAGGCAGTTGCACTACATGATCATTGTAGGTCCTTTCAAACTGAAATAGTCTCTTCTCTTCTCTTCTCTTCTCTTCTCTTCTCTTCTCTTCTCTTCTCTTCTCTTCTCTTCTCTTCTCTTCTTTTCTCTTCCCTTCTACTTTCTCTTTCTGTAATTCTTTCCCACCCTGCAAAGCTGCAGAAGCCCATATATGCAAAAAAATCAAGGTTGTTCTTGGCTTGTAAATCATGGGGTTTACTGTGTCAAGTAACTGCAGGAGAATCTTTGCATGGAAATCAGGTGGATAAGAGTATCACTTTGCATTCTGTGACATCTTTTCACCATGGGGATGACTCGACTTAAAGTGGAAGGCAAGGATGTAAGACAATTTTCACTTCCCCACCTAGGCTGTTGCAGCCCAGGTGTGCTGTCCACAGGACACGCTGCCCTCTCCTGCGTGGCTTTGAGAGACAGAAATGGTTCAAGAAGCAATCACCCAATACTGGCTCTGTCAACCTTAACATTGAATTAATTACTGGTAACTAAACTATTGTTTCACAACACTGTTTGCAAAGCCTATCATGTGAAAGGTGTTGACTGATTAAAATTCATGCAGGGTGTCAGAGCCAGTTGGGAACTTTATGACACAGAAATGTTTTTTTCTTGTGGAAATCAAAGCAATTTTAGAGAAAGGTAAGGCTGGCAAACTTGTACATACTGAAATCTGTGACCATCCCAGACAGATAAAAGCCCTGTTATGCATGCAGTATAGAGTTTCCTTATTCCCACATAAATTATCTATGCAATAACTGCTTTCCAGGATACCTCACAGACTGAACTGATAGATTTGAGAAAAATAGCTATGGAAATAGAGGAAAAGCCTTTGAAAAAAAGTGGGTTTAACAATATAATATGACTAGGTATTTAACTATGCCTCCTGTTAATCACGACAGACAGCAGCCTTTGGAAAAGCATACATAGTATAACTTTTCCTGAATGTTTTTTGGCAAACAGCTGATTTTCCAATTGCATCTAGAAGACCAGGAAACTGGGTCAGCAGCAAACACATGGATTTACTCTGCACACACAGAGCAGTACACCACCAGGCTGGTGTTGTTTGGATTCACTATTCATTTAAAAAAAAAAAAAAGATAATGAAAGTTCTTGAAATTTTTGAAACGTGTTGTTCCAATAGTTTTTAAAAGGTTGTTTTTCTATGTTTGAGATTACTTCTTTATTTAAAAATAAATTAATTATGGTGAAAAAATAATTGAAAATTCAACAGCAAGAGAAAACATTTTATTATGACCAAAATGAAATGTTTTTATTGATCCGAGGGTAATGAAGTGGAAAAAAGGCCTTTTTTTGAGTCCTTGAGAGTTTGACTTTTTGTTCTGATTTCGTGTAGGAGCATCTCACGAAATCTCAAAATACTCCCAGCACAAGAAGGTTACTTCCCATAAAACTGTACCCAGGAGGTGAATGACTCTAGACCAGCCTTCTCAGGAATGAGACAATAGCTGGCAGCTCCACCCCATTAGTATAGCGTAAACATTTCCCATACAGCCAAGACGCTGATGGTCAGCTCAACCTCACTGACTTCTGCCTACTGCTCAGCTCGCTTCGTTTGTGTGTGCTTTTTTTTCACAAGAGCATATTGAAAAAAGCTGCCTACCAAAACAAAACAGTCCAGTGCACACATCATTAAGAACACAGGACAAAAAAAGGTCAGTCTCACACTCCCAGTCTGTGCATTGCATGGTCGATTTGAAAGGGGGGGGGAGTTACCATAGTCTAGGCACCTAACTTCTAGATAATTAGTCTAAGCTACTTCTTGAGGCTTTCTCTCTTGAAAATGTAGAGACAAGTGCCTCCTGAGGGAGGGTGGGAACATCTCTCTCAGGCACTTACCCGAGGATAGCTTGAATTGCCCATTTGGAGGTGCCAGTCTCCTCCCCATTGGCAGACAAGACAGCTTGCCGTGGCACTGTTTAAAAGTTTATCTTCCGCTGGGCATCTCCAGAATGGAAAATGCAGTGAAGGCCTAATTCTTTAATTGCAGATACCGCTACAAAACAACAGCAGTCCAGCATAGTGCTAGTGCTTCATGGGAGGATTCAGTTCCTTCTCCACATCTAGGTGATGAAGAACCATTCTGGGACACGGGAAGTTCATTTTCATGCATTACTACGGACATTTATTCACTACCAAACTACAACCAATTTGAAATAATGAGCTAGAGGTCATGGACTTTCTGTTTTACTCTGTTATCGATTTCTGGAGCTTGGTTTTTTTTTCCAGGAGAATTGCTTTTATTTCTGTACCTGTAGCCTCTGTAGCCTTCTTCAGTAGGTGGGGAGGGAATTGTTGATGTTCCCATGTTTGCAAGGATGGGCTACCTTAAGCACATTCCTTCTTTATTTTTAACTTTCCGTCAGCCAAACAGCAGACAGATCAAAGCCAGTTTATAGCATAGCCATGCCGGACAGTTCTCCGTGGCAATTGCTGCTCAGAGGCCTGAATTGCTATGAAAAGGACAACCTTTGATCTCTCCAGCCCTTCCCACATACAACAGCTCCTGCTCTGTTTGAAGCAAAGAGGCAGGCTCCCCATCATGGATTAACTAAAGATTTTTGCTAGAAAAACCTCTACAAAGGGCTTGAGGAGCCTGGCAGGGGAGAAGCAGCATTATGAAATACAAGAATGGACTAAACAGAGGGTGAAGTTGCTAAAAATCACCTCCAAACTATGTAATCAGTGACCTGGACTCAAACTGTTTGTGTGCTTCCTCTCTTGCAATCCTGCTGCTGCTGTTTTTTATTATTTTTGGCCTGGGAGAAATATCTTTCTGAGTCCATTTCACCTTGATGGATTATGATGCCATTTTAAATGTCAATTGCTAATAATTGTGCCATTAAAAAGCCATAATAAATGTTATCAGTTTAAACCTACAGTGTCCCTTTTATTAATATTTCGAATTCATGAGCTTGTTGAGAAATCTACAGAGACACACAGCTAATAAATCTGAGGTTAAAAGGACTCCAGAAGGCAGGCTGCATGGGCTTTCTGCTAGATCATTGCCAGCTGTTGAACTTTGAGAAGATCAGAGCAGTTCAGCTGTCACCGGGGAGACTGTCAGAGTCCAGTAAGGCGTAAAGGATGGAAGACAACCTACAAGGACATGAGGATCCAAGAGGTGATGCGGGCAATTTGCAGCTGTACCATCGCTGGCAACTGCCGATGCACCTACGCACGGGTGCCTCTGACCTCCTGAGCTCGTAGCCTTGCTCTGAACAGCTGGCTGAGCACAAGCCCTCGGAGATGAGGTGTTGCGAGCTGCAGCATCCATACGGTGCATAAACACTGGACAGCTCTGACTCTGAGTCACACACAAAAGTGGGAGCTTAAAGGAGATTTTTCAGAGGCGTCGGGTGGAAAATTGTCCCCTTATTGTCTTTTTCCAGAGGAAGAGACCAGTGGGGCAGGAACGGTCTTGCCTCCTGACTGACAGCATAAATACAATTCTTCTTCCTCTTCAAGACAGGCAATATAGGACAAAAAACTCCCAAGTATTGATCCCAAGTTGATTTCGAGTCCGCACATCCAGGATTTTTCACTTTCTGAAAGCACACCGTATTTTAAAAACCTCACAGGCTTTGTGGACCTCTAGATTTGCCTGGCACAGGCAGGACAAGTTGAGAAAATTAACACAGCATGATTTTGTTCTGGAGAGCTGCCTTCTGGTGTAAAGAGTTGCCTTCAGAGCTCAGCAGCCCCAAGGGAAGATGTGTTTCCTGCCTCAAGGAATTTATAGACTAAATTAGACAGGTAGCACAATAATTGTAATAAATGAGAGTCATCTGCATTTCCAGGTCAAGCAGAAATGTAAAAATATCCCCAAACTACCCTACAAAAGCCATCATATTAGGACTTGGCAGAAAGATAACTTCTTCATTCTTTGGTAATTTAAAAGTAAATCATTTCTTGTTTTGAACATAAATAATTTGTTACATTTCAGCAACTCAACCATTTGAAAAAGGGGGACAACTGAACTATTTTAATTTGCAAAATGTTCATTTGCATTTCAAGCTTCTATTTTTTGCCACTCATTTTTATTTTAACATCATACAAAGCAAAGAAATGCCAAACTAGCAGTCATTCCAAAGAAAGTATTTCATTTTTTTAGTTAATGAAATAGTATTTATCACTATTTTTCCATTTTTTGTATTAAAAAAATTAAAATGTTCAAGTCTTTTGATATTACTTAAACATTTTGATATCAAATCTGCATTTTTTTTCTGAAGAAACTTTTGTACGCAAAACATGGGATTTATGCATCATTACACTGCTGCTTTCTAATCCCCTTTCAAGAGTTGTCACTTACTCATCCTATTTCCTACTTTAGTGCTTGTTGTGTTTTTCTGTATAGAAGAACAAAAATATATTTTTCAGTTGTCATTGCCTTCAGTTTTAATAAAAAGAACAATACAATAAGACAGAACAAAAATAAAGCCTTCACAAGGAAGCTTTCAAGTTGTAAATTTGCATGTACGCATCTCATTTAAACGCACACAGAAAATCAGCTTGTCCCTGCGAGCAGGAGGGAGGTTTAAAGTTGCAGACTGAGACAGAATAGTTATACAAACATGCAGGGTTTGATTTTTGACATGGGACTACAACGTTGTCTCAGCAGGTTCCTACCCAGAGCAAGTTGGTGGCGGTGGAGACAGGCAGCGCATACTCTCTGAATAGGGAAATACTCTGGTTTCACTTGGTACGTGTTGTCAGCGGGATCATTGAATAAAGGTATTTCACTGAGATGAAAACTTGGAGTGTGCCTGTCTCAGCTCTTTCTTCTTCAGAAAATTTTTAACGGGGAAGCATGTGTATTTCTTTGGGAGCTGGTGTGAGCGTTCATAGAGACATAACTGCCAGAAGGCTATGTTTCTTCCTTTCAAAACTGTGTATTTAACTCAGCAGAAATGGAGCTGGAGCAAAGAGGAGGGATAGGAGGTGTATTTTTCGTCCTGAGAGTCTCTAGGCTAATTTACCCAGCCAGTGACCTCCAAAGATAGGAGTCCTCTCATAAGGACTGTTGGGACCTATCAGACTTTCCCATGAAATCTTCCTCCTTCTGCCCTCTAAGAAATTAGTCCCTTGATCACAAAGAGGCTTTAATAACAAACCAAAGCCAAAGCTTTCCACAGCAAAGCAAAATGTGTCCTTTCTTGGGCTTCACTTGGCAACTGAAGCAAAGAAATCCATGGGCTTCACTCCTGCACCTACGTAGAGCTTTTGGAAAAATGGACAGCAGGGGAGGCTTAAAAAACAGAGGCTCCTTGTCCCTAGAGCTGGTTACCCTGTTCCTGAAAGCTTTCAGATAAAAGGTAGCACAGTAAACATCAGAGAGTCCAGACGCTGTCATATATGCTAAATTAATACACTGAAGGCTGGGTCAAGGACATTCAACTCATGACATCTGGGAAGTGAGTAAGATCTGAAGCCATTGCTCTATAGGAAGCCAGTAAAAGCAAGAAGAGTGGCTGCTTTTTTAGTGCCCTAGGCAAGCTGAGTAGGGTAAGGAAGGCATTTGTAAAAGACTGCACCAGGTTTCTCCTTGTGCTTTTTCATGGGTTTTGAATCAGGAATCACAAGGAAAAAGGGGAACCCTGTTATTAAACAGGCAGTTTTCATCCAGGGTGTAGATTCAGAGCATCTTTCTTTCCCTCCCCTCTGCATACAGATGACGTGCTCACCTCTTCTCAGCCCATAAATTACCCACCCTGTCATTCTGCCGAAGCAGAGAAGGGGAAGACATCCCTCTTTGTACGCACAGCCGGAATCGCAGGCACCAGCAGCAAAGCAGGAGAGGATGGCTTGGCCAAAGTGGCGTCCCCCTGCGTGCATCGATCGAAATGGCAAGGTGTCCTCTGCTTACGGAGAGGGCCACAAGACCTTTCGCACCCACGCAACAGCTGCCACCTCATCACACAAGCAGGAAGGCAAGAGATCCTCCTTCACACACACGGCTCCGTTGAGCCACTGGGCAGAGGGATGCAAAGGGAACAAAGAAAAGCACTTCCCACTCTCCACCCCATGCGTTTCATCAGTGTGAAAGACACTTTCTTGTCTACCCCGTCGCCTGGGGAGAAGCTTGATTAATAAAATCAGATAATTAAATATTCTTCATCACAACTGGCTGCACCATTTTTTTACCTCTTTCATTGTTCTTTTCCCCACCACCCCCACTGCTTTTCCAGTATGTCAAATCTGGAAAAAGCCGAAAGCCTTTCATCTTATCAGATGTGGTTTATTGCCCCCTGGTTACACAGTAATTTTGGTCTCCGCTCCATGAAGAGGTCGTATAATGGGATATCAGCTCAAGAATTGTCAGTTCATTGGGCAAATAAGGCAGGGCCTGCCAATACAATTATAAGAGCCTGATAAGGAAGGCACAGAGGAGAACCTGCAGGAGAGGGAGACACAACCATAGCAATTTAAAAGGTGAGGGGCAAACCCAGAAGGTGGCAAGAAATGCCAGTGGGGACAGGGAGAGGGAAGGAACAGGAGTGTATCTAACCACATATCCTTCCCAAAATAAAAATTAACAAGAAGATAGAAGTGGCTCAGGAGAGGAATCACTGGCATTCATCCGCATTACCTGCGAAATCTTCTCCCCCTGCGGTGGATGCCTGACTGGGAGGCACAAGTGACTGGTGGGATGATTACCAAGCTAGCTTGCCTCATAGCTCAGGAAAGAAAGAAAATAATGTTTTATCTTTAGCAGTATGGGTGGGGGGGTAGAGGGCACTAATTCCTATTCCTAAGCATGTTGCAAGGGCTATCTCTTTTTCTTTTGTGACTGATAAGATGGGATGATGTTGAAAAGCACCTGTTTGGAAAGTTCAAAGGGTTTCCGAAGTAGAAGAAAAGAGAATCTGAGCCAAAGTTGGTGGCTGAGGGGGGGGGGGATGGCTGAAGGATAACCTGGGAATTGCTGGTGAGGGAGGTTTCCATGCATGACACCTCCTTGTATGCAAGATAAGTTTACAGGGTATATCTCTCTTGCTAGTAAATGGCACGAGGAACAACTATTCATCCCACCGATTATTTTCTGAACTCCATAATAATACAAATCCAGTGGGCTTGTCACAGATTGCAGCCTGAAAGCAGAAAAGGAGGAGAACTGCCCCACAAACCGGATTTGCCAACAAGAAGCAATCCTTCCCAGGGCATTTATCACCCGGATCTGTGAGGAACGTACCTCCTCCTGGGATGGCCATGCGATTGTTCTGCGTGGGCTGGGGGATGTTCGGCAGTGGGTGGGGTTGGTAAGACTTTTCACCCCCAGTTCCAGTGCCGTCTTCCCCAGACACAGGAGCTCAGGTCTTGGTCCCAAGCTGATCAGCAGAGAGGAGCAGGCACGTGTGCTCACTTGTGGGTCGCTTTTGTTTCTCCTCCCGGCGCTCCGGCAGGTCGGCGGGGGACGGCCGGGGAGAGAGGCGAACCTTCCCAGCTGCATGTTTCTTGGGGTGCACCAAGAGCCAGGAGACCAGGAGAGGACTCTTTGCCCCGTGGCCTCTCTGGCAGGAAGATGACAGACCCCCGGGTGCGTGCCAGCGAGGAGAAGCCCTGCCTGTCCTTCTCCATCGAGGAAATCTTAAAGAAACCTTCTGCCAGCACAGCCCTAAGCAGTGGAACCAGGAACAGAAGTAACTATGCTGAGAGACCTCCAGCCCTAAAAGCAGGGTCACCACTGGCCTTTGGTAAGTACCAGTTATAACACTTAATGAAAATTCTCCTTTCTTTTTAACCCCTAAAGCTATCCTGTTCGATTATGTAGAATTTTTATTCTTTAGCTTTTGTAGGAATCTGGGACTTCCGTAATCGGGTACAAATCATTCATTATATATACAGAAATAATCTTTAAAAAATAATTTGTTTCAACCTCGCAGTAGACTGGCTCTGCTGCCAGCCTTTGGCGGGATTTCGTACATTATGAAGCCCCGGTGTCATTGGAGAGGTGGGTATGCAACCTGAACAGTTGTTCCAAGTAACTCTCTTCAGTAACAGTGAGAAGTGCTTATTGTAAACAAATAGAATGTCCTGGTGTCTTTCCCTTTAAAAAACAATACTCTTGTTATTAAAAAAAAAACAGAAAAGAATTGCCTGTCATAAGGAAGGACAGGCATTCAAACTCAGGAAGCTAACCTAAAACTGCTGCAACTTAATGAAGCTGTTGGAGTTTCACTTCTATCAAGAGCTGACAGTTGTTTGGAATTACAGCCAAATCTCATATCAGTACCATTTTCTGATAAATTCGACCACTCATCCTCAAGCAGGAGAAATGGTCTGTAAGGGCGATGGTAGCTAAGGAGTGTTAGAACTCAAATGCTGGAACAAGAAAAGAGAAAGCATTTGTGTTTAATCATTTCTCCTTATCATCATGGACGCTAGGTCCTTTCATGAACTCAATAAAAACAGCTAGTAGAAAACCAGCATGGCTTCGATCTTAGCAAACCAGCAAGTGTATTAGCCTTCTTGACTTCAGTTTCCTCAGTTTAGTTATTTTGGCCTCGAGTGAGCTTTTACCGCCACAGAAATGGTCTCTTTTTTTCCTTAAAAAAAGACCAATGGCCTACAATTTCTGGATTTAGTATTTCTTCTTCTTTTTTAATCTACATCTTCCATGAAAAGGAGATGGTTTATGTATACAAACACATCCACTTAACTGAAAAATGATCTGTAGTTTTGACAGAAAATTTTCACTCACCTCCCGCTCAACTGCTTTCAACAAAGCTTAATGCTACGTTTCATTTTTTGTAACACAGAGAGATCCTTTCATGGATCAGGACCGCATTTCCCAGGACACTGTTGCTTGGCTGTTTCACCACTGGTACTGCTGGAGGGCTGCAGCATTCAGAGGTTTCCTGAATAGTGAACAACAGCAGACCCAGGTCACGTTTTAAATATGGTCCTGAAACAAGGGAGAGCTTGGTAGTTTGTAAGGGTGGACAAGGACATAGCTGATGCTGGTACAAGTGTAATGGGGCCACGTGCTGAAGGAGCCCAGCTGCCAGGTTGTGAAGGGGGGAAATGCTGGTGTGAGCTCTGTGGGGGTGAGTTTTTGTGAGCTGGAATCCCTTTCCAGAGGGTCCATGGCAGTCACTTTGTGCCACTGGATCCAAAGTGAGACAGATAACACCACTGAAAATGAAGTGCTGTTCGTAACATGGACCATAGAACTGCATTTTAACAACATGAGACTCTTGTCTGGGAACAGAGAAGCGTGGCAAAGACAGGACCTTTTTATATTAAGTCTGTTTCACGATCAATATGTTGAAGCCCTGTTCCACTGCGTGTCTCGGCTAAACGTGCCGCTCCAAGTATAAGATCTGAAAAATCTGTATGCAGGACATGGTGAGTTCCTAGGCTTGCATTACTGCACTGCCAGTACTGTCTCATCCCAAATTGCTCCACCTGAAAGTACAGTCAGTTTTTGAAAGCAATGCAGGCAGAACAGCCAGGCCTTGCCTTTGACTTTGCTTCATCACCCTGCCAGAGAGAGACTATAGCTGTAGCAAGAGAATATAGTGACTCTTCTCTCCCTGGCTAGAAAGCAAGGTTGGATTAATATACTTAAGGCAATGTAAAATGTTAGCTAATGAAAATAGTATATACACATGAAGATTCACTTAACTGTCACTGGAGCTGGGAAAACAGGAAAGCTGTAGAGGTATTCCAAAATGTTGTCGCACATTGCTTTCGCAGTTGATCGAGGACATTTAAAAAAGAG
Organism: Haliaeetus leucocephalus; assembly: GCF_000737465.1. Taxonomy (NCBI): domain Eukaryota; kingdom Metazoa; phylum Chordata; class Aves; order Accipitriformes; family Accipitridae; genus Haliaeetus; species Haliaeetus leucocephalus. Next base: position 1,999,798 of record NW_010972537.1, read on the forward strand.
AATGAAAAATGAAGCTTTTTCACTGTTGGTTTCTTCCTAACACCAAAAAGATACCTAAGCTATAATAACCCGTTGCTTTCCCAGCAGAACTGCCAATTTTTGCAGATAGGTTGGTTTATTTATTTCTGAAGTGCAATACCCTATGCTGTACATCTTGGGATAATTGCTGTATTTCATCAAAGTCATTCAACTTCATGCCATATAACACTGGCATTAAACAAGTTGTGTAAATAGTCAGCCATATCTAATTTGGCTCGGTGCTGGCAAGGTCAGGGAACTGAAATGATTTAGGAAACTTGTTGGAAATTCCAGGATGGGATACAAATCCAGCTGCTTTCCCAGAACAGTTCAGCAGCAGCAAAAAAGGAAGTACTACAGGTCAGGGCTGAGTTATATCTTACTATGGATTTTAAGAACATTTCCCACATCCCATATGGTATGTATCTGAGCCAAGCCATGATCCGTATGAGAGCAAGAACTGCCACCACACACATACGCATGGCTACCATAAGGTAAATATCCAGGCCAGAAATTATCATCCAGCTCGTCTGCTGATCAAGGCTGTCTAGCTACCAAGATGACACTTGTCCTGAAGTCTAAATCTGGCCATTAAGAGCCGAGGAGATGGGTAGGGCCAGAGGACCAGAAGATGCAGAATGTCAGAAATGAGGGACATACATAGACAAAGCTTACCCTGGAGCCCTTTCCCAAGAAAACCCAGGGGTGCTGGACCAGGTGACTTCTAGAAGTTGCTTCTAACCTAAATTATTCTATGATTCTTTGACAAAAAGGGTGTTGTGGTGTACAGTGCCAGCCTCTCATGGAAAGCTGGGGCAGGACTTGATCATGTATGAGAAGATCTCTGGGCCTGACTCCTAAATTCACGGGGTTTTGTGAGTGTAATTCCAGTGGGACTTGGAATAAGGAGTGTGCAGTCTCCCCAGGACCGTGCAACTTCCCAGTTACGTGTGACTTCCCTGTTCCAGTATCAGCCATTTGTGAGTTTACTGCACAACCACAACTACTAGATGACCTGGAATTGGAGCTGTTGATCCGAAGTCTAATGGAATTTTTTAAAGACTCTTACCAAGTTAAAAAAGGAATAGTGAATGAGTAGACATTTTAGTATTCAGTCTATGCTTTCTCTCTTCTTTTTGTCACACTGCCTAGAAAGGGTAACCATGGCCTTTGCAAGGGATGCAAGTAAACACCCAGCAAGTGCTGATCTCCTCCCTAGTGCCAACTCTTTCATTTTAAACAGAGAAGACTAGCAGGCCTATTTCAGAAGAAATTCTTCTTCTGAAATCCCTGGGAACTTGATTTCATTGTGCTTGAAAGCACATCTGAAATAATTGTTCATTACTCCCCCATTTTCTGCCAGTGAGGTTCTACCAACAGGAGGTCCTTTATCAAGTCAAGGAGAGCTTGGGATGAGGATGTTACACCTGGGAAATTAATAGTAAAAGCAGTAATAGATACAGTAATTTTGTCATTCTGCCTGTGTTATGCCCCATTATGTTAAGGATATGCAAATTAATAGGAGTACAACTGCCACTTCACACACAAATGTCAATATGGTGATTGTTTACTTCACCCTTAGCAACACTCCACCCAGCTTTATTGCAAAAGAGGAAACAGCTGAAGGATAACAACTGAACAGATACTACCTGGCCAATATCATCAATTTACCCCACCTATTACAAGGGAAATCAATCCACCTACAAAAAATAAATAAAGAAAAAAAAAAAGGTATAGAAGCAAGACAAAAACAGGACAATAAAAAGCTGCTTGCCCTTCTCAGTAATGGACTCTTCCCTGTTCACAACCTCAGTAAGACCCTAAAATCATAAGCCTTATGCCTACAACAGGTCTGTCTCTCTCCAGTTATTACACAAAAAGGCTCACTAAATGGAACTTAGGCCATCTGAAATAAACTCCTGCTTCCAAAAGGAAATCTTACTATCTTGCCTGAAATTTCTCATCCTTTCCTATGCAATTGAAAGTCAAGCCAAAAAGACCATTTTGAGCCACAAGTCAAAGTCATTTCTGTGCATAACAGTAACAAATATCTCATGTTGTGCTAGGCTGAAATGTCATTGCCATACCTGGGAAAAAAAAAAGAAACTGCATTCCCTGGAGGAAATTTTACCCCATGCCAGTTCGTAGGTATTTTTCAGAGCGCTCTGCTGGAGTCACATGAATATGCACTGAAAAATACTGGGTGGCCTAAAGAGCTACCACTTCAGACAGTCTCCTTGTTTGTTCAGGACAACAAGCACCAGAGGAGGTTGCAATGCAAACGCGACTAGACCTTGGGGCTCCTAACTCTCAGATATGTGCTTTAAATTCAGTATCATCTACCTTCAATCTTACTCTCCAGAAAGCTTCCTTGATTTTTCCAGCCTGTCTTTAAGGTTCATGCCACTCTAATTTGCTTCTTTGATCTCAAACAACTGATCCTCCCACTCCTTTTCACCAGTTCACAGAGACATTGGTATTTTCCCATCTGCCTAGGACAGTCTTCCATTCCCTCCCTGTTTTCTCATCTTCAGCCTATAATTATTCTATCCATGCTCATACATAAGTTGTGCTCATCACCTGGGTATTTGAGCATCTCAGAGAAAAACTGGGGGGGGCCAAGTTGTGTATGAAGGATGAAGACATGTGAAAAGTCTTCTATAATTTAGAAAATGCCAGTGTCATTCTTAGAAAGCTTTAATCACTGCACTTAAGAACACCTTGCTCAGGTCCCCTTATGTTCTTCATTACTGTAGGATATAAGCACCATCAATTCTGTAACATACTCATTTTTGCAGCATCACATCTAGCAAGGGAGTGCAAGTAGTCCTTAATTTAGGGATGGGAGACTGAGATAGATAGAAAACCTGGGCTAAGAACATACGCTGACACTGATACCCTCTGAGTTCTTGAGCAAATCATTTCACCCCAGCCCCATGCTAGTGACCACTCCCAGGTTTATCCTCCTCCTTTATCCCACAAATATTGTTCAAAACCTCACTGTTTTCTCATCAGAAAACACAAATCTAGTTGATCCCAAAGGAATTAAATGAGTCTTATTTTGCACAATATGCCTCAAACACAGAGGTGGACCTCATAACAGGTTTTTAAGGTCAGCATGGCTGGACACATGCAATTGTGTTTAGAAGTTTACCCAAAGATTGGTGATAGTTTCAAAAGATAACATTTGAACAATCATCCTTTGTTGACATGAGGCTTTGGCTAATTTCCAGGGCTCTTGTAACTGCATTTTCTTCATGTCAGGGTCAGACCTCTCTATAATTCCTGTTGTGTGGGCTTTTACTGAGGGCAGAATTAGGCACTTTGTCTCTGGATGTTATAATTATTATTGCTCCAAGGCTGGTTACATATAGAACTTGTTATTTGTTCAGAAAATAAAACTGACAAGTCTAAAAAGTTAGATGCATTACCAATGCTAGATACTGCACCAGAAGTAAAATATATATTTTAAAATGGAGTTTCTTCCAGTACAACCTGGTGGGGTTCACACCTGCTGCTCTTTAGATATGAGAGGGGACTGGGGAACAGCCACAGGTACCGCAAACCCCAGAGCCTAGATTTGGGTGACTGCTCAGGAGTGTAGTCCATTATTGCATTAATATTTTAATGTTCTTTGGTGGTAACAGCAGACAAACCTGTGCTGTCACATTCGCTTCAGGGTCGTGCTAACCGTGGAACCTAAATTCCCCAGTGGGTCCATTATGCTTATGTGTTGCCTCTCACGCTGCTTTTCCAAGCAAAGAAATCCAGGCATGAAGGAAAACTAGATAAAATTCTAGGTTTGCCATTAAAGCAGCACAGACCCAGTCATCTTGTGTCTGAAGAGTCAAGCCTGACCCTTGATTGCATCTACCAAAGGCAGTGCATAAAGCACTCAGAATTGGGGCTTATGGCCAGACTTTAATGTAGAAAAGAGCAAGTAAGAGAATGGGAGTATTTTGTATACCTTTCTTAGGGTGCTAACAGCCACAGACAGCCCACTGCCTTGTGCCACGAGGCTTCCCAGCACGTTGTATTTCAGTGCATGGCTTTGCAAGGTCCACTTACTTTTATAAGGAAGAGTAAGGGCTCATACTACATTCATAAGGACAGAAAACTAATTTGAAAGATCTTTGCAGTGCCCCTTCTACACACAGACATGACGGTGTTAGTAATAAGGCAACACCATGACCAATTTCATCACCACTCAGGGTGAGGTGTCCTAGCATGCGTCACCACTGGTTGCTGCTGAGGTTACCATCAGCTCCCACTGAGATTGTTTATAACACCCATGCTCAAATCTAAGCTAACCTTATGACTGTACTTCATCAAAATGGGCCAATATGCACTTCACTTATGTTTGTTCTGTCAACAAAAGCCTGCAGGTGATCTCATGAAGATGAGTTGGCTGTCAGTACCTTCCTAGATATCACCAGTGTCACCTGTCACAAACGCAGATGGGAAATGTTGACAGTCTGCGCAAAGGCTGCCTTTAGAAATCTCCGATGCCTAAATCTGCGGGGCAGACAGCCCAGATGTAGAAGAAAGGACAAATGGACCTGAATTGGGGAAGACACTGACCTTTAGCCTATCCTATGGCGCATCTTCCTATAGGGTAGATGTACCTACAGGGACATTTAAGAAAGGACCAGATTTTTGAAAGCATTTGGCATCTAGCAAATTCCACAGCAATCCTGCTGTCAGGTTTTCAGAGCAGCTCCACACCTACTGTACTTCCGAGTTCTTCAGAAAAGGCAGCCACCAATTTGGGTGCTGACAGGGAAGCTGAGCTTTCTTGATCATTTTGTTGTGTCTCCTTACTTCTACAGTCCTTTTTTGAAAATCTCCCACAAGGACCATTGAAAGTTTTAAGGTGGAAGGAAACAGAGAACAGGCTAGATTTTGGGGTCAAATCCACCGGGATCATGGCCCTGCAACATGGGGTCATCTTGGCATTGATGTACAGCACAGAAGGATTAAGGCCATTTTAACTATGATCAGGTTTGAATGGTAAAGTATCTATACTACACTCATGCTGCTTTTTTTTCACACAAACTGGAAGGTGCGGTGAACGACAGTTGCTTTATTCAAAGGTGTCTTGTGCTGTGTCCTTAACAGATTCCAGCAGCAGAAGTCAGTTAGACTGCGATGTACCTTCAGCCAAAACGCTTCTCCCTGCCATATGTGCTACACCCATGGCCAGGGCAAAGAAAGTGCAGGCAGCTCACTGCAGGAGACCTGCTGGCAGCCCAGCTTCTCCCCTGGGTGAGGACACAGGACGCGAACACCGGGAAGGCAAAAGAAAACACGAGGAAGAAGATCAGCTATGCGATTTCCCGGTGGACCATTCACTTCATGGTGAGTGCCTCTATACCCAAACTTTCTCCCAGAGTACCCCAAAACATAGCTGTTATCTTACAATGATGTATATGGCAATACCTAGGAACAGACGTCACAGGTATTTCTACTGCTAAGCTCCTGGCTAAGTCACAGGATGGTTCTTCAGTCTCGCCATCGAAAACATGGAGACCCATCCTTTGAGCTAAAGACGTGGCTCAGGGCTGCCAACCCTACCAATTTTAGTGATAGGGACTGCTTTGGGTGTTTATCGCCCTCCTTCTTGGGGTGGCAATCCACAGAGTTACCATGTACAGCAGCCTCGGTCCCCGGGTTGTGCAACACCCATTTCCTCGTAAATGGGCATTGCACAACGCGGGGAGCAAGGCTGCTGAACGGGCTGAATCAGCCCGATGTGTTCTGTACACCTTGGACCCATTGTACAGGTGATGAGGAGGTCATCAGCATGCACACAAACTGTTGATGTGCAATAGGTCTGGCATGCAGGATGCATTAGGCACAATTTTCAAGCCTGGCCACGTTGGTAGGTCTAATTTCGTTAGTTGTGAGCACTGGTAAACAGCAGTCTATCTCTTAGCCAAAGCAAAGGACACTACAAATATACTTTGTCAATATATTGTGCACAGACTTTAAGCTAAGCAGGATACATGGTACCTGAACAAGACAAGTTCCTAACAGACAGACTGCAATTTATTAGCAGCATGTGACAAAAACTGCTTTGAGTTCTTTGAGTTTTAGAACAGGTTAATACAGATGATCAGACTACACTCCAGACAACAGGTTCTCAGTAGCAGCAGTAAGGTGTTTCCTGAATAGTTTGTTACTATTGACTCCTTTCTGAAAGAAAAAAAAAAAAGGCAATTTTAATTAAGTCCATTTAAGATTCTGAATGGGCTTGTGTGATGGCAGATGCAGGGTTACTCAGCTGGCTTCACTGGGATCCACGCATCTTCCTCAGCCCATACTGTGCAAGCTGGCAGAGGAAACATTTCTTTTTGTGAAATACATTTGGAAGAAAAGTCTTGTTCCTGCTGCTGCTGCTATGGTATACATGAGTCTTGTGACAAGCTGCTGTCACCTCCTCCTCCTGCACGAGACGATGGCATCTGTCTCGATGCAGAGAGCAGCCTTGTAAGATAACCAGATACTTTAGCCTACCTCTGCCCTGTGAGCTGCAAGCAGCCGATGGCAGCAGGGTAAATCACATTGCCTTCTCGCAGAAAAGCCAGGGCTGTATCTGGCACTCGGAGTTACCTGTGAGTGCTAAAAAGCAGTATATTTCATGCGGGAGGGAGTTCCCAGCCATGGGGATCACACTGGAGCTGGGAGGTGGCTTTCCCAGGGTGACAGAGGCGGGAGGTGCCTGTCCCAGCTCAGTACTCATTGACCAGCACCGTGGTCGGTCCAGCCTCATCAGCAAAGCGGGGAGGAAGCATGTAATTACCTGCACAAAACTGAGCCAAGCTGAGCAGGCCCTTTCAATGGCAACTTATATTTTAAAGGCATTTTAAACAAAATCCCTCTGTTCCCCGGTGGCAGTGGGGTTTTGAAACCAAGCAGAGGTTTAATGATCTGCCATTTTCTAGGCTCCTGGTTCCCGCAGTGGCTGAGCCTTTGACAGAAACTGGCTGAAGGAGGGGGGAGGATCCTAAAGCACTGGATTGGCATTTTCCCCGCGGTGCACAAACAATGATGTTTCGGATCCTGTTCACGCACTGTGTCATTCTTAGCAGAGAGCTGGAGCCCTGGGTTTAAAATCCTTTCCAGCATCATAAGCTTCAGCCTCCTTCCTCCACTGTATGTTAGGGGGGAAGAGCTGGCAGTTCTATTTTTCCTGCCTCTGGCTGTGGCTGGAGTCACCTTTCCCAGACGATGTCAGCAGCAGAACCTGCAGGAGAGGTAGACTGCACCATCCCTGGAAGCATTCTGTAATCCTTAGAACTCAAGCTGATAGCAGATTTAATTCTGTTTCCATGCTTATCGACTCTGCAGTGCTTCAGACGCGCTTTTGGCATGGTAGCTCCAGGCCGGTTACAGGTCTTCTAACAAGGCACCCCGCCAGTGCCAAATTCCAGTAGCATGTGCCATGGAGGTATCCCCAAGACCTCCCTCACACCCACACCGAGGATGCCTACAAGCTCCCAGGGGAACGGCACTAACCCCAGCAGCGGGAGAGCTTTCTGATGTGAAAAACATCAGAAATCCTTGGCTGGGCATTCCTTCACCTCTTTCTCGCAGCCCGCCTCTATCTATTTAAAACACCTGCATAATTTGGGAGGCAGGGCACTAGGCTCTGACTAAGCATACACATCTGTATAGTTGTCAGGGAGCAGAAGAAATCAAGCGTGCTGTACAATCACCTTGGAGGCGGGAGGGCTGGAGTTTGTCTGGCGCTTTTTTGGATAGGAGGAGAAAGATGATGATGAGGCTGTGACATTATGTCCTTCATGGGCAGGCGGTCTGAGATATCAAGAGCACCCTGACTGTGACCCTGAGTGTGAATTTGGACTGTATTTTCAGGAAACGCTGTAACACTGTAGTGTCCCTAAAAATTTGCTTTTCCCACAAAATGGCTTCTGCGACTAAGCGGTTTAGAAATGCAGTGTCATTAAACTAAATAGATTTATTCCCTTATCACAAACCATTTACAGGAAGCAATGCCTCTTGCACTTTGAACTTAGAGGCTGCATTGTAAGCAAAAAAAAGAGAAAAGCCCTCTTATGCTAGAGACGTGCTGACAGTGGCATTTAGTTTTGCTAAGCCCCCACTTGAATTTGGAAGCCTTCATTCTGAATGTTGAGTGCTTTCACCTGTGGCCTTCTGCACAAAAAGCTCAGCAGAACTTATTTGGAAAACCTGGTTCTTGGGAAGCAGCGGTGTTAAAATCCATTTTAGGAGAAGAGTGTTCTGAGAGAGGCCTTACTTTGGAGCAGTTGGTACAGATTCTGCTTCTGCCAGCTCTCTGTGAAATGATCAATTGTTGCCATCTTGCTATGTGCAACCACCATCGCTGCCAGGGTCTTCAAAACTTAAGAACAAGCAGGGCAAACTCTTGTGACTGTCGGTCAGCATCACAGCAATATGTCCTGAGCTCCCGCTTTCCTTTTCATTCCTTCTCTCTGCTCTGTGTGACACCCTTGGGGCTTGACCAGTTCACGACAGCCGAGCACTAGACCCCAAGAGGATGACGTGTCCCCGTGCCTGCCTGACCTACGGCAGCTCCTGCTGCAGACTGCCACGTACAAGATCCCAGCCTCGTTCAAATCCTCATGGGCAATTCCTTTGCAAAAGCTTTTATGCATACTGAGTCCGATTGTACACATTTGTGTGTGTGCGCTGTAAATATTTACATTCAAAGGCAGTGCATAAGTGTGCCCAGTGTTGCACGTGGGTCATGGTTCCAGTCCTCCAGTCCAGTGAGGGAGCAGTCAGTGCCTTAAGAAGCCAGATAGCAGCATCACCTTAAGAAACTGGCGGATGCCTGGTCTTGTGGGATTTCTTCTCTGGGCAATAATTCAAGTACAAGGTAGATGAGGCTTCAGTAAATGGAGCTGGCTACTAACTCCACCAGAAACTGGGGGGCTTAGGCCATGGGAAAAACTGGACTTTATTTCCCGAAGCTCATGTCTTCATTATTCACTGTAGAGGAGGCTGCCATAATGAGACAACATCACTCAAATATTTCCATAGCAGAAGTCCTCTGCACATTGCTGACTGGGAGCTCAGGGATCTTTTTATTAATCTAATTGTTTTATTATTATGATAGCAACTTTGATCCCAAAGCATATTGACAAATTCCGGTGGCAATCATCATAAAGACAACAGGAAATAGAGAGATGACCTCAGTTCTGGAGAACTTCCAGTATAAGTCATGCCCCCATTGTACTGATGCCAATTGCAGGCATCTTTAGCTTAGCGTTTATGTTTTCTCTGAAGCCATAAATCCATTTGTACTGTTCATTTGTGGACAAGATGGTCAAATCCATGTACCCCTGTGAAACAGCATGGTTTATCTCTCGCAGAACAGTCTTTTCCCCAATATGCTGACTTATCTTAATGCATTTTGAATCACCCAAGAGACAACGAAGCACTGTATAATCACAATCCTAGATAAATATCGGCTGCCCAGAATACGCCAGTGGGACTGCAAGAAAGGGCACAAGCATCCCATTGTCCTGCAGAACAAAAGGAAGCAATTCTAAATGAAAAGGAAAAGCAGGAGGAAGAAATAAATGCCTATGTATATAATTTGGCTGCCATTAGCTGTCTTACCAGTCTTCTGTTTAGCAGTGTGAATAGTCCCTGCAGCCCTGTGTCTCTGAAGTGCAATATTCCTATATACATTCAGAAATGCAGCAGACCATTGACCTTGTTTTGGTGGTTTACCTGAGGCATTGTTGAAGGCTGGTTCTTTGTTTTTTCCCTCGTTGAAGCCTGACTGTTTATAATCACACCCTGGATATTAAATGAAAGGCATGAAACCTGAATCCTTTACTCCCACCCTTCAGACTCCTCACATAGAAATCTCACTGGTACAAGTAAGCACTGAAGAAAGCAAAGCTGTCAGCAGTTGGGGGACTTTCATAAATTCTGTTTATGTTGTTTCATTGTGCTTTTGGGGTTTTTTTAGTTAAAGCAAATGTTAGCATTCAATGCTTTCCTCGAGCAGTCCCTTCTTTCCTGGGAATTTTGGATCCAAAGGGTACATTACACAGGACCCAGAGGTTAATTTGTTCCTGCTAGTCAAATCCGTGTAATGTGACCACTTGTAAAGTTGATGGCACATCTTGATAAGTTTATTTCAAAGGTCTTACGAGTACTTATTGGCTTCTCCTAAACTGTCTGAGAACTTTTCATTGCATCCCTGGTATTTGGTACTTTTAATTACTGTTCTTTGAAATTGAGGGCAGGCCTTTTAACTACTGTATTAGCAAGTAAGTGCTTTATGCTGAAATGGGAAACAGCGGAGACTACGTACTAAAATAATGATGGAATTGTGCTTTCTTGGAGGGAGCACAGACTCTGAGGCAGAGATGTAAACAAGCATGCCTGATTGATGTCTAGAGGTTTGCATGTACAAATAACCACAAAGAGCACGAATAGAGTAGAAAACTGGCTGTCTGTGCAACCTGCAATAAGCCCAGCTTTCTCCGTGGGCAAATGACTGGTTTCTGACAAAGGTGATTGACCGGAGAGTGTGGGGAGAGTGGTGGAGAACCTGTTTTCCCTGGTGAGAACCGTTTTTGGATTAAGCTGGCCACTGCTTTTAAGGTGAAGTTTGACAACAGCTGAACATTCGCAGAAAGTATGTTTCAAGCTTGAGATTTAGCTGAATGGGGAAACTACACATATACCTACCCCAAATCCACTTTGACCTGAAGGAGTTCGTGAAGGTGCAGGTCATTTAGCTTAGGTACAGAACTGATATCAGGTGATGGAAACTAACACACACCCCTCTCAGTTGGGGTCCCTCAAACCATGGCCTGCATGCTTCTCCCTCCAGATATTTCGCTGGCCACTGGCTGTGCCAGAGTTACGCACAACACCATTTCAGGGCAGTAGCACGTGTAAACACTGTCATCATTTTGCTGGCAGATGGGAAGGGTTAAATTCACCAGGGGCTCAGGTTGATGGTGAGCACCATCCTCCGCAACAAACTCTCCACATGAATGGTTTCATACATACCGTCTACTCCTTGCCAACTCCTCTGACAAGCAGACTAAGAAACTCCCCTGGCCACCACTGTACAGCTTGCTCAAACAGGTTTCTAGCCTGGTATTTTTAGCATTCCTGTTCACGCCGTCTAAAGTCTGTACCTCTCTGCATTTCAGCCTAGCTGTCAGGTGATTAGGCACTGTGCTCTGCACCAGGGTGGAAGCAACGCTCCGTCAAGGAGTTGTGGACTGAAGGGACGAAGTCAAGCCTTTAAAAGTTCAAGTCCTGCTGCTCTGTCTTAACTTTGGCAACGCCTGAGTGGCCAGCAGCTGGATGCTAAATGCTGCGTTTCGCTAGCAGGAGGCTCTATCCGGAGCGTATTGTACCCATCCAATTAGGATAAGTCTCGCTGGCTACACCAGTCCTTCTTAAAAAAGGCTGAAAAATCACTTTAATAAAGATTAGCCACACTGCCATACTCTCACCTAAATACTGCAGCGCAAGCTCTTTTGAAAGCCTTGAGTCACCTCTTTAACTAGGAGAGGGACTGCCATGGGCACATCTCTGTACGCAGACAAGCATGTTTTGTCCTGATGCCATCAGCACTCTGTAATAACTCTTTGATAGAGTTGCAATTGGGGTTTTTTTGCTATGGGCTTGGCTGCCATAAGCAGAATGTCACCACAAGAGAACAACATTCAGAAAAGCCACAAGAAGGAACCAACTGGGAGACCCACATATCTGTAATTGGTTGAATTAAAAAGGAGAGAGGAACTTCTTTCAAAGAGGCTAAAAGGGAAAACCAGAACTTAACCAGATATAATGAGGCTCTTTTTCAATGTTCCCAACTTTCTGAGAAACAAATGATACAGTCAACTTTGTTACACAGAGAAAAATATACTTTTGAGGATACATAGCTAAAGCCACTTGCTTGCTCATGTAATTGCTTTCACTCTTCTTGTCAAAGCAGCAGCAAAATCTTTGGATCTGGTTATCGCATACCATGAGAGGGTGTCTGTCCAGAAACAACAAAGAGGATTGCAGCACGATAAACTGATCACACCAGTTTTCGTCTACCTAGATTACATACTCCAAAGCAAATACGTGCCAGCACTGACTTCCAGCCCTTCTCTTGGGTTTTTAGTTCCTTATCCCTCCAGTGTATGCATCCTTGTAATAAGACCAAGTAGGCTTGATACAGTCTTAGCCCACTAATGGGCTAAGTGCAAATGGGAGATTCAATTGCAGAGATCTCCCTGAGGTAGCATTTATTTAGCTGGTTCAGGTATGGGGGGCAGCTGAGAAACAGCAGTGCAAGCTGTACCATAGGCTATTTGCCTCCTACAGACTATATTCCAGAATGAATTTGCCCAAGTATGGCATTGCTGCAGCTGCACATCTTTTACTTAGCAAACAGGTACAAGCAGTAGTCTTTGGTATCAATTCGCTCACAGCTTCAATATCTTGTAACTGTGTTATACTGGATGGTGGAAATAAGCCATGATACACTAAGCTGAAACTGTGTAAATAAGCAATTGCAAATCAGACTCCTTGAGCTGTGCATAGTATTAAAGCCTTAAATTCCCTTACTTTTTAGGAAAGGAATGATGGGGAGGCTTCAGTCCATGTGGATACCTGGAGGTCAGAGATCACATAATAAAGTAAGTTGGGAGGGACCTCTGGACACCATCTTGTCCAACCCCAACTTTAAGCAGGGCCAGCTCAAATCAGGTTGTTTAGGCTGTTGTCCAGTCAAGTTTAGAATAACTCCAAGGACTGAGACTTCTCAGCCTCTCCAGGCCCATGTCGGACTACCTTCATGGTGAAAACATTTTTTCGTATTATGTAATCAGAATTTTCCTTGCTGCAACTTGTACCCATTGATCTCATCCTTTCACTGCTCAGCTTCAAGAAGAATCTGTATTTCTACAAAGTTCAAATGTTCCAACTTGCTCCAAGTCTGACCTAGTAATAATGCCAGATCTGCAGAGGACAAGTGGAGCCTGTTACTGAATTTAAAGGAGCTATACTGCTTTATCAGCGTGGAGAATCTGGCCCTTCCAATGTCAATAGTAAGGCAATGTATAGACAGCTGTATCTCTAAGCATCTGCAAATGCTGACATATTTAGCTGCCTGGTATTTTCAGACTTGGTTTCAGCAGTCAGCTAACCTGCAAATAACTTTCACAGAGCATAAAAGCACACTTGAATATCCCCAGCTTTTACATAGAAAATAGCTCAGGAAACTCAGACAGTCTTATTTCCCCAGAGACTATAGAGCCACGTTTGTAAAGCCAATGTTACACTTCCAACACTTTCTAGTCTTATATCTTTCACCCAGATTCTTTATTAGACTGTAATTCTGAATGCTGTTGTTTGCTATGGGATCTCTAAGCTAAGGTCCCAAGGCAAAGAGAAGTATCAAAACTACAGTCAGAGAAAGTTTCATCTTGCAAGAGAAAATGTTAACACAGTCTGAGATTTTTTGTATTTTTTATAGGTTTTTTTTTAAAAAAAAAACAACAAAAACAGAATGACTGATTACTTATAGAAAAAAAATGTACTCTTCTAGATTTCCTACTGGCAAAAGCCTTGATTAGTTCACAGGACTCTATTTTGTTAGCAATTTAATTTCATTTCCACTTGAAATCAAAGCCAGTCCTTCAGACTCTACTGGCCCATAGCTGACCCCATATTATTGTACTTTGTTTAATCTGATGAGTTTCAGATTTGAAAAATCTGTTTTCAGTAGGACTGACACTTCTGAGCGCTGTGTAGACCCTTCCTTTACATGAGTCTCATCTGTAAAACAGTTCACCTTTCAAGAAGGAAATATGCGGAGGATGCAAGAGTCAATTGATAGGGAGTTTCTTTTGCCCATCACCAAGTTATTTGGGTCATTTTCATACCGAAGAAGCCAATATGAGACACCAGAAACTCACTAGCCTATTCTCTCTGAAGCCATGCTCTCTAGTCCTGGACACTTCTTAGCTGCCAGTGGGACAGAATAGAGTAAGAGACGATCTGGCAGATCCATTCCCCATCCCATCTCAGGCACAGTTTAAAATACATTCAAGGCAATGGATCCAGCTCACAGGTACCATAAGATGTCCCAGCTCAACTAAAGGTTTCTTCCCAAACCTAGACCAGCTGTGCAAAGTCTTTGTCTTCTCTTTCTCATATATTCTTTGTAGGGCAGGCTTTGCAGCTCCTTCTAGAGTCATGATCTTCACTACTGAGTTTGTTCCACACCTTGGCCCTGTAGAGATGGTATTGCATTGCTTGTAACAGCTGATTTCTTGAGTCTATCTAGGTTGATTAATCCAATGAAGACTGTATCATGTGTCCTGCCAGCACCCACAACTTCTTAAGCCAGTAGCCAAGGATAGATATCTACATTATCATCTCTGTCTCTGGTGTGTATAAACATACTCTCTATGGAGAAGTCCTGCAGCTAGCATGGTCTAATAATGTAAACCATTCCTTTCTAGCACAGGTAGTAGTCCCTGGTTTGGGCACTAAAAGTCTTGCCTTAGCTTTGATTCCCCATTACAAAGAGGAGATGATAGCTGTCATCATATGTGCTTACAGGCAAGAACTAATGATTGCTGTTTGTACGGTGCCTGCTTCGATGAGGTCTGATCCAGCTGGTTTTTGGCATTCACTTCAATCCCATCATGGTCCAGTTCAGTCATCTCAATTCTGTAGAGTCTGATGAATGTATGGCACAGAAGTGTTTATACTGGACTAAATCATTATTTGCTGTATTCTGATGGAATAGTAAAACACACCCTTTTTATTATTTGATGTGACTTCTTAGGTTTTAAATTGTAGACAGTTTCTTTCTTGCTTTGTATAGTCATGAAATTATATTTCAGTTCATTAATCTAATACTTTTTTTAAAAAAGTACATTGGGATTTTTTTGCTAATCCAGAAATTTTCCAGGGGGTAGGCAGGTTTGTTCTCTTTCTCCTGAAGGCTTTCTGATTGCTAGAAGGTACATAGAGTGCCTGCGCATACAAAACCTGGCAGGACAACAACTCTGTCAGCTTCCCAGATGTTTATGTACATGTGGGACCACAGGAACGAGGAGGTGGTCACAGTTTGAGCTTGGATCTCTTGCTCCACTCTGGAAATGATGGAGGTAGATTGCAGCTTCTCTCAGGTTTGTGGAGCCGGTCTTCTACCCTGGATAGAG
Organism: Haliaeetus leucocephalus; assembly: GCF_000737465.1. Lineage (NCBI taxonomy): Eukaryota > Metazoa > Chordata > Aves > Accipitriformes > Accipitridae > Haliaeetus > Haliaeetus leucocephalus. The sequence continues at coordinate 2,015,028 of NW_010972537.1, forward strand.
GCAGGAGCTCAGGTCAATGTTCAGGGCAAGATACAGGACATCTCAGGGAGGCCTCAAGTTTCTGAGACCATTGCAAACTTCACTTGTCGGGATCTACTATGTGAACTGCCCAGTGCTACAGAAATATGAAGACCATACGTTGTAACGATACAAATACAGCAGAGAGATTCATCACTGTATGACAGAACGTGATGTGCTTGACAAAATATCAGGTTAGTATTCACTCTTACCTGTCTGCAGTATCTCCCAGGAGGATATGGAGGCCAACCCGCACAGAGAAGTGTGAGGTGAAAATCTTCCAGACAAGAGACACCATTATGAACTGTTAGCTCTATCATATCTACAGGGGACGTAGTGTCCTGAGATTCATAGTCTCAGCATTGATATTTCCCTTTTAATCCATATAGCAATAAATCCCCCTTACAGCCATCTTTTGGGAAGGTTCAAGTAGACGCAACTTTGTAATCAGGGCTTCTTAGGAGAGGGTGCCCATTGCTATATTCAGCATAAACGCACAAAATTATTTCTCATTTCAGATAGCTGCCCCAGTAGTGCCAACAAGATTCAATGTAAATAACATTTTTCTCTTGGGGCTGAAGCCAGCGCTGCAGTCTAATGAGTAGGACTTTGATAGGCTGGTGAAAAGTCTAATGATATGGATTTAACTGTGTTGGACATCAGCTTTATTAGGCTGTTTCTGAGATATAGGAGTATCGACAGTGTTTATGATAAATGACACTCCTCAGTTATTTTTGCATGACTGGTTTCCTTTCAAAGTACCTGAAAGGTTTAGAAAAGATGAAATATTCACAAAGGAATATATTCACTTACTGGTCCCCAGGTATCATGTCTTAGGCACCTTCCTACCAAGTCAATGGACAGAATTTTTTATTCCTTATTTTCTGTGTCAACAAAGTCATGATAAAGTTTCAATTACAGAATGAAAAATGTCATTTTCTGGTTGGCACAGAGCCCAATTTATATTGGCCAAGGTTTTAGTTACCTTTTTCACTGCATTAGCCCCCAAAAGGAAAAGTTTATGCTAATGATTGAACAAAAGGGGGGGGGGGAAGTACAAAGTCTCTTTGAGGGACTAAGATAACCTTCTCTGGTTAACTGTTCCCGTTAGGAAGTATATGCATCTACTTACATAGTCTGAATTGGTAGATGTCATCAGACCATGGAAGACCAAAACCAGTTCTTTAAAAAGGTCATTTTCTTGAGCAACATGGTGTCATTGCAAATTATTTAAGGTCATTGAGTAACAAGCTCGTCATAGTCACTAGTGATATTAGAATTTTTATGTTCCTATCAGGCTGCAGTTTTCCAAGCTCAGTAGAAAAAACCCTGTGACTCAATGCTTGGGACATGGCTTTTTGCACTGGTCGCTCAATGTCAGCTGGAAGATACTCCATTTGTGCATCAGAGAGGATTCCAGCCTTGGGATGAGGCTGAACTCCACGTTCTGCAGATCAGCTGCCTTAGAGCTCACTTCTGCTGCTCCTTTCTCCTCCTCCTTGCAAGACATCATCCCTTCAGCATCATTTCATAGCAACCTAGACCTTATTCTAACTTACACCAAGTGGCATACGGAGGTCATGATCTAAATAAAATACTCTGGTGTGGGAGGGGATTTTCAAACGGTATAGGAGTTCTGATGGAAGTCTTTGGTGTGGACACACCACAGCAGGTGAAGGAATGGAGCAGTCTAAGAGTACCATGAGGAATTAATAGCACCCAAAGTTCCCTGTGTGCTGCTCCATGGGTTTTAAGGCCTTGTAGTTCTTATGGTTCAGCTTGTTTAGAAAGTCCCCACACCACAACACTGCAGTCAGGAGAATACCATGACTTTTCTTTGTAAGGTAACATTTTTAATGCAACTGTCATACTCTAGTGAAAACTGCTGGATATCCCTAAATACTGCTGAAGGAATGCTATGGAAAGAGAGCAGTGGTCAATTAGTCTGGAATGGTTGACTTCCCTTCCCAGCATTCACACATTTTGGGTACTCGCTGATCTTGCTGGCATACAGGAGGAGAAAATTCATCAAAATCAATAGAGTGGCAATGGAATAAAATAATACCTCAGAGCTTGAAGAAACCTTAGTCAGACCAGTATGACAGGAAAAGATAGGGATGGAAAAGCTATGAGCTGAAAGAAAGATGGCGCTTCATTACAGGCATGAGAACAGCTCCAAAACAAAATGGAGTATCTATCTACTTTTTCATTCAGTTTAAATTAAAGGTTTCTTCACAAACAGTTAATAAGGGATTATAAATTAGCAACAGATGTGTGCATGTGACAGACAGGAGCAAAAAGGGGTCAAAGGCTGGTCCAGCACTAAAAGACTTTGATGACAAACCATTGAAGGGCTAGTGTGGTTAAAATACAAAGGGTTTTGTAGCTGTTGACATGCCCTGGATCCATGGAATTAGCACTGCAAACGGGCACTTTTGACTCACTCCTTGAATGATAAAGGAATTCATTCGCATTCACTGCTGGGTCAGGAGACAGTCACCTATGGTAAGTACATCTCTGGAAGGTGTTGGAGTGGGTGCCATCCCAGCTGCATAGCAATTTACAGAAATTCCTGGATCTCTGAATCTTCTTGTGGCCCTGTGTCCTTTTCCTATAAAATGCAATACACCTTTCCTTGTTTGCACAGTTGAGAGGAAAGGGAAACGGAGAATGCGGACAACGTTCACAGCTGAGCAGCTTCAGGAACTGGAGAAGATTTTCCAAGTGACTCACTACCCGGACATCCATATTCGAAACCAACTGGCAGCAAAGATAAACCTCCCAGAAGCCAGAGTTCAGGTACATTGTGTTTCCAAATGGCTATGCTCACTGCACCAACTCTTTATTCAGAGTACATTCTTAATGGTTTATGCCTGGGTGACAACGCTAATGAAATACGTGACCTCTCCGTTACCTTACAGAGGAGGCCAGTATCACCGTTCTCCTTTTGCAAATACGGAAAAAAGTATTTGTCACCTAGCTGGGACTAATCAAATGGGATTAATCAAAGGGTTAACAGGAGAGCTAAGCATACTAAATGCATAGCAAATAGGAGTCACAGATGGTTATAAGCAACCTGTTGGACTCTGTAGCGACAGAGCGGCCATTTATGAAAATATTTATTAATCATTTATCAACCTTTTATAGACTAATGTACATCCAGCACAAACTGCCATCTACATCCATCTTCTACAGGGTCTCAAAAAAGTGAACATAACTGCCCAAATGAAAATGCTTTCTTGCTGCTCTGTATTTTGATATCACAGGCTTTAAATTCCCTGGCTGTAATTTCAGTGCACGGAAACTAATCCACTTCTCCCCATCTGTAATGTAGTCTTGCTGACTGAGCTCAAAATTGACCCCAAATGTTTACTGCATATGAAATCTGCTACATTAAAACATACATACCACTGTGTATTGGAATTTGGTGATGTTTACCAGGCACTGTTGTGATGATTTTTGCACGAGGCAGTTCCTGTACTCGCCATAATGCTAGAGTCATCAGGGTACTTCTATGCACATATCCCACTCTAACAACCAAAGTTCAACGCAGAGCAGTTTATTGACTATGACATGCCTGGGACTATCAACTAACCATGATGATATTGCTTCATAGTTAGGTGACAGGGAGAATTGGAACAGCATAGACATAATATGCCCATTAGCAATATCAGTGTACCCACAATGCATTTCCAATGGTATAAAGCACAAGCTGGGCTACTAGTCAGTGTTCCCAGCAAATCACATGAAAGAACAGGACAGTCTTCTGTTTAAAAAATTATTTAAAATCTGTAGGGGGGCGGAATAAAAAAGAGTTATCATGGGAAACATCAACCTGAGGTGTACACAAAGGCAGTAAAAAGCCCCTAATGTATGAACTGCAGATGGCAAATTCCCAATTCAGACAATGTTACACATGACAGAGAAAATTCTGCATTTGACCTTATCATGGCTGATAAAGGGAAACCAGCCACAGAACTAAAAATTAGCAGCAACTTAGGTACAACTTACAAGTTGTTACAGTTTTGATTGATTGCATTTCTCACATATAAACAAAATAGAGTGCAGATAATTCATATGTGCTCTTGGTACTTTGAAATAATAGTTTGACAAAGTTAAAAGCAGTATAAGTTAAATCACGTCAGAGAGATAATTTAACTGGGGAAAAAAAGTGAGAAACCATTGGGTAACCAAGTGAAACATTGCATAACTGTGAAAAAGCTTGTGTCCTCCATCAAGAAACAAAGGTATGATTGCTGTGAAACAGTTAAAGTAGATAGATAGATGGAATTATATCCCTGCATGTGTGGATGCCTACATGCAACACAAAATGAAGAATGCTAGATGAGTAAACATTAGAAACAAGAAATTATAAAAAATGAATAAGCAAAGCAGAAGGATACAGGCCAAAGCTTTGGTCAGAAAAATTAAGGATCATCAGAAACTCGATAAAAGTCCATTAAGAACAAACAAACAAACAAAAGTGAACAATTACTTTGATCTGTTACTTTATAGAAACAATGGGACTGTCAAGGATAATGCAGAAATGGCAAAGATGTTCAGTCATAATTTCTGCTCTATCCTTGGAAATATGTCAGGTAAGGTGGTAGTATCACACGATGATGATGAAACACTTTCCATAAGGACGATGTTGAACAGCAGCTGCTACAGACAGATATTTTTAAATCCAGACATTTAGGTGACTTACCTCCAGTAGCTCTCAAAAAGCTGCTTGAGAAGCACTTTGGGTCATCAGTGTTGATATTTAATCAGTCCTGGAGCACAAGAGACATTCTAGGGGCCTTGAAGGAATCTAATGTTGTGTCAGTATTTAAAGGGTAAACAGGACAACCAGATAATGACTGGCCTGTCAGCCAAACATTGATTTTTGGCAAAACAGTGATAAAGCCGATAGGAGTCTCTGTTAATGAAGAATTAAAGAAAGGGTAATATATTTAATGCTTATCGACACAGGTTTATGAAAAATAGATGTTGTCAAACTCATCTTTTTATGATGAGATTATTGGCAACAGTTTTAAAGAGTGTAGATTTAAATTGTATATAAGAAATTATTTACAATGAGGGTGGCAAGATACTGGAGTAGGCTGCCCAGAAAAGTTGTGGATGTCCCATCACTGGAAGTGTTCAAAGTCAGGTTGAACAGCGTTTTGAGCAACCTGATGTAGTGAATTTGAACTACATAATCAATAAAATATTTAATAATAGTGCTATGAAGTGGTAAGAAGATTAAGGGACTGGAAAATAATGAAAAGACTGATTCTTTAGTACAGCAAGCTCTGGATCATTGGTCATGTGTCTGCAAGAGAACAACAAATGGACAATCTTACAGAGCAACAAATGGAGACCATTCCTACAACACGGGACATGCCACCCTCTCTCTGCACTCTGTTTTAGTCCTTGTTTCCTTGGACAACCTGCTGACCACTGAGAGGGTAAATGAGTCTTTTGTGAAATCTCAAGCAGGATTAAGGAGGCACTTGTCCCTGGCTTTAGCACTGGTGTGACTTTAGTGAACACACATGGGAGTACTGTGCTCTGTCTCAGTGTCATAGTTCAGGAACACTGGAAAAATGAAAGTTAGTAGCGTGGAGAGTAAATTATATCAGTAGCTGTTGGAGGGCTGGTTGGGCAAAAAAAGAGCAGTTCTGTCTGTGAACACAGCTTTGCACTTATTAAAAAAAAAAAAAATCCCTGAAGTGAGGACTTTATCCCATGTGCAGACTTTGGAAGGAGCATTTCAGAGGTTGAATTTTGGCTTCAGTCTCCCCTCTGCCTTCAATCACTTTGTTGCTGTTAAAGTGGAGTCATTTTTATGGTGCTGTTTCACCATATAACTCCTGCATGGTAGAAAGGGAATGGAGCAGTTCATATAGACTAAGCAATTCTCAAACACATGCAAGCCCAGATAAACAAGACTGTCCTTTCAGTAACCTCAGATACTGCTAACTACCAGCAATATAGCAGAGGGGTCCTGACATTCCCATTAGTTCCTGGGCAAGAGATGCAGAAATAATTGAGCTTCTCATTATTTGGTTTAAAATGCATACATATTTACATCTAGTAACATCTGGTGTTGATCACTAACACTTTGTGTTCATGTGAACCACTTGCTTACATTCAAACAGCAAGTTCCTAAGCCAGCTAGAAACTACAGTGGAAGGGGGATTCAACTTTTCACAGCAATGCAGCAAGATGCACTACTGTGGCTGCACAATAAATACTTGTGTGCCTCAGCCAGAAGCCAGACTGGTCAAATCAGCTGACAGATGAAAGAAACTCCCCTGAGAAAATGAGTCACCTGTTTTCCAGTGAAAAAGAGATGTCAGATAACATAGACTGCTGAATGATTTAGAAGGTTTCATCCCCTTGGGTCTTTTGCTTAGGTCCCTTATGTGAATTTCAAAATGTTACCAGCCAAATATAGGAAGAACCCTGTTACTACATCTCCACTGGTGACACATTTTTATTGCAGCCCAGCAAAACATCTAGGTGGGTCTTTTCCCAGACTATTCACTTGGGAACAGGGTAGAAGAGCCCTGTCATGCAACAAATTGTACCTCCTAGGGAAAACAGAATGCCATGTGCCTTGACTGCTGCAAAGCTTTCACCACGAAAGGATCTGCTTTCCCAGGAGAGCCCTGGAAGACCTGCTGCACCCTGTGACAACGTCTTTCCTTAAACAGGGAGATCCTAGCTCTTCCGTGAGCTGCGAGAGAAAAGAGGCTGTCATGATAGTCCAGAGATCCCACATGCTATGCAAAATGTGAAAGGTGCTGTGCTGAACCCAATGTTTTCCTTTAGATTCAGCTCCTGGTTCTGCCAAGCTGGAGGTCAATGTTTTTTGATGCTCAGAGAGCAGGGAAAGTAGTTGGATGTGAGCAGTTCCTCTTCCATCTCCTGTTCATTTCTGTGCCTTTTCTTTCTTGCCTGTATCCAGATCTGGTTCCAGAACCAGCGAGCAAAGTGGAGGAAACATGAAAAGTTTGGCAACTTTGCTGGCCTTCAGCATCTGACAGAAGTTGATTTTATTCCTGCTGCCAAGTCAGATATCACAGTGAGTATCGGAAGCTGTGTGTAAAGCCACTAAGGGAGGGAGAGATACCTAACCTTCACCAGGTCACCCCTTCACATGGGACTATCCCAGAGGAGGAGGACTGGAAAAGACAAAAATGGCAATATGATGAAGAGAAATGCAGGCAAATATGGTCAAATAGCACATTTCTTTATTAAATTAAACCTGGTTTGTAAATATGCTGTGAGGTGTCTCTTGCAGGACGATCCTTCCCCATTTTCCTTCTAAATCACTTCCCTGTAAATCATACTTCGATTCAAAATATCTTTACCATCAGAAATTTCCTGAACAGGAAGAAATACGACATTTGCAGCCACAAAGCAATGTTTCTTTATAGACAGTATCTCTTTACAACATCCAGCCTTGTTAGGCTGACCAGCGCTTTTTGTCCTTGACCCACGTCCTTGCCAAGTCCAGGACAGTTAATATTACCTCGGCTGGCACACAGGCTCTTTCCCTGTCAGGAGTTTTTCCATGGCTAGAACAAAGGGTATTTTGCCTTGCTCCCTGGGTGACAGCACACCACTGGGTTTTAGGGGAGTCTATTCTTCTAAAATTTTCTTCTTAATTACCGAGCACCAGGGAAACAAATAAGGTTGATCATAAATTGTATCTAACTAAAAGTCTGTATTGATTTACCTGAGACTGCATTTTTATTCCCGAAAGGCTCCTAGCTTGATGCCAAGAAAGCTCGCTGCTACCATCCCTGCCGTGGAATACTACTCACCACTGCAAGGGCAGCTGACAACTGCCTGGCTGCCCAGCACGTTCTCCTTCGTCCCCCACCACCTGGAGCTGCTGCCCTTCCCCAAACCGTACTTGCTCTTCAATGTCCTCCCCCCTTACAGCATGCCGCTACCCCAAAAGTTGGAAAGGAGCAGTATCTGCGCCAGCTCCACATAGAGGAGGATACGGGAGGGAGTGGGGGACTTTGGGGGATGCTTTTCTCACCCATGACCATTTTGGGGGTGTGAGGTTCCTCTCCTTGAACAAGCCTGCCAGGACGATGGGTGGCCTGTGGTGCAAGGTCAGCTTGCTGCGGGAGAGCCACCGCGAGTCGCCGCAGCCTTGCAAACGCGGTCGAGAGCCACCACGGACCGGGAAGGAGCTCCCCATCAGCCCAAGGAGCAGCACACTCTCTACAAACCCAATGGCTCAACTGAGAGCCTCTGCCTGGGGGGACGGTGCACCAAGCGACCCTGGAAAAGGACTGGGGTTTTACTCAGCCCTGAGAAAACGCTGGATGACCCTATTGCACTGGTGGTTTAGGGCAGGCAAGACACCTGTCATGAGGTGTGTGTAGCCCCAAGGTGCAGCCAAAAGGACTTTCCTCAGCAGGTTTAGGTCGCTTTCCTCATACATTCTGGTCCTCATGCGCTTGGGGGGGTGCAAAGGACATGTTTAGGTCAAAAATCAAACTTTCTAGATACTTTTTTTTTTCCCAAGTCAGTGAGGGAGGGGGGTAGGTTTGATTTGCTGTCTGTGTTTTTGACTTGAATAAAGGGGCACAAACACATTTTGAGCTGAAATATGACAGTCTGAGAGGGATAGCAATGCTGAGCTCTGGATTTGGTACTGTGAGTCTCTGGGGGCAAGAGAATTCTTCAGCTGGTTAATTAAAATGCTTATGAGGAAGCCTCTCATTTTTTGACCTGAATTAAGAAAGCTCCAAAACTCCATCAGAAACAATAACAAAAAGAGACAGCCTGAGTTTAATCTGCTAGACATAATAGGATGGTATGACCCCACGGTTTGGTTTAATTGTAGATCAATAATGAAATCAGCCTGCCCACTTCCAAAATGTCTGTATGCCTTACCATTTACATAATATTCATCTTCCGACATATGGTGCTTTTTTTCCCCTGCTTATTCAGGGTCCAATCCTGCTTCCACTAATATCCGCACTGACTTTCCCAGGAAGCACCTGCTGGAAAGCCCTGTTTAAAGGGTTGCACCATCTTCTGTCTTGCAGCCACAGCACATGTTGCACACTGACAGGGGAAGCTACTGAGCAAAGCCATTAAAATGTGGTCTTCCTCCCAGACATATCACTTGTAAGGGTGGCCATTCATGACAGAGTCAAAAAGCAAAGCAAATTATGACCCAAAGGCTTGCTGGGAAGGCTGTCCTGCGCACATGGGAGTGCAGGTAGGTTAATGACTCTGAAGAGGTTGCTTACTTAAGAAATCCCTCCGGCCAGACTGCAGCTGCCAGGTCTTCAGCCTTCTTCTAGCTGCTAATTGTTAGTTACATAGTGGATCACAGTGAGTCAATAGCTTTCCTGTTGTCTGGCTGATACCAGCTTTCCGTGTACTTCAGGTTTGGGAGATCTGTAAGCTAGGGAGTAGCTGATTGTTGCAGGGGAAAAGATAAATCCTACCCTATATGGGTTTCATTTCTCCAGGCCACAACTATTCAGCAGAAGTCAGATATACTGTGTCCTTCCTCCTATAGGTCTTACACAAGACCTTTTTCCCACACCTGCTTGGATCTTTACTCTATATCCTCTTCATTCCTGTCACCTTACCTGTCATCTGAAGGACAGTCCAGTCAGATACAGGACTAAACTTCAGCTCCAACAAAGGGGTTTAAGCACCTAACTAATTAAAATCAACAAGAATTAGCTATGGTGTTTACCTCATGCAACTTTAGGTGACTGCATTGCAGCCATACACACCTGAATTAAGCACCCTGGGCTTTAAAGAAGAAAAAGCGATCACACTAAGGTTTCTAGGTTAGGTGAAGTCCGCGCATTCGTGCAGTTTCCAGGGTGTGAATTGTCCCTACGCAATGATTAGCTTGAATATAGACACTGACGTTGTAATCATCTAAAGCTAAGGGGGCATGACTCTTTGCACAAGTAGACCAGGGCCACAAGCCAGCACCTGCATTGGGACAGCTTATCCTGCGGGAACATTTGTGTAGCATAGAGGAGGATTCTGGGATGATCATAACGTGACAATTTTTCTTGGTCGGGATATGGAGTGTTTGAATTTCACCAGTCTTTTAATAGATACCAAGCAGCTTTCCAGGATTATTGCTTACTTTCTGTCCACTCCACATGTCTGTCTGATAACCACATAGCCAGGGTTCCTACAGATCATGATGCCTGCCCAGAATCTGGAAGTTCTGCTTCATGCCTCTGAGGTCCTCTAGAAGCCCTGTTTTGGACCAGAAAGGTGAGAAGCAGAGCTGCTGAGCAAACTTCATCTCGAAAAATCAAAGCCTTAGAATTCCTTTTTTGCTAGCAGGTTCAGTACTTGGAGGGTTTGTTTTGATGTAGAACAATTTTGCTTGGGCTTTCTTGTTTATTTATGAAGTTTCAGAATTTCCCACTGAACAGCAGCTCTAGGTTGCAGGATATGTGTAGCATCTCCATCCATATGCAGCTGGTCAAAGAAAGACTTAATACTATTACCCTGTTTTTCACGAATTTCATAATGTTATTCTGAGGTGAAGCCAGAACAAATTAGCACTGAGTGGGGCAGTTTCCAGCATCTTGTTAAACCCCAACACCTCCTAGTCTTCCAGTTTTCATCCCATCTCATCTAACAGTGGGATCTTTCCCTTCCTCTGCATCCCCTACCTATCTTCAAAGCAAGAAGTAAGAAAGCCCACTTGTTTCATGGCTGTGCTGGTCCTCAGGATGTATTTTTTCACTGTTTTATACTCTGATGTTTCCAGAAAATGCCAGATTGGGCACACCAGTCTTTGGGACACCCTAAACTCCACAGTCCTTCAGACAAATAGGATTGCTTTGGGCATAAATGTGTCTTAAACCTGCCAAAGGGTTACTAGAGGAACAAGTCATCTGAGGAAGCTGACCACATGCTAGCAAGACCTGCGTATAGAAATGCAGTCATAGTTTCATGCTAACTTCAGAGTAATAGTCTGAGCAGGTGGCTGGGAAAAAAAGGAATCGGATTTCTCACCGCCAGTGTATGGCTCCAGCTGTACTGCCTCGGAGCAAACCGGTCCATCTGATCTCCCAGCACGTCTGCTACACTTGTCCCAGCCAGGAACACCCTGACCACCTCTCAGCAGACTCATCCCACTTCTCAAACAAAAATGTGTGGTTGTCATCTCTACCCAAAGGGCCTGGCAGAGAGCTCGGGCTCAAATCCAGTCATGAGAACATTTTGTCCCCTCTGTGGATCTGAATCACTCCCCCGAGGCGGTGGCAACGAGAGGCGACAGCATGAAGCTACACGCTCCCCGTCGATGGACATCCTGGAAGGCTGCTGCTGCAGTCCGCTGGGTCAGGTCACGTTAGCCTAACAGCATCTCAGAAACGTCTTGTCCTAGTCCCTGACAAAAATGAAGGGCCATTATTTATGGTACGTGCTTAGACGTTTTGCCTCACCTGATTTCAAGTGATTCAGATGACAGGGCTTACAGCCCCCTTGGGGGATACCCCTCTGCAGTCTCACAGTTCTCCATGACTCTCCGCTTGCTTTTTCCATATGACAGTTTCATCCTCTAATCCCCCATAAAACCCCTTGTAACCTGAACAATTCCTCCCCCCCGGCTTATGGCCCTGATTTCCATTTTCACACTGACTTTTCTCAGTGAGCCAGGCCACCGATTTCAGGGAAATTAGCCCTCTTCAGCACGAGGTAGATGTGATCCTGCCGATGATGTTTGCACACCACAGTTCTGAGCCCTCAGAACTCCCTGGCTTGTTCTTTAGCTCACCTAGATACCTGGTGTCCTTAATCTTTCCTTGTAAATCCCTCTAGGACATAGATATTGAGGGCAAAATGCTCAATTGGATTAAAAACAATTAGATGGATGACGAAGGTCCGAGAACCAATGATGTAAATTAGCACCAATCAAGAGGGTAGAGACTGGGACAAAGTCCAAAGCGGGTGGTAAATACACATCAGGGAGAAAGGGATGGGGAGTGCAGCAAGTTGGCAGGGCTGGGACCAGCTTTGCTCACATTTCAGCTACCTGGGAGAATGGGCCCTGGTCTGCTGAAGGGGAAGAGGGCAAGACTGTACAGGAGGAAATCATGGCTTAAAAAAGGCCCCCCATTAAAAAAAAAAAAAAAAAAAGTATGATGAGGCTACATGACAATTTAATGTGGAAAACTCTGCATATCAGACTGAAATGCACCCCAGTGGGCAGAGCAAGAAGACATATGTGCAATGATTGCTCTTCTGATCAAAAGCTCATTTTGGGGGTATTTTTTACTCTTAACTGGAGTTTTCAGATTGGATGGCTTTTAACTGTACCACAGTAAGAGAGCCCAGGGGACTCTAGAAAGCTTTTCTGTTATTGTTGCTGTTGTTTTGTGGGGGTGGCTAGAATAGAGAGCTGGGGTTTGGAGGGGTTGTTTACTTTTAAAGATTTCTTTTTTCTTTTTTTTTTCCCTGTGATTACCACATACTCTGATCACAGTCAGAAAGAGAGAATGCAGAAAGGGTGCTGCCTGCTCTGCAATTCCAAACAGGTACACACTAGACCTTAGGTCACAAAAAGCTGTGATTTAAAGCAGCCAAACATCTGGTTCTTCATGCTTGTTGACCAAGCTCTCAATCCTTTTCCCGCTCTGTGCTCTGGCCTGACTTTGCTAAGCGACTAAAAAGTGTCCTTCCTCTGTTACCTCTCATCTCCCCTTAGCCTGGACTACAGGTTTCCCCTAAGTGCCTACTTCTGTTTTCTTGCTCTTCTCCCTTTTTGCCTCTTGGCAGTTTGGTGCATTTTTGTGTTATGAGAAAATGCTATCACTTCTAGCTCAGGGACCAAATGAGCCCACGGCTGTGCATCTCAGGGAGATCAACCAAAAAGACTAGGTGTAAATAAGGGCTTAATTCAAAATATAATGGTCAGTGAAATAATTCAGGTGGGCTTTTATCCAACCAGGAGAGTTTGGCTCTTCCAAGAAGGCCTCTTGCGGCACTTCCTCCTTGCTTGTGTCTTCATGCAAACCTGCTCTGTTCCTGGGCCAGTTTTTACCCCAATTCCATGACACGTTCTTGCTTTTGCTGAAATCCATCATTTACAGTGTCTATCCAAAGATAGCTGCACAGACTAATTTTATTTTCAAGTGGCTAGCAATAAAAACTCACCCCTTGACCTCCTGAAGCCCAGCAGAATGGAGAAGGCAGGACAGGAAAATACCTTTCATTCCAGGTCTTCAGAGCTGGACCTTCTGAAAAGACTGGAGTTTGATCAAAAATGAACCTGGTGTCAAAGCTACAAGGTATGTTTAGATGAAATGCTTTAAAAGGAAGCCCAAACAGATATTTTTTTAATCAGCTCAAAGAAGAAAACCATCTGTGTCTCAAGGTAGCAAATGATTCATTACTCCAACTGTTTTCATAGGCATTTCAAGGAGAGGATGTCCCCTCATGGGGTAGCTTGCATTGGAGCTGTGACCCTTTCTGGGACCAGCATATCAAGGGGTACATGTTGGCCACCTGAACGATCTGCAGCCTGTTAAAGAATTAAAGAGTACCAAGACAGCAACTGCATGCCAGGAATTCATAGCAGCTGCCCCTTTTTCTGCATTTCAAAACTCTTGATAGTCACATTCTTTGCCACATTGTGTTCCTCATCTTTGTCACACGGCTGATGTCAAGCTTACGGGACAGAAATTCACTGAATCCTTCATCGTCTTCAATTAAATATAGATACTGCTATTTACAGCCTTACAGCCCCCAGGCCTTGTCACCTCTTAATGGTTTCGAACACTTCCAAGAGCAGAAAAGAGCCATTTTGTCTGCTCTTCAACAACAGGAAAAGCCAATTTAACACTTTTCTTTCTTTCTCTGCAGGAAGCATGTTCCTGACTCTGGGATGGTACCCTTTGCTTTGTTTGTGACTGCTGAAGCTAGGGAGATGTTTAGGGCTCTCAGCAATATCAACCTTGCCTGGCACTAATTTTCCACTCTCTGAAACCTTGCTATTCCCCCTCTCCTTTCTTTTGTCTCCTCCATGCATTAGCAGAACAAATGCTACTGCTATTTTTGCTTTATTCCCTCGGCCAATGTCTTTTTGCTGCTCTGAACTTAGGGCTGTCCCATACAATGCTGCCAGGATTTCCCAGGCAGGAATAGGTGCGCGGTCTTTTTTTTTTTAGGGGCACGAGGCAGTGCAAAGCACCTCCTCACTGCCATGAAATGGATGCTAGTGTAGGGAGCTACTCAGGAGAGGTTTCTTCTTCGTTTGCCTGGAGGAGGAGTGTTCAGGATCAGGTGTTCAGGCTCTGCCATCTGATTCCCAGAGTTGTCCTTCTTACAGTTAAGGAAAAGCAGGTCCCCACTAAGGGATCTTAAATCTCAGCCTGCGTCACAGGTGTTTGGGCAATCTTTTATTGATGGCATTTTACAGCACTCCTCAGTGCAATTCCTCTGCTCTCAGATGCTTTGAACTTTACCAGATTTTAGCTTTCAAAATCCAACGTTTTCCTGTGTTATCTGTCTGCCTCAGGCCGATGTCTTAAATCTAAGCAATTCAGTCCTTGAGGCTGGGGAAAGTGCGCTCTTTTGCTCATGGTGACAAAATTCTGGTACCCTTTTGAGAAAAGCACGTGGAGCGGGAGCTTGAAATCTGGCATGGAGGTGGCCTTTTCTGTTAATTGTGCTGTTTGCCATCATTATTACCAACCACTGTCATCTGGCCAAAGTATCAGTCTTTGAAAAGTATCAGTCTGCACAGGTTTATTCTGTGTCCTTCAGATTATAGCAATCACATTCCTTGTGGAGTCGATGCTCCCTAGCAATGCTTATTCTGATGGCTCAGCACAACTTCCCTCACAAGCTCAGTTCTTGGCTTGCTGTGAACAACACGTGGCCCAGATTCTCATGACAGCCACCAGAGCCCTTTTCCCCTGGTTTCTGAGTGCCCCACCACCTCAGTCGCAGGATCAGGATGGTGGAGCAACCTCCTCAAGCCTAATAGCAGGAGCACATTCCCCAGGGAAGGTGGGAGTGCAGGGAGGGGTTGTGGCTGGAGAAGAAGAATGGGACAAGGACTGGCGTGCCCATCTCAGGAGCTCTCCCAGTCGTTGCCAGCCTGTGCCCCAGTTCTTGTCTGCAATATAGGGATTGCATACCCTTGCAAGACATGAGTCTGTGGGGGGCTCAGACACCCCCAAGGTGGAGCACTGCAGAGACCCCAGTGGAGTGGAAATACTTCTAACACCAGAGCAGGCAGCAGCTAAGGCACGAAAGCTCACAATTAATAATAAAAAAGCATAAAACAAGCCCTACCTAAAGCCTGTTTTTCAGTAAGTCCTTCCATCCTGTGCCTTCAATGATGTCTGATCCCGCAGGGAAAAAAGCATTGTGCAATCTTTTAATTAAGGTCTCTGTCACAATGCAAGCACAAAAGGGGGCAGAGCTGAGGATTCACTCCACCCTCTTGGGGTTTCCTACCCTGTTCAGTGCCCAATTTAGCTACCTTCATAGCTTTTTCTTTATTCAGCTTTTGCCTGTGGTGGTGTGCTGAGCAGCACTGGAAAGGGATGATTGGTGAGGAGAGTAAGAATCCTTTGTGCCATGCAGAGCAGAGAGCTATAAAGTCTCATTGACTGATGGAAGAAACTTGACCAGACTAGGAGGTATTTTATTACCTAATTATATCATACGTTACTAAAAGGCAACGATACAATAATATATAGATAGCTATATCTGACGAGTGTATGTGTGTTTTTAAATGTGGGTGTATACATAGACCTGCATATCTTGAATGAAACTGTTTAGAGTCTACTCGGCCAAAAGGTGAATTCCACTGATAAAACTGCTTATTTTATAGAAACTGGGAGGAAAGAACACAAAAACAGCCACACTGGATCGAACTCCAAATGAACACGCAGCCCAGTACCAGAGAGTGCTCAGATGATCAGCACTGGATGTTTTCGTCATGTGCTACTCCACGTTGTGTTGTGTGCATCAAGTTATTCCTGTGCATTCATCCAGCTCAAGCAAACAACCTGACACGCTGTCGTTTTCCAGTGGCAGCCTCTTGTGATGTCAAGTTGTGAGAGCTGTGTCAAGTGAGAGAGTTGTGGTGTCTCCCCAGCCACCAGAAACCCTTCATGACCAAGACCATCCTTTTCCTCCTCTGTGCAAAACGCTCCGTCACAGCCTCCTTCCTATGCCTATTTCAGAACAAAAAAATCAGAATATCTCATCCTGCACAAGCACCTGCCTCCCTGGGTAGTCACAGTCCACCCATTTTTCACCCAGACTCTCTGAGGACTGACTGAAGTCTGAGGTGGATGCAAGGTGTCTTATGCAAAAAGTAAATCTATTTTCAACACCCAAATATCCAAAATGCTCCCCAGGTGTCATGCACCTTTGCTTACTCTTGAAACCCACAAACTACACTTAAAACAAGTAATTTCCTATGACCAGTCACAAAACAAGTAGGGTGCTATGTGGCAAACACTGCCTTCTGATCTAAACCTTGTAAAACTCCTCTGTTCAGCTCTTTGTAACTGGGTGCAAGGGATGGCTTCAAGAAGGGTGGTGAGTCTGGCTGTGGGAGTCTGGTTCAGTCCCTGTTGTTATCAACAGGAAACCAGGAAAACATCCATCGTCTTTGGCAGAACCAGGGATTGGTGTATGCTGGAAAAAATCTAACACCTACTCACTGAACAAAAATAGAGCCAGAGGCCCACTGATGTTGTACGGGGAGTTACTCAAGGGCAGACCAGCATTAGCACAGTGTTCCAGGACTTAATATAATTCCAGGCAATTTATTGCTCTCCAGTATTAAAGCTGCTGTCCCTACGAAAACAACAGCGCGTGGTGGCGTCTCGTATTTTCTGTGTTTAGCTGAGCTACCTTAGAAATGCTGCTTTAATAAAGTTAAATTTGTACTCACGTTACAATGAACAATAGTGCTGAAGGAGCTATGAAAATTAGTTCCTCCTCTTCTGGGAAGCTAAGTCTTCTCAGCTCTTGTAGGATCTGTTGCAGCACACAGCACTAGCCCAGGAAATGTTTCATCGCACCGCTATGCAATAACTGGTTCTTACTCAGTGTAAGTATTTACTAGGAACAAAATTAATCTTGTGCCTTAGTTTTCCATGGGGAGGATGTTGACCAGGGAGACAAACCCCAGCCCTGCTTCTCCCAGCAGACTATCCTGACCAGTAGGTCCTGGTTGGGCTCTTTGATGTTTGCTCTCCTTCTGGCCCCACAGCTTTTCCATTCCTGCCTGTACCGTGACCCAGCCTGAGAAGGGCTCTTCCCTCATACCAGAGCTGTGCATCCCCTCTTTCTCCAGGCAGAGAAAACTTAGGGCACACATCTGGGTGAACAAAAGCTGTAATCAATAGGTCTGAGGTCCAGCTGTCGATTTTGCTTGGGAATGGCAGCAGTGCCAAAGCTGCTCCCACTTCGGAGACGGATTATGTACCGTGTTTAAGTGACAAGGCCTTTTGGACTTCAAGCATGCCTAAATCTCCCTATAGAGTCTATAGGGTGACTACCTAATTCAGGCAGCCCAGATGTGGCCACAAAACTATGGCTCCTCAACGCCTGTATCAGGTATAGTCCGGATACTGTCCTCAATGTAACATATATGTCTTAAGAATACTTATCTTCTTAGAAGGCTGTCTTCACCATCCAGCGTGGTAAATAAGGGATGCAGCACTATACCTTTTCCTTCAGGCTCACAGAACACCTGCTTCTGAATGGCACGTAAAGAAAGAGGATGAAAAAAATCTTTTTAAAAAAATTAAAAATCAGATGAGGACAGCTTAATTAAAAGATAAACACAAATGAAATCAAAACAATCAATGGTAGTTCAACTCTAATTGAATTTTATCGTCAGCAGAGCTGCTGTTGTTTTTCCCTTCCTCCCAAAATGAGAAGCTCTGGAGAGGAAATTTCCCTCATCAAATTTCACATTCAGTTGAGTTAGTCTGGGGAAAAAAAAAAAACCTTGAAAGAAAACTCTTTAATTCCAGCCAAGGCCCTTAAATCAACCCCCTTGTACCAGACGACTCAGTGAGGGAACTGGAGGGTGTCAGTACTAATCATCTGCCCCTGTTTTCTAAGGGTAAATTCGGCACATGTCTCAGAGCTGGGGAGAAGAGGCTCTGGAGTCCTCCAAGGAATTGGATTGTAATTCGGATGTGATGGCATCAGCTAATTAGCAGCTCTAACAAACCTCACCTCCAGCCCCTCTCCGGATTTTTCTCCAATTATGGCTAAGAGTGAAGCCTGCAAGAAGGGGAGGTGAGGTGGGGAGAGTTGTCCATAGTTATTGAAGGTTACAAAACTGCAAAGAATAAAAATGACTGCGGTATTTAATGACACTCCTGTTTAATTCTGACAAACAGGAGCATTAACATCCTACAAACAGGGACAAATTAATGCAGAGGGTACTAAGCAAAGACAAGCCCCAAAGTCCCTTCTCTGGCCCTTCGCACAGAGCTAAATTTTACCATTATCGACATACGGGACTTGGCAGCCTTTGAACATGATTACTCCTTTACATATGTGTGTGACTATAAATATATAATTTCCTTGAGGTTCTGCTTTATTAAAATTCTTAACTACAGAGGTTTTCTTGCTGCACTCTTTTCTCATACATATCATGCAAAGCAGCAAATACTGTTTACCACAAAAAGAATAATCACTTATATGCCAAAGGCAGAAAACACAGAGTTTCCTGCTATGCTTGGAAAGTTTGGGTGTGTTTTTTATCCCTCCGTGGCATTGGAAAACTCTCCCACTGAAACCAGTGTAGTCCATTCTTCATTGAAATCACGGCACTTCCCAACTGCCATAAATGACACCATTTTATAAATGCCATAAAATCACACAGAATTTTACAAACATCATAAATGTGGCCATGCTAAGAGTGAAAAATGTTCAGAGTGTGGTTCCATCTCTCCCAAATAACTGTGACACCCCTGTCACAGTACAAAGCTTTGGAACAGTTATATCGCTGCACAGAGCAATGTAAAGTGCAGATGATGACACCAACAAATGCTCAGTGCTGACACTTAAAAGAGCAGCTGTAAAAAATAGCAGTCCATGATACAAAGCACAGCATCAGCCATTGACTTTATGCAAAATATTATTTACTGTACAAACATACTGGGCTGCAAAATATAGCTAATAAAATAAGTGATTTGCCTGCCTGCTGCTTCCAGAATCACTCACAGTCTTTGGTAGGCACAGTTCCCTAGGGGTGATGGAAAGTGTTTTCTAGCAGTAGACAAGAAACTCTTGATGAAGTTTTTTCTCTTTTGCTGGCAGTGAAGAGCCACCCTTGAAAATCTGATTTTAACTCACTAAACTCATTACAAGTTCCCAGTGTAAAAAAATTAAAAGCCGGACTGCAGGTGCTAAATAAATCAAATAGATTACATCTCCCAAGGATAGGACCTGTTCCTCCATCTCCAAAATAGCCAAACGGCATGCTGACATTTTTTACGCGGCACAGAGCACAGGCACCGGTCGTGCTGAATGTCACCTCACAGCAAGCTGGTGTGACAGTCGAGGTATGCTTCGTTTCGGCCAACACAGAGCAATAATCTGGCGAGGTGCCAGCCAGGTTCAGCCTGCAAGCTACTTAGGCAGACTGGTGGAGGAGCTGCACCTGAGCAAAGGTACCATCCCCTTGGCTCAGGTGGCCACCGACGGCTCCCCCGACACTGCCTGTGCGTGCCTGTCACACGCACATCCTTTCTTACTCCCCTCTTGCCTGTACTTGAACCGCATAAAACCTCTCCCTGCACAGGCCATCAACTTTGAGATCTATGTGCCAATAAAGATCAACTTGAAAAAACTCCGGGAAGGTCAGGCAGGCCTCAGAGTTTCTCTGTTGGCAATGACGAGTTTCACTGCCTAAATACAACGCAAGCAGAAAACCTGCTGGCGGTGTCCAGACCGCACTAACTTCCGAACAGAAACCAAAGTCCTTTTCCTTGACTGATCCCCTTGTTTCTCAGCCCCCAGGCTGGTCACCTGCATCCTGCTCACAGGTGAAGATTCAGAAGAAATCATCTAGATAAGGCTAGGGAAAGGAAAGTTTCTCCAGAAATGCCAGCAACCACCGTGCCCAAGAGATGAGTAGCCGGTATATAGGTATTAGAGGGTTACAAGTTACCCTGCATGTCCTCCAAGGAGAAGTAATGGGCTGTACTTTGGTCTATCAACTTCTTCTTAACAGGTCTGTATTCACTTTTGTGGGACATCATCCCTCTGGTCAAGGAAGCCTTTCACCAGAGACCCAAGCTCCAGGCTGGGAGAGGAAGCAGTGGGCAAGTTGGGAAGAGTTTTCTCCCAGCAGCTCTTTCCTACAGAAAGGCAGTCCACGTTCACCAAGAAAGTCAACCACCTACATGAACT
The DNA here is from genome assembly GCF_000737465.1 of Haliaeetus leucocephalus. Taxonomy (NCBI): domain Eukaryota; kingdom Metazoa; phylum Chordata; class Aves; order Accipitriformes; family Accipitridae; genus Haliaeetus; species Haliaeetus leucocephalus. Next base: position 2,035,461 of record NW_010972537.1, read on the forward strand.
TGGAAGCATTTCACACATTTTGGATGCTGGGTTCCCTTCCAGGTGATCTCACTCTGGCACCACTACGTGGGTAAGGATCCTTGAAAACAGGGACAGCATTTGCCAAGCGCCTGGGCTCCCCAGGGATGCACAGCACATCGGCTGTGGGCCACCGCCCACCCCTCTGTGCCTTCTTACACAGCACTGCTTCGGCGCAACTTTTCTCCATGGAGACCTGCCTCACCTAGGAAAATAACTGAAGTATCTGAAACCCACCGGGATGCTTTCAGGGTTTCCTATAAAGCCTCCTGGAATCGCCCTGCTGTAAATTGACCTCTCACATTTCAGGCAGAGTCTTCTGGGAGCACCGAGGAGTTAGCACAGAACAAGGGGGCAACAAAGCAAGTTTATGGCTTGAGAAATCTAAGCGAAAGCAAAGCAATGTCCTTTCTGGATGGTCTTTCTCAGCCAGACTCCATTTTGTCCACTTGGGGGTTTCTTTGTTGGTTTGTTTTTTGGGTTTTTTTTTTCCTCTCCCTGTTTTAAAACGCCTACACATTGACAGATGCTTCCCATATATTTCCATCCTATGGTGTATTAAATCTTGCTGCTGAAGCAGCTACAAGTCCTTTCAAGGGATTATTTCTTTCATTGTTACACCTGGGTCATCTGGAAATCTGAGGGGAGAAAGCAATGTTCTCCGCTGGCTCTGTGATTAAAATGATTTATCTTGCCACATCTCGCAGCATCACAATGAGCAGAATGCCACCACCCTGTGTGAATGCTAGTTCCCGCACAAGACTCTGCTAATGGCTTCTTTTCCCCAAGCAGGAATGGCTTCAAAACCCCAGAGTTTTCTTCTGAGGCTAGAAAAATACCTGACACTCAAAGCCAAACTCAGATGGAAGCAACACATTAGGTAGGAACTATATTAAAAACTCAGAGCAACCTTGTTCTCCCTTATTAGTTGGGTAAAGGCAGTGCCTGGGCTGATGGCAGCAGGAATGTGTTCATTAACCAAAGGCATCATGGCTGCCTTCCTACTGCTGAGCTCTGCAACTGCATGCAGTTCTCCCACCCAAAATCAATGCTGCTTCAGTAATATGGTTTAATCTAAGCATTGTCCCATTTATCCTATTATAGACTAAAGTTTTATCTTACTTTTTGCATCACTTTTTTTTCCCTTTGTGACAAAATTCAACTAAAAAAAATGATAACTTTAACCCTTGCTCTAAGCAATGGTTGCATTGCCCACCACAGAGGCAATGCTCACATGCTAGTCAAAACTGCCATGGAGAAATAAAACAAAACCACGGTCTTCTGAGTGTTGGAATTTTCCTTTGCAAAACAAATATTCTGCCATGTATTGCCCCCCCCATCTTGGGTTTCCTGCCGTCTGAAGGGCCATTCAGTCTGGTATTTGCCCCTCAGTGGAAGCAGAAATTGTATGCAATACATCTGTGTCTCCTCACATACCAAGAAACACGTGCCAAACACAACCTGGCCCAGAGTGATCCTACCTCTCGACAGATGCTGTTCCTCAATATCTCAGCTGGTGAGGCAGAACACTTATAGGGGACTGGCAGTCATTGGGGAAGTTTGGTGCAAAGTCACACACCCTGAGCACTGCCAGAAACAGCATTATGTGCGATATATACCCCACCAGTCCTAGCTTTTACATTCCCTGAGCAGCACCACTTACAACCTGTGACCCTACCTTAGAGCCTGCCTTCACTCCTGCAATTTTTTACCATTTCCCCACAGCGAAAAGTGTAGATACAGAGGTGAGTGCATGGAGCTGGACAGCTAGTTGCCCCACTGCTTCCCCAGGAGGTGTCTGCTCCTCTAGCTGACAGTACTACCCTGCTCTGCTCATTACGAGAGAAAATGCGGAACAGGCAGTTCGTTTCATCAAATTGCTCATTGCACAGGCTTTACTACCTGGGACCAGCTCCGGAGGATCCCAGCTCCCTCTCAGCCCAGCCAGCAGAGCAGGTGCTAATTAGAAAGTGCAATTTAGCAATGACCTGCACGTGCCACACACTCTGTGTGGAGCTGCACTTAAAGCTTCTTGGCAGTGCCAGGATATCAGGAAATAAAGGTTGCAAAATACAAATAATGGGGATTTCCACAGAGGCTGGGGAGTGTGACTGAGCTGGAGGGAATACCTGGTGGTGTCCATGCCGTGCTCCTGAAGGTAAATACCTTTCAAACCCCCTAAGCAGCACCAACCTATTAAAAAGCACAAGAAGGCCAGTTAGCTCCACAGACTGGAAACCAGTATCTGACTGACCAGGCAGGTCAGTGGCCTTTGCATTATTTTTTTTTAATCAGCCAGCTGCCACATGACCCCAGTCCTGTACTGTACACGTGGGATGGGAGCAGAGAGACCTTCTTGCTATCTGAATGAGACAATTGAGTCATTTAGCAGCAATTAGGCTCCCGACCAGCTTAACTCATTTACAATTATATGAGGGCTCCTAACAGCTCCAGAGTTCCAAGACATTATTTGAGGGAGGTCATAAACCAGTCGGGGTGTTGTCGAGGCTGAAATGGAGCATGGAGCTAAATGAGGAAAAATAAGGTGGCCCATAAAAAGGTTTAACCCTCAAGTGCCTCAGTGGGAACCACTGCTATACCATTTCAGGGATAAGTGTAAAACATTACCATGCTTATCATCCCTTTTTGCAGACCAAAGAATATAGTGTGAGCAGCTGACCAACTTTTCCAACTTCAGCTTCTGTGTCTATACAATAAGAAAAGTTTTTTTGTCTTCCTTAGTGAAGAAAGGGATAATTTTTTCAGTCCCCTAAGAAGCAGCACTGTATAGTGCTTTCTTAGCATTTGCTGTAAGTGTGATGCTATTTGTATTCATCTACCTGGTATTTTTTAAAGCCCTGGGACACCAGGACCTCTGGGGATGCTGTGGCTGGCACTTAACCTCATGTATTAGATACAACTTCAGGCTCTCTCAACATGTCTTGCAAAGATATGGGCTTCATTTTAGTTGCTCTAAATCACCCCATACAGAGTCTTTCCTGATTGCAGGGGGAGCTAATTTTTGTAGGCTAAACTGACCCATTGCAAATTGCTTCCTTGGGAATCCACCACAAAGAGCCTTGCAGATGAGGGGTAGGTAATTGCTCTCCCACCCATAACACTTTCTTGTTTTCTCCTTGCCAGTATGTTTTCCCCCCGTATCTGACAGACTAGGAATTAAAGCCCCCGCAAGACCTTACAACAACGTCGGTAGCCCCGGCGTGTGCCGCCGACCTCCACCTGTAGATTCTGACGTCCACGGAGATAAGAGCTACTGCTGAGCTGGTAAGGTCTGATCTCCTGTGCTGTCAACAGCTCACTCGCTGGCTCATGATGTCCTGGGGGACAACAAAGATGTGGATAAAATGCTGCAACCAATTGCTAATCTGCTTGAGTCGGTGCTAAATTTGTTCTATAAACATTTGCCCTGAGTGCATGAGCCATCGTGCGTGTGGTGCTTCTTCTTGGCTGTTTATGAAGCTGCAGGAGCTGTTTTGTCCCAGTTGCTTCATGCAGTCGTGCTTAGAGAGTGGAGGTTTTCCCTCAGGGAAATGAGGCTACCTGGCGATCCCAGGCGGGATGTAAATTGTGGATGGGTTTGCTTGTTGTCTTCTCCCAGGGTACAGTCTCAGGGCATCTGACTGCACTGAGAAATCTTACAGCCAACTGGAAGATTTTACTGAAGAAGGGTAAAGGCATATATGAGAAAAAGAGGGCAAAACCACAGGTAGATAATTAATGCCAGGAAGCAAGTAGTTACGGGATTAATCAGATCCCTGAAGAACGCAGGGCCAGGCTCTCTGTTGCTCTGCAAGAGCACAGTTCTGTCGGCACTGGCACGGTTCAGTCTGCTTGCACCCCTGAAAACTGGGCTCAGGATCTTTTCCCGGGAAACTGTCCTCTCTAGATTTACCCTGCTGCACCAGAAGCCCATCGACCTCCCATCCCAAGCAGGCAGCGGTTCTTGGTCTGTGTGTTTCTCAGCCGACCATCCTCCCCACGCAAGGCTCGGAGGTCCTGCGGCCAGGAGCACTGGCATGGAGGGACCAAGGCCCTCCAGGCAGCCAAAATCCAGCCCTCCAAAGAACTGGCCTTGCAAGCTTACTCTGGGTCTAGCACCATTTCTCTGCAGACAAGACTACACAAATTCTCAGAAGAGGTCTCTTTTGGGTGCAGCGGGGGGGCAATCCACAGAGATGCCCTTTTTCTCCAGCCAGTGACCCTGTGCTTACTTTCTGTGAGGAAAGGGCTTACTTCCTTGAGGAAAGGGCTGGGCAGAGGAAAAACAACTCACACCAGGAGTTAGGACTATAAAGGAAGAAAGAAACAGCACAGAGCGTAAGAAAGAAAGAGGAAAGGCAAAGGGAGCAAAGCAGGCAGAAGAAAGTAAAACTGCCAATGGGTTAACTGCCTCTAGAACTAAAGCTTTCTCTGATGTTTTTCCAGACAAACTGCTCCCAAGCAGAACAGGGATGCTGCCTTCGCTTTCGCCAGCGAAAGGTTTCAACACCTTTCGGAGTCGCTGCTCGGCCACGGCATCCTCTAAACCCCCCGGGTAGCCCATCAGAAAGCTGCTCCGGGCACCTTGTTCCCCACCGCCGTGGTAGTGCAGAGGATGACACGGGAAACGATAATGCATTTGTATGCACAGAAGGACTAATTGGATGTTTGCTGGGGGATTAGCTGTTTGGCTGCCTGCTTCAGCACAGCAGGCATCCCGGGGTGTAGAAATAGCACAACAACAAAATGGCAGCCTATTTCAATAACAGCAGAGGCAGTTTAGATAAGTTTTATGCACACTATTATGACAGGGAACCTCTTAAATTCTCAGGAAAAACATGAGTGTTTGATTGGTCTGGAGGAAGTGGCGGTATTTCTTCAGATATGCCAGTAACTGGGACTCGTTTGGGAGCGCAGCCTTGATTCTCTGTAAGTAGTTTAGATTGCCAAGGTTAATAAAGTTAGAAAGTGTCAAGGACTAAAAAATGCTAAAGTTCTTGTGTTGCACATATTGTAGCTATCTCCTTTCTGCTAGCCCACTGAAAAACGCTCCCTGAAGAAACTGAGTCCTTTTTTATTGAGATAAAGTACACTCTGTTTATTAGTACCTCTCACACCTTCTAATAATTTCTTTTTTAACAAATAATTACGAAATGAAGCATAGGGCAAAGTTATCTTCTTATCCAGTGAGCAACCTTATAACTTATTATCTGACCCCATCATTAGGGCAAAGTTCAGGTGAGATGTTAAATAATGCAGTGGCAGAAGCAAAGCTAACAACAGCTGTGGGGTTCCTATGTGATTCCTGTCTCAGTGCTTTGGGCTGGCACCACATGGCAAGAGGGACCTGGAGTTTAGAGTCAGCCCCCTGACGTGCTTCGTGTGATTTCTGAGCCCCAGATTTTAGTTGCTTTCATTGTTAAACCAATAAGCAACAGAGGCACAAGAAGACAGGGCAAAGTTGTTGCCCAACTTAGAATGGCTCCATGTAGTAAGCAGTAGTTGCTAGAAAATGCCACTTTCTAGAAATGGCAGAAACTGCAATATAAGCAATATACACGTAAGCATTTTAATGGTAACGTCATCTCAGTCTACTTGGAGGGGCACTAGGTGCCAAGAAAAAGTGTCCAGGCCTGCTTGCACCACCCATTTCCCCCCAGGTAATGCCGGTGGTCTCCATCTGTGATGTACTGTGCGTGTTTCAAGGAGAAAGCTGATTCCCTCTTCGTGGGGCTGGACAGGCACTATATAGAAATTTGGATTCTTGTTGTCTGTGCAGTGACCTTTTCAGTCAGTCCTCACTACTACCCCTCCGAATAAGTTGACCTGTAGAAAGTGCGCTTAAAAAGTAATAAAACTGAACAAGCCATCAACTCGAAAATAAAAGTGGAGCAGCTGAGAGCAGTTCAGGGCTCTCGCTACTGATACCGTGTCAGTAGGGGATTTGCTGTTTGTCATAGAAAACTGCCAGGAAACGTATTCAGATGCTGAACTTCTGAACTTCTCCTTTCACCTGTATTTGAACCCCTGCTAAATGATTTTACAACTGTTATTGCTTTATAACCCATGACTGTAAATTCTTCCATTAGATTTTATTACTTAAGGATAAAAATGTGTGCCTGGGGTTTGTATTTATATTTAATAATATGTGTATGCACTTACACACAAAAAGTGATTGATAGATAAGATAGAAGGGACAAATGGCGGTTTGCATCTGAGAACTGTGGTGTCCCTCGCTGGGAGCCCATGTTGGGGCTGCAGCTGGGAGATCGGAGATGCCCAACCCCTAGTCACCTCTCCAAAATGTCCTTGGAGACCAGGAAAGCTTTGTGTTGGTAAAGGAAGGAAATACCAGTTTTGCCAGCCTCAAGCAATAAAAAAATTATGAATCTGGCCCTATAAAATCTCTGGAATGTTTAAAAGTATAATTTAAAACATGAGTGTCTTTTGGTTTTGTTCTCTTTTCTGAGGCTGTAGGGCTAACAACTTCAAGCTTTCCTCCATCATCTGAAGGGCTAGGCTCTCTTTTCATTTTTAGCAAACCCTGAGATTACACTATAATAGCGGGACTCAAAGGGCTAGGGCTTTATGAAGGAAAAAAAAGAAATAACCATTGTAAAACAACCGTGATAAAAATGATGGGAATCAATAGCATCGGGTCCTAAATGCCTGTTTCTTCTATAGGCACTCACTGTCTCTCAAATGATGAACTTTGGAGGGACAAAGCTGTTTCCTTCCTTCAGTTTCTTTATTCCAGCTCATTTTTTGTGTGTTTTTTTTCCAATTAGAAATACCAAGAGAAGGTGAATTTTTCTAGCAGGCTGTAGCTAAGGAGTCCTCAGAGTGCTGAAGTCCAAGCGGGAATTTTCTTTCCCCTCCTCCGTCACTTGGCAGGGGGTCAAAACCTTGCAGGGTACAGATGGGAGCCCCGGGCAGCAGAAGCGAAGGTGGCCGCCTGGAGCAAACTGGGGTCTTGCAAACCAGGAGGGTGTGCAGGGGAAGTACAAGAGACAGACAGCCCGAGAGGCAGGCAGACAGATGCACAACAGGTTCAGCTTTTGCTCATCAGACAGTGATTTTGCCACTGCCAGGACAGGGCTAGTTTTGCCTCAGGACAGCTTGACATCTTTCAAAGGCCTTCGTTTTGCCTCCTTAAAAGGATGCCTGCGGGGGCTCTGGCCAAAAATACCCAATTCCACTGACGGAGGACCAACTGTCCTCCAAAGGTCTCAAAGAGCTCACTTGGGAGGGAGGTCTAAAGCACAGAGAAGCTCAGCTTCAGCCTGAGAAATAGGCAGCTATGAAAGGGGAGGGAGGAGGGTTTCTGCTCTTCCCAGAACAGTTCTCTTATTTCTGCCACCATTTCTTTAAGATAAAATCAGGTTTAACAAAAGAAAAAGTTTTCCATATGAGGCTTAAAGGAGAAGGGCGACTCCAAAAGAGTAGGAAAACTCCACTCCCTGCTGGACAAAAAACACTTACGAAAGGACAGGAGTCTGGATGGACACTGAAAGTTTGGGGAGTGCTTCAGGGTATTTCAAATTCACCAGCACGGCTCCTGTTTCAGATGATACAGAACTTGTATTTCACAGTTTGCTCCCTGTTTCTCCACCTCATCTGTCTCCATTACTCAATTGTTCCAAGTAAAACTCTAAAGGTTTTGCCCTGCAAGATGAAGAATTGGTTTGCAAGATCCCAAAAGACAAGAAATGTGCATTGATGGCATTTTTTAAATGGTATTATCACTCTGCTTTAACAAAGTTTAAGGCAATTAACTCCCTAAGAGCCTCAGGTGGCTGATTTCCTGATTACTCAGCCAGAGGGAATGTCATTGCAACTGCAGCAATTAATTAATTAACTCACACCAATTGATTGGAAGAGTCACTCCATTATAAAGCCCTTGCTTCAGTCTCTTGTCACTTTTCTGACACTACTGGGAGGGTTTTTTAAGGATTTCCTGAGGTTTTGTTTCAGCCTAAAGGCAGACTCCTTTTAACAGTTACAGTCAAAGCAACGTGTCAACTTTTTCCTTGCCTGAGGATGAAAAAGGCCTGGGCACACATATCAGGCAAGCACCAGGTATGCTCAGATAATGTGACTAAGTACTTAGAAATGGGGAAAAGCCAACTGTAGGGCTGTGTGTCCAGCTGGGATCGATCCTACCAGCTTGTGATTTCTCACCATCAGATAGCAGTGCAGGGAGCAAAGCGATGGCATCGCTGTCAGATTCAGTTCTGCTCCTGAAGGCATTGCCTCCTGCAGCCACTGATTTTGTCTGAGATAGAAAGGTGGAGAAACAGAGCTCCCCATCCACTGCTGGGGAGGTTTGGAAAGCACGTGGAGGTAAGCTGGGCAGACACACCAGTCCGGGTGGTGAGGACATCAGTTTTTCTTCAAGGGTCAGCAGAAGGATGGGGTCTTTGTCTCCAAGCTCCTCGCTCCTCTCCGCTGAGCTCTGACAGCGCTTACTTTCTCTGGGAAGTTATCTGAGATGCACAGGCACTCGTCTCCTGCCAAGAAATAGCTTTGTCAGGACTGCGTGCCATCATTTCTCTCTTTGTTCCTTTCCCACACTGATGGCGGATTTCAACTTTTTGGGCTCTTCTCCAGCTGCTGTCAGATTTCTTGCCTTTTAAACAGATTCCTTTGGTTTTTAACCCTGCAGAAAAGGACTGCGCAGGGAGCATAGGCAGCAAGGGTCTCCAGTCCTGATGCAGGCACTGTCCCAGGGACATCGCCGCATTGCCAAGCTGAGATGTCTGCAGGCTGGGCAAGGACTATCGGTGGCAAAAGTACAGCGCACTTCCCCTGGCTTTGGGTTTGCGGTTTTCTTTGCAAGCGTGCCAACAAAACAATGCTTCCCTCTAAATTTTCTGCAGAGAGGCTTACTTTGTACATGAGTGGCGTGACCGGAGAACCCGTGCAGCCCTCCTCATCGGGCAGCTGGAGCCCGCCTCGGGGTCAGGCAGCACCGCAGGCAACCTGGCTTCCACCCCCACATCCTCGCAGCTGACGGCGAAAGACACGGACAGGGTTCATCATGCTTTCCTCGAGGCTGTACCCTCCTGCGGTCACCAGGTCCTCCACAGTGACCCCAGCGATGAGAAGATCCCGTGGGCGGCCCCAGCGTTGCGCCTGGGGCCAAGGCAGAGCGGGATGCGGCTGTGATGCTGATAGTGGCTGTGATGCTGAGAACTGCCTGCTGTCATCCCAGACCATGCATCCCGCACCAGGCAGCCTTAACGGTGCTGGTTATCACCCTCAAAAGCTGCTCTCTGCTTTCATTTCTCTAGCCGTGAAACGCTGGTGGTACGTAGCATATTAACTGCGAGGGTGGCTGATGGGGGTTTTGGCTGTCTGTCAAACACCAAGGATTTTCCTACAGGTCTCACCACGGCTCGCAGTCCAGAGGTGATCATGTTCAGACTGGACAAGGCTTGCCCAGTGCTCCATGAGGTCCTGTCTGGTTAGTGTTTCTCCTCACAAGCCCAGCTGTTCATCTGCATCCCTTCCCTACCATCCCTGGTGACTTTGGCAGGGAAGGGAGGGGGCCCATCCTCCAGGGCGAGAATCTTCCTTAAACACTATGGAAAGCCAAACTGAGAAGGTTCCCTGAAGCTCCTGGAAATCATGGCCATGCCATTTCAGGAAAATGACAAAAAACTATCCTCCCTAAGGCAAGGAAGGGTGACAAGGTGGCCTAGACGTGACAGCAGCAATTCTGCGCAAGTTCTCCTCTTGGCACAGTTGGGTGTTCCTGGCATGTCTTTGGGGAAGCCACGGAGGTCACATTCAGATTTGGGGGTGAGTGCCCTTCCTTAGAGCCATGGCCCGGTCAGGAGCCACACTAGAGCACACTGGGGCTCCTCTCCAGTCCAGGGCTCCCCATCACTGGGAACCAACTGCGGTGGGGAGGCTATGTATGCATTTAGGGTCTCATCCCAAACTAAAGCCAGGAGCTGGGAACCACTTCTGAGTCCCAAAGCACAGACCTAGCCTCAGCCTACCCCTGCTGCTGTTCTGTGCCCATAAACTAGGGACCTTGCTTCCTCCTTCTGCGCTGGACCAAAAAGACTTGTGTGAGTATGAAGGACTGGGCCAGGGGGATGCCTCAAGCAGATGCCTAATGATGTCAGCCCCAGACTTCACACAGAGTATTTGTGATCAGTCCTATACGATGCTACAGCTGTGGCAGTAATGATTCACAGCAGGGTTCAATCCAGGCTGCTTCATTGCCATCCTGTGAAACTGTGTTAAGCTACTTGCAGCTTAAGTCTTTCCTTGTAGACAGCACCAGGGGCTAATTAGTCTTTTTAAATGTAATATGTCAGTGAGTGCTGAGCTCCTTACTCATGACCGAATCGGTCCTGAGAGATGCATGGAAGTCTCTCCCACGAGAGCAGCATCAGGCACTACCCGAGGTTGCACCGACTATTGCCGGTGATGGCCCCCGCTCCACGAGCCAGTTCAAGCTTCCCCGATTCCCTCCTTCCTCAGTTGCCTGCATGGTCACTAAGTCTCCAGATTAGCCAGTCTGCATTTTCATGCCTGTTCCCAGTAAAAACACCGAGCCTGTGTGAATGAAGGTGACCTGCAGTACAAGAACAGCACATGAGCGATACTCATGCGGAGGCAGGGACGTGAATGACTTGAAATAACACCAGCCTGGGAATCTCTGTCTCTGGCAGTGACCTGTTGTGTGTCCTTGGACATCGGTGTCTCTACGTCCCTTGACGTGGTTTGTCGCTTTTAACCTCAAGCTCTTTAGGGTGAGGACTATCTCCAGCTTCAGGCTTGTAAAGCTCTTAATGCAACTTGGTCTTGCCCAAAGCCTGCAAGCACTCTAATTTAAGTAATAATAATAATAATAATCTATTCATGGAGCTGCATAAACATTAATCATTTTTCTCCGTCCTTTACAGAAGAGTGGTTGCCAGAGGAGGGTTACACTGCCTGCTTTGAGGTAGGGTTATATTTCAGGATGCTATCACTATACTTAATTGATCATTTCTTCAGCACCCAAAAAAAAAGAGTCACTGCTCTTTTAATCTAATTCCCACTGTATTTGCTATACTTGCAAGCCCTGTTTGCTGCATTGTCAAAAGCTATATTTAATTTTTATCTTTCTATATCGTAATAGCACTTAAGAACATCCATTATAGAGCAGGACTCCTGTGCTGTTACATGAGCACAGAAAAAAAAGCAGTCTTTGCCCCAGAGAGAGATATAAATGGTTATAAAAACAGCAGTAATTCATTCTTCTAACACTTTTGTGAAGTAAGCAAATATGATTATCAACCTCATTTTACAGATGGGGAAGTATGTCACAGAAAGGTTAAGTGATTTATCTAATACCATGCAACATGTCAGTGACAAGAAAAGACTAGAACTCTTGACCCAGAACCAGATGCAGTTCTCTAATGTACAAGGCAGGTCTTTAGCAGCCAAACCAGAAATGGGAACCAGAGTTTCTGAAGCAACTGTTTAAAAAATGCCTATCTATTTTTGAGAGCGAAAACTATAAAAGAAGACTTTCCCAAGATTATTTTAATCTTTTGCAATAATTCAAGTCCCTGAGCTGAGAAATCTTGGATTTCCAAAAACTGTTCTCAAACAAACCTATGTACCCCCAGAGTGTGCTGCTTCTCTTTCATTCCTCAGTTTCCTTCATTTCAAAACATCGCATCTAAAAATATTTACCTAAAGTAGCAAATGTTAAACACACCACACACACCCCCAGATATTTGTTTCTCATTTTTCCTGGTAAGATCCAAGCAGCCACATGCGGTCTGAGCAGCGTTTCTGAGATGTGTCCCCAGATGGGGCCGGCCAGATCCTGGCCCCTTCCCTCTGCCTGGTGGGGTGTCCTGCAAGGATGGAGGAGACCCTTCCCCACTGCTACCACAGCTAGCCTGGGAGAGGGACAAGCTGGTGCTTAGCTCTGCACCACCACCGTTTTGGTGGGACATCTTGAGGGTCCTGCTTGAGTTTTAGGACCTGTGTGCAGCTGGCGCCAGAGCAGCGCGCCCGGACCTGTCCAGGCCCCCGTGTCCTCTGCAGCGTGGTGCTGAGCTACGTTTCAGCCCCCGTCCATGCAGCCGGGCTGTGTGTCCTCAGCCCTAGGTATGCCACCATCACTTGGGAGGGTTATTTGTGCCTCCTTTTTCTTCGCAGCTGGCTGTCATCCTACAGTCAGCTGCCAGCATGGCTGCAAACACTCTCCTCCAGCTTCAGGCCACAAAGAAATGTTTGTCTGTTTTCTGAAACGTGGTTAATATTTAACTTGCCCAAAGTAACATCCCTCTCCAGCTGGCAGATGTGAAACCTCAGGTGTGGCCATGGCAAGGCACCCTGTCCAGCCTTGCGGCAGAGCAAGGGTACACGCTAGCCCTGGGGTGCCAGCGTGCCTTTCCTGCATGCTCACGGCTCCCATTCCAGCTGGAAAAGTTTCTCTGGGAAATGGAGTCCAGAAAAGTCTCTTCTGCCACATCCCCCAAAGGGCACCATCATTTATTCCCTCTTTACCTTTTCACCTCTGCTTGCCCCGTTTGTAATGTGGAGTTTATGATGTAATTACATCTCACACAGCTGAAATTGTCCCCTTATCACCAGACTGATTACGCTTAACAAGGCATAAACTCCCTTTCTCGTTCTCTGCCAGGAGTCCAATTTTAAGCTCTAATTGTTTTATAGGCCTTTTGCACTCAGGAGAAAAAAAAAAAAAGAAAAAAGAAAAATTGGTTGCCATTTACATATGTTGTGGAAGGCACATTTCTCACCCTCCCATCCTCACAAATGCCTCTTGGGGACTGCCCAAATGACCAACAACCCAACAGCTTATATGCCTCGGTGCTTTCCTAATGATTGCTAGAAGCCTTGGCTTTTCTGCATCTCAAGTACAAACTATTCCTTAGAGGAGAAGCAGCAAAGGCCCCTTTCCAGGGCAAGAGTTTCTGCTCGGGGTCACCAGCAGCTGCCTGATGGCACACGAGGCTGGTGGGAAGCCGGAGAGCACCGAGCTCTGCTCAGACCTCTACGGGCAAGGGCTCGGCGAGGGCACTTTGTCTCGAGCTAAGGGAGAGCGTGCAGTGAGTTATTGTGGCCCAGCTAGGACAACCTGAATGATTTCTGGATCTCTAGGAGAGTGGCCGTGGGATTTCACAAACAGCAGCTAGTTTATGCACCGGGCAGCCCTGACATCTTCTCAGAGCATTTTTCCCTTTGGTGTGTTTTCCTGCTTCCCATTTTCCTCCCTGAAAAAGGAGGGGACAAAGTGATAGCCACAGACACAAGGCACACTTATTACCATCTTCCTTTGTGGTAACTGAACTTAGAAAAAACGAAGTCTGGCCAGCCCTTTGGAAACACCTTGATTAAAGGTGATGACAAATCACGGAAGAGTGCCATTGCCACGCAGCCTTGCCCTCCAGAGGCATTAAAATACACTGACTCCTTTCCACTTGCTCATTCAGTTTGGGGCTTGTTTAATTATGGCTTATACGTACTGCAGCAGCACCTATGAGCCGGTTGAGAAGCGACTTGTTCTGGTAGGTGCTGTACAAATGCCAAGTAGCAGATAATTCCTGCTGCACGTGGTTCACCCAGCGTCTCCGTCAGTACCACTTCTGCCTACAGATCCCAGCAGGACAGGGCTGATCAGGAGGAACGCCCACGCAGGCAGGGAGCAAGCTAGTTGCAGCGAACGTCAGATCAGCATCACAGTATTATTTTTACCGTACCGCTCTGAGCGACAAATCCCAGCAGATTTGTTGTTTTGAGGAGGAGATTCGCTAACAGAAAAGGGGCAGTGCGAAAAGATGGGACCTGAGGAAGAGGGAAGAAGGTAGAGGAAGGAGGAGCCCATGGAGGCAAGCTTCCCAGCGTCTAAGGACCAGGATCACAGCCGATCAAGCCACCCGTGCTCTCTTTTGATAGTAGTATTCTGCTGCCAGCCTGCATCCACCTGTGGCAGGTGGTGTGCAGGTTTCTAGGATAAGTTTTTGGTCCTTTTGTGCATGTACAGCACCTTGCACAGCAAGAGTCTTGCTACCTGAGCAGGGATACTGCTGTAATACAAGCAAATAGGAGGTGACCCTCTCTGCAGGGAGGACACTAGTGGCATTTTCAGAGTACAGAAGTCCATGCTGATGGTTTTCTCTGTCTTGTCTGGCCCTCCTCCAGATCCTTTGGCTGCTAGTGCTGGCTTATTCTGCAATATCTTTTTTTTTTTTTTCTTTTCCTTCATTCCCCAAGCTCACTTGGCCCTAGGGATGTTTAGTGCCCTATTTGCAGTCCAAGCAAATGGCCCTTCATAAAATCCAAGCCAGATGCCCAGCTGGTGAACAAATCACATAGCTCGATTGATTTCTGTGGTGCTATGACAATTTATAGCAGCTGAGGCTCTTGGTCCTATAAACTGCACTGAGCTTGGGGGGGAACCTGGAAGGGCTGTATACACCACAGGTTAGGGATGTATATTGGTGTGTAGGGAATTGGGAAAGGTTTTGGAGATAAGCGCTGTGAAGCGAAGCTGAGGAGCACAAGCAAAGCAGGTGGGCTGCCAAGCGAGGAATACAGAGGAGCACTGTGGGTTAGGAGACATGGGAAATGATTAAGCACATCAGGGCGTGCTGACTTGCTTTCCTGACGCGCTTGCTAAAATTATGATGATGGAGGAAAGAAATGCACCAGCTGCAGTTCTGCCCACCTGGTCAGGAGGGCATTTTGTAGAGCAACTTGCGAATTCTTACAGTGGTGAAACAAATTCACGAGGGCACAGATGTGGACATGACAGAGCGTGAATGCTGGATGCAGGCCATGCCTGGTGGTACGTGCCCAGTAAGGGGAGCATCAGGAGGGGTGTTGCAGCGAGCCTGTTATTGTTCCATTGTTTATTCTGGTTTCATTAATATCTTCATTAAAGATCTGGAACAGTTTGGAGGAATGAGCAGAGAGGGTGTGAGAACCTGCTTTCAAAGGCAGCCAAGGAGGAGAAATAACAAACTGGGAGCTGGAGAAATTGAAACAACAGGAAGAAATTACCCAAATGAAACATTAAGCTTGGCAAAACAAATGTATCTGAGGAGATCAGGGAGAGAGGAGGAAAATAACCCAAACCACAGGTGCTTAATGGGAAGGAGAGAACTGCAACACTGGAACACTAAAAGGTTATAATAGAGGGCAAATTGCATATGACTTTGGCAAGGCAATGAAACACCCTTGTCTGTGCACAGAAGCACTGTAGACATTATGCAGCATCAAGCCCTGCTCTTCTTTCTGTATGGATGCCACGCTTAAACTATTGTTTTCTGTTCTGGGCACTTCAATACCCAAAAGCGATTGACAGAGCAATATACATTGATTACCAGAATAGAGACATCTAATTACAAGGAAAGGTGGAAAGAGCAAAGTTTGTATCAGTTTACTAAGCAATGATGAAAAATAAGTAGGATAATTGCTGACAAGTAGGCAGATATAAAAGAGGGACAGCAAAATTACTGGAAGGAAGAGAAGCATAACAAGGCATAAAGAAATAAATTAATTTATAAAGCCTCGGAAAACTTTACCAGGCCATGATAGTGGGTTACTTTTTGTGATAGGTTTCCCCAAGGGAAAGCAGTGCATCTTTGTGACCATAAATCACTAAAAGTGTTTTGTAGGGAGCAGAGTACAGGGAAATGGACAGTTGCTTTTGCTAAGTTTTCCCAGTGTTTTTCAGACATTTCTCTAGGCTTGTGGGTTTTTGCTTGATGCAGATCATCCACACTTTCTTCAGATGCTTCTCAGAAGGAGGCACGAGCTTATTCTTGTCAGCCGTGCTGCAGGTGGCGTCTTCCAAGCCCCAAACCCAGACCCGCCAGGCCTACCTCTTCATCAGCCTTGCACCCTCTGAACTGCTCTTTTTTCAGCAGCGTTACAGTTTCCCAGCCCATAAATTAGAGGAAGAGAGGAAGGACATCCCATTCTACTCTCAGTCACACAAGACGCCAGAGGGTTAATCTGAAAGTGGAGTCAATGAGAGCAGAAGTTGGCTTCATTTTTGCTTTCCTACTTCCTGCTCTCCTCTTCATTTCGCTATTACAAGAGGCCAGAAGGACAGAAAAGCCTATATATTTCTTCCACTGCAGTTGATATGATCTGCCCTCAAGGGATTCCTCCCCTTTGTATTACCACAATTCCCAAGCCCTTCTTCCTCTGGGCTCTCCTTTTCCATTATTCCTCAATTATTGTGTCTGATTAAAAAAAAAATCAATTATTCCATTCAGTCTTTCCCAGACAGCTCTAATTCTGAAAGGAAAGGACATGCCTAACCTGTTACCAACCGAGTGCTAAGCACTGCTGCTGAAGAGAAATTTCTTAAACCAATGCAGGAATCTGGAGCCACATCTCCTGCCCCCCCCCCCCCCCCATTTCGCAGGGGATTGCACATTTTTGTAGCAGGCAGATTTATTTTTCCAAGAGCAGTGATCTGAAACATCATGCAGTAAATATGAGCTACGTTTCCTTTTTTCTTGGTCTTTTCTTTTTTCCCTCCCCTTTTTTTTCATCTTTGTCTGGAAATTCAGTGGCAACAGGGTGCTCTGTCACAGGCAGAGGGGGGAACTCAGCATTAACTTAGCATTAACTCTGGCACTCTTAAGGTAGCTCTGATTTGCTGCAAAGAGAAACAAATTCAGCCCCATTCTGCTAATAGGACTGTGGGTACAGCACATGATGTAATATGCAAAAGCATTATCAGAGAAATGGGAGAATCCTCAGGGCCATTTTAAGGACGTGCTGGTGTTTCGATGGGTGGGTCCCATTTTTTCATGCTGTCTTTGAAGAATACCTGGGACAATAGCAAACATATCCGCAGCCAGCATTGCAAATAAGTAGCAAATAATTAGTGTATACCAGCAAAACACAAAATGTACCTCTGTCTTGACTCTTTATAAAGCACTAATAATTGCTTCGATTAAATCTTAAAGCCTCATTTCACCTTTTTAAAAAGGCACAGAACACTTGGAGCATCAGAAGCTGTAACATATATCATCGTGCCCAGGCTCTGCAGCCCAGATCTATCTTCCCACAAAGCCTGCCCTACACTCTGTCACACACCGAGGCAAGTGACGTACATGACACGAATCCTTGAGGTCATGGAAGAGTATCAGGTCACCCAAGTATTTCAGACGCCTCTTTGCTGTATCATGCAAATAGAGGGACAGAGACCTCTACTTTCCATGAACAAACTGATCAGTCAGCCTGCCTCACATGCGAGCCTGTATGGCTCATAATTCTGCACATGTGTAATTTTGCACGTGTGCATGCCTGTGCGCACGTGCGCATTTACATTGCCAGGGAGGGCCCATCAGGGCACTGAGAGTCCTGCAAGAGGACACCAGTTAGAAGATAAACCATCTCGCCTTACTTCAACAGCATGCTGGTCTACGCAGCTCAGTCCTGCGTGTGATGTGACAGCTGCTGTGACTGTCAATAAGCAGCTTTTCCTGCTTTCCCCATTATCCTACTGTTTTTTAGGCACTGTTCATCTTTTATTTCATCACCCTGTTGACCATGGCACTGGCTTGGAGACATCCCGGTTGCAGAGGTGACTGTACTGTAC
The DNA here is from genome assembly GCF_000737465.1 of Haliaeetus leucocephalus. Lineage (NCBI taxonomy): Eukaryota > Metazoa > Chordata > Aves > Accipitriformes > Accipitridae > Haliaeetus > Haliaeetus leucocephalus. The sequence continues at coordinate 2,053,081 of NW_010972537.1, forward strand.
TCTCTCTGGGGACATTCACCCACTGCGTCTCAGGTGCGGTGTTGCCGGCCAGGCAATACAACCGAAAACCTCTCAGGCAGCAGGCGTGATGGTTTTCGGCTTGGCTGGGAGACCTTGGGCCCAGGAGGCACTGGAGGAGGGGGGTTGCTGGTGTTAGCAGGAACGCAGCTGGAATGAGAGATTGGAAACTTAGCAGAAAGCTCAGGGACCAATGTTCAGCCTACAAAATGAATTGTTTCAAATTGCCAGGGAGAAAGACTTGGAAGAGCCTCACCTACCCACCACTTTTGATCATGGGTGTGAGTTTCACAAATCAGCAATCATTTGCAACCATAATCTGCAGGGAATATTTCCTTGAGATACAGCCATCCATAAAGCTTTTGGATTAAGAGACATGGATATTCAAATGCCATCTTATTTTGAAAGCTGTCAAAACATCAGTGGCAGATGCATTTAGTCAGAAAACTAAGCTTTCAAACAGCTGCCCAACATCTCCAGCTTCTGCAGCTGGATTTTTCTAAAGATATGGTTCAAACTGTGCAGCTGTAGGCCTGACCTTGTAGACTTTGCATGTCCCCTCACAACGGCTTTTAACTAGAAACATTTATTTTATGAAGAAAAACATTTCACAGTGCTTAAGCAGGCAAGCTACAGTTGAGCAGCCCCGCAGAAAGAGACATCATTACATTACATCATCAACAGACCGTGGTGGTACCTCAGGAGCCAAGGCTGCGCACTGTGATAACGCTGCCCGGTGTACAACAAAGCCAACCTCTTAGCTTCATTACTTTGATCGTGTCTTACTGCTGTCCTGGGGATTCTCTCTTACTTATTTATGTTTCTGCCCTTTAGGTCCTGAAGTCACGGCTGCTGCAAATAGCAGAAAGGCGAGAGAGAGAAGAAAGACCAGCAGACCTGGAGAGACTGTGATCTGGAATGGAAAAGAAATGAGTTCCCTCTCGGATGAAGAATGCAAGGGAAATGTGGAAGGCAAAAAAAAAAAAGTGATCTGCAACAGATACGCAAAGGGAGGGAGGAAAAATCAGAAAACAGTGGAACTGAAGGAGGCTTGGCAGTGACAGGTAATCAATTCATATGCAAGCAGGCCATGAAATACGACATGACAAAAAGCCGGAGGAACTTTGCCTCCGCAGCCAGGCTGTGGCTGTTGCAAAGGCAACCGGTCACTGCCAGCAAATGCAGACTCGTCCTCTCCTCCTCCAGCCTCCCTCGCCAGTGCTGGCAGCGGGACGGGGCTGAGCACTAGTGCTGGGACAAGCTGTGCCGAAAAACTTGTGCGGCAGCAGTTTTTCTCTGTCCATGGCAGCCTGTCTCAGCTGGTAAGAGACCTATTAGGGTGAGAGCACCGGCTAGCCCAGGAGGAATAAGGTAGCTGCCTGGTTTGCAATAGCCGGAGCTGAGGAGCAGCAGTTTGCAGCTCCTGCAGCAATAGGGCACTTTCTTCCTCTCCCTGAGATGCCGCAGGAGGTAATAGCCCTTTCCAGTCAGGCAACACCTAGAGCTGAGGGGTTATACTCTACTTTTAGCATCTAACAGCCAGAAACATGTGCCCGAAGTGAGCAGAGTTCAGAGGAGAGCAGTAAAACATGATGAAAGGGGCAGAGGAGTTGATTTACAAGGGAAAAAATAAAAAAGCATCTGTTTAGCTTAGCTCAACAGTGACTGTGAGGAGATTAGCAGATAACTGAAAAAAGTTGGAAGGATGTAGTCAACAAAGAGGGATCTCAGGGGTGGAGAGGAAGGTTCGTGGGGAGGAGAAAGGGCATCACCGCTTGACTAAGAGGCTTTCATTAGTAGTAGCAGGCTGAGAATGACCCAGACTGAGAATCTCCACCAGAGATGTCTACGAAGCCAGAGAAGGCAACCACTGGTCCTGCCTGACACACAGATGTGCTGCTGTAATCCCCATCGGGTATGAGCAGGCTGCCATGCTTCCCTGCCCACATTGCCTCTAAACAAGGGTGCGGGCAGGGAGTTCAGTTCTTCCCAACAGAAGAAGAGGGTCATTCCTCCTCTGAACTGACACTATGGGCAATTCCAGTAAAGCCACTGGCTTCACCAAAACTGGGATTCAGCCTGCGTGGCGAAGGCAGCAACATAATGTAGCAGCTGTAAAATGCATTCCTCTTCTGACTCTGCCAGTACTAGCAACCTTCCAGTTATCATCCCACTGCAGAAACAGCTTGTTGAGACTCCCGGACTCCAGGAAAAATCACCCAGAACATGTTTCAGGAGAGGCATGCGGCGTCCTGGGTTAGCTAGCGCCAGTGCAAGGTGCTACAGCTGATGCCGTGTGCCTACAAACCTGCCCTTAGCATATGATAAAGTAGTTTGCCCAGGCGTAAGAAAAACAATAGAAAAGCTGTTCCATGGATTTGCTTACCCTGCTGCACATTCAACTGTTGTGCATGCCAGAGGACGTGGAGATGTATTGCATTTTTTTCCCAATCCTCTCTATTGCTGGGCCTGCTTACTGGCAATGAGCAGCAATTCAGGCTGCAGATACTGCTCATTTCAGCTTGCTGCTTGTTGGCAAGAGCAAGTAGGCAAATGCATGCTGGATATCGCTTCCCGCAGGTGCTTCTCCACAAGCGGAGGCCCAGTGGGGTGTGGAAGTCTCTTGTGCGACCTCTCCACCCTCCTCTGCTTGATGATGCTCCCAGATTTCAGTCCAGCTGAACAGCAAACAAAAATGTAACAGCAGGAGAGGGCTGTGACACTTCGTACATGCTTTCCAATCACATCACAGCCCTCACGGAACAGCAGTGATATTTGTGATTTTGCCCATCGAGTTATATATCCTCTCTCCTTTTGAAAAAGCACGTGGTTGTTTGAGAACACTGAACTGGAAACAGGGGATTATGGATACTGGGGCCAATATATAAAAGGTGGAGCCCACGTTATCCCTCACCCATAACAGGCACCCAGCACCCTGCTGTGGTTTCTGCCACTGCAGACATTGAGCTCTGGCTGTGGGAGGACCTTTTGGTAGACCCCTCCTGTTGCAAGCCCAAGCACTGAGGCACCATTTGCTGCCGAGGGAAGCGAAGAAGTTAGCCAGAGCAACGTCTGCGAACAGCCATGACTTTGGAAGCTATCCAGGGGGCCATACGAGGCAAGAGCTCATGTTTCAATGAAATTATTGGATCTACCTGTCTATCCAAAGGGCTGTAAGAAGCAAGAACACCTTTACAGGAAATACAGCATATGTACAGTGCAAAGAACATAATGTATAAGAGACTCTGAGGAATACTAGCGGCTAGTCCCATACTCAGGAAAAGTATTAGTACTTATTCACTGAACAGGAGGCACAGAGGGAGAAAGAATGAGCATTAAAAGGTCAGACATGGATTTTTTCCACATAATATATCCCCAAAACACTGTGCATCAAAGCACTTGGCAAAGTATCTCTTTTCCAGGTATATGACTGATGCATTCCTCCAGAGCACAGCACAAAATCCAGAGAACATATACTTCCATGAAAGACAAAAGCATCTCTTCACAAAACCTGTGGTATCCATCCAGCTCAAGCATAGTCCAAAAGTATTAATCAAGCATACCACTTCATATCCCTTACATGACTGGCCATGGCATATACCCAGAAGATACACGGGACTGGTCAGAAGTCCTTCAACACCCCGAGACCAAGCGCTCCTCAGGATCTGGGAAATACCACATTCTGTATCTGTGTCATTTCTGGAGCAAATCTGATGTTCAGTCCATCTCTTGACACATCCCCCATCTTAGTGTACCCTTTGTTGGTAACAGCAGGCAAAATTACAAAGTTTGCTGAACTTCCTACTCTTTCTCCCGCCTGTGGGAGCCTGGCATGAACACTCATTCCCGCACCTCCGTTTGGAGGGGTGGATGGGGCAGGGGGACGGCATCTCCTCCTCCCAGGCTGAGCTCCAGCCAGAGCCCCCGGCACGGCGGCGGTGAGCATCGCCGAGCATCAGCACGAGCAAATCCCCGCACCGGGCGAGGGGAATGCAGCCGCTCGGAAAAACCTGCAGCCGGCAGGGTTTTGCCTAATATCCAGAGGGCAAGCAGAGCTCAGCACAAGGGAAGAAGATTTTAAAATGACAAAACGGCCATCTGCCTGCCTGTGTAATTGGTAAGCCTAAGCAGGTCTCTCTTACCCCAGGTCCTTCACCTGTCTCCCAATCCTAAGCAAAGGTGTGCCCAAAACAGAGCCCATGCTTTCTGGTCCTTTAGCCCCTGTACTTTGACGTCCTGCCTAAAATCATCGGGTGGGCTCTGCCAAGGGCTGGAGCCAGATGCCGAAATTCTGCCACGCCGTGAGCGCACCTGCCTCTGTTTTGCCTCGCCTCTCCGGGCAGTGCCAGATCCGAACGGGCTTGGCGTGATCCCGCTGTAAATCAGCCCCATAACCAGGTCAGCTCACAGTGGCCACCAAAAACCTCTTGTGGCTCCAAACCCAGCCCACGCAGCTCCCTACCAGCCGGCAGCGCTGAGCAAACAGGGTTATGTTTTAATCTGATTTGGGGCTTAGAAAGAGCTGCAGGGAGAAGGAGCCCTCAGCTGGTGCCTCCCTGGGGGCAGGTGATTTGTGAGGTCTGGGTTGGATTTCTGGAAGCGGTTCTGTCCGGAGCAGCGAGCGGAGGGAGAGTTGGGCTGCAAAGCACGGCGGGGAGCAGCATCTTCCCTGACGTGTGACAGGGGTCTTGCAGTATCCAAAGCAAAGCCAGAGAGGGGTCCCACAGCCTTCGCCCTTCAGTGTCTGCGCCGAGTTACCAACCCCCAGCTATGAGAAATCTCAGCAGCATCTGAGTCCCAGGGGAACCCAGAGGCGAGCAAGGCTTTGGCGAGCTCTCCTCCTCCACCAGCTCGGGATCTCCCCGGGGAAGAGCTGAGCCACGTTGCCTGAGAGCTTGTATTTCCCTTCCCGTACTGCGCCTACTCGCTGGGAACCAAAAAAAAGGTCAAAACAGGGAAAAGAGGGATCCCACGGCACCAGCCAGACAGGAGGGGGAGAGCTGCTCCCTAAAGCCAGGCAGAAGCGAGGGAATTTGCTCCTTCATTTTTAGCAGAAGAAGAGCAGCTGTCTTCCCACCTGTTCCTCTTAAGCATAACTCCTGGCTTTCAGTTTCTGAGGCTGTCAGCCTGCTATCAATTTAAAATGCATTCCCATCGCAACTGCACAAAATACCCAGTACTGTAAGTCAGAACTGGTTTAAGGGAGTCATTTTAGCAACATTAATTTATACCTGGAAGGAAAGCAGTCAGCTTCTAAAACATACATTTCTTTGGAAGTAAGGCTTTGATAATAAGGGAAATTAAACTGATGCAAACTCCCAGAGACTGCTGCACTAAGAAGGGTCAGATCAGTTTTCATCACCTGTGAATCCAGCACATCAGATTCTTTTTTCATTAATTTTTTCATAATTATTCCTGTATTTGCCAATTACCGGTAAAACAGCGTCATGTGTTCAAACAAACTCACGTCTTCCCATCCTGTCTTTGCATCTTATTAGATCCGGCAGTGAAGTCATCATGCTAAATTTGTGCCTTCCTGTTTATTTCCACCGCACCAGATTGCAAGGAGCTGTAGACTGTGTGTTCCTTATAAATAATGATAGCGCTTTGCATTTATATAACCTTCCATCTGTGGATCAAAGAACTCCAGAAAACAAGGTTTGATGTTCACATTTTATTATCATCTTCACTTCTAGCACGGGGAGAGAGGAAGCACGGAGTGAAAGGCCCCCATTTACAAGCCAGCTTCGTTAGCTAGAAAACAGCTCCTTTTGAGTCCCTGGTTTTATAAGCCCAGGATGATTTTAAAGCCCCTAAGGCCACACCTGAAATGAAGGGGAAGCTGTAGGTACCCAGGACCCTCTTCATTCCAGGCTTGCCAAAAGCCCGTCACATTGCTCGCTGCCTATGTGGGTGTCCTGGATTTGGCTGGGATAGAGTTAATTTTCTTCCTAGTAGCTGGTATAGTGTTATGTTTGGGTTCAGTATGAGAACAATGTTGATAACACAACGATGTTTTCAGTTGTCGCTAAGTAGTGTTTAGACTAAGTCAAGGATTTTTCAGCTTCTCGTGCCCAGCCAGCAAGAAGGCTGGAGGGGCACAAGGAGTTGGGAGGGGACACAGCCAGGACAGCTGACCCAAACTGGCCAAAGGGGTATTCCATACCATGGGATGTCATGCCCAGTATATAAACTGGGGGGAGTGGGGCTGGGGGGAATCGCTGCTCGGGAGCTAACTGGGCATCGGTCAGTGAGTGGTGAGCAATTGCATTGTGCATCACTTGTTTTGTATGTTCCAGTTCTTTTATTATTATTATTATTATTGTCATTTTATTATTGCTATTATTATCATTATCATTTTCTTCCTTTCTGTTCTATTAAACTGTTCTTCTCTCAACCCACAAGTTTTACTTTTTTTCCCTGATTCTCTCCCCCATCCCACTGGGTAACTGCTCAGTTTTAGTCCACTCAGGGTCTGAACCCAGTGAGACATTCTCTGAGAGAAAGGAGCAAAGCAGCCAGGGCAGAGGCTCATTAAATGGCTTTACTCCAGGAAGACTTTCACTTAGAGTAGGCAGTGTACGAGCCTGTAAAGAATTAGGTGCTTGAAGCCAAATGCCAAGAACGAGGACAGACAGACATAGCAAAACAACCTTCCTCAAGAGCAGGCCTGGAGTGACCACTCAGCCAGGTCCGTGTAGCATTTCTGGCTGTCACCTCTGTCACTGCACACACAAAATCATTTCTGAGTCAGCAATCACCCCCTATTTCAATGCTTTTCATCGCTGCCTCATTGTTTCCTCCCTCCAGTACACACAGCTTAAAGTCACTATGCCAGGATACAGCACCTCAAGTGCCTGGAAACTGCTCAAGGTGCTATTTTTTTGTGACAATTTAATGCTTACATGTCCTAATGCACAAGGGAGGGCCAGGGCGGGAGAGAAGGGAGTGGAGATGTCCTGCGAAATATCAGCGGCAACTTTTAAGTCTCTGAATGGAATTTCAAGGAGAAAAGAGCAAACCAGTTGGCAGAGGAAACTGCTTTTAGTCTAAGTACTTGCTTTCATGCTGGTTTCTTTAAGTCCCCTTTAAAGAAATCTTGCATTGCTCTCTCTCCCTGCACTTTTAGCCATTCTTTTCCCTTTGAAAACCTGCAACACAGTGATTCTGAGTAGCTCTTCCTTTATCTACTGGTTGGAGATACATGCCAAATAAATACTCTGTATCCCCTGATGTGTTCTTATCCATCAAAGAACAAGCGTGGCTTTAGGCAGCATGAAATTGATTCTGCATTTTGTATTGTTTCCTCCTTCTCCCCTTCTTACAGCCTGGGCCCTGAGCAGCCCCACTCTTGTACACATGCACACTGAGGCACATACTTTGTCTTCATGGCATGGAATCACCTCATAAGAGTCAGAGTTTAAATATGGCTAAGGGAAATGCAGAGATAAAGAGCTTGCAGGCAGCTAATCTGTGCACAGAAGCTCAATGCAATACCCTTAAATAAGAAGAATGGCACTTCTGGGCAATGGCTGTATTAAGTCAAGAATACACTTTAAATTAACTTCCACAGAATATGTAAAACCCCCGGATATGTTACATATCTGCCAGCATACTGATCAATATTGTCTCCATATGATCCAGTATCCTACACTCCATAGGTGGGATGCAAAATCCCATATGGTCCTAAGCCCGCCAGCCCTGGTCAGGGGTTTCAAGGGACATGCCCAGTTATTAATTTTTCAGAAAACTTTGGTCCAGATGTTTTGAATGCTTTATGTATTTTTTTAAAAAAATCAAATATTCTTGCTGTTCAATCAAAACCTGTCATCAATCCTCTTTCACCCAACTAAGCCAAAATGCAGTTGTAACTGTGTTTTAGTATTCTCCACTTGATAAACACTTGTCTCTTTGTGGTCTTTTACGAGTGTATTGAATTATAATGCTTTTAAAACAGAGTAAATTTACTTTCTGTGGCCTATCTGGACATTACTAAGCTCCAGCACTAGACACAAATGTAGGGCCCTTCCTCTCTCTCTGCAGCGCTGTATCGCTTTCATCTCCCTGACCCCTCTCACACCAGCCATCTCCTAAAGCACCCTGATACCGAGCACGCTGGCCTCAGCAGTCCAGGAGAGGGCTGAGGATGCCACATCAGCACAGGGCAAGCTTCTTTCTCCTCCCCTCCAAGCAGTTCCCCAAAATACTTCAATTCCACCCAGGAGGGGTACACAAAAACCAGTGACAGAGCACACGCTGCTAGCCTGCGTGACAGACCCTAGCATTCTTTGGCATCACAAATCCTTCTTATTACCCATTATTTTTGTTATTGATTTTCTTCTTATGAACCTAAACCTTGGCTGGGGAAATGCAGGCATTAGGTACCATAATAAACAAAAAAGAAGTACCCTAAAGGCTGTAGCTACACCGCTCTTCACGAGAAGGTCATGGGACTGGCCAGAAGCCACCCACCCAGGAGGACCTCAAAGCAGCACTAGATGGCTATGTAGGCTGCCCTTCCTTCCCCTTCCATGCACCACCATCAGTCCCAGGACATATTCTCTCTGCTTGGAAAATCCCCTTGTTTTCCAAGGCGGCAGCTGGGACAAGATGCAACGCCAATGGTGATGAAGGCTGGGCACCTCCACGCTGCTCTCGGCCAGCCGGGACCTGCCAGCAGCACATCACACCCCGGGCAGACCCCTGGTCCCGGGGGCCTTGCCAGATACACCGCAAAGAAGGAGACGAAACAATTCTGAAGAACAACAAAGAAAAGGCACACGCACAGAAAGAGGGAGGGAGGAGATCTGGCAAGCAGCTCCCCGAGGACAATGTGATTCTGTAAGTCTCAACACCACCAATCAAGCACCACAGATTTTAATCTTCGCTGTAATTAACTTTATCCAAACGAGCAGCAGGCTGACTGGCTTTGTTTGGGAGTCTTCTGGCAATTTAATGTGTCTTTAAAATGACTTGGCACTCCTGGAGGAAGAGGAAAGGGAGAAGAAGATTGATGCAGCGCCAAGCATTTACTCCCACTAATGAAAAGGGATTGCTAAGGCTGTTTGATCATATATTGTACCCTATTCACTAGGTGCTACTCAAATGGGAGCATTGTTGTAACCACAGCGTTCTGAAAATTGCCAGCAAAATAACCTACTTCCCAACATGTGTGTAGCATGTAGCGCAAAGTGAATGGCACGGGTATTTAAAATTACATCTGCAGCATGTTAAAAGGTAATGCGGCATGAAATCGGTCTCGCTCAGAATGAAGCAATGGAAATGACAGTCCCTGCATTTCTGGGCAGGCTTTGGTGCTGAGATTTGCACAATGCCTTGATGAGCCGTGCGTGTTGACACACAGAGGCCAGCACAAGGAATGCCTCTCTGTTCATCCAGCCTTTTTGCTCGAGGAGGGGATGTGTTGCATCCCTCGCTAAATGACTTGCTGTGACTGCCTTGGCCATCTCAGTGCTTGGGGTGGGAGCTGAGAGTTCTGGGACAGGGTGTGAATTGGTGGCTGGGAGATACTTTATGGCAACACTTGGCCATAGGCAGGTGCCTTAAAGGGTACATACTTCCGTGCAGTTAGTGCTTCATGTTGGTTGGCTCCGTCTCATTCCACACCTTATTTAAGCCCTCAGAATAATTTCTTAGAGGTCTTCAGAGATACCTAACCCTCCTCTGTGAGTAGCACAGTAGCTCTGATGAAATTTAGACCACCCAAATATGATCAATTTTCTCAAGCTTTTTATAAATAACTGCTTTTCTTTGCGCACATGTTTCTTTACCGCTCTAGCAGACTTCTTGTGTTCCTGAGAAAAAAGACATAATGAATACCTGTGGCCAGTCATGTTTCTTTATGCTGGGAGCTCTGCATGGGGCCAGCAGGCCAGGGTTAGGTTTGTACTTCTATCTGCTGGGTAGGTGCTACCAGCATGGTGTCATGAGGTCGCACATCTCAGCAGTGACATGGGGGAGCAGGACTGCCAGTTCAGGAGGGACGAGCATGGCGTGGCCGAGAAGTAAGCAGCAGTGCCTTGGTGTGCAATTCCAACCTTTCCGCATAGTTAAGATTTGTTTCTTAACTCTCCTCCCAGCCTGTTGCATCACTTACGGCTGATGGATCACACAGTCCAGTACTGTCTGATGTATTCCTCCCCTGGAGACACCGCAGTGTTGCCTGCTTTCATAAAGGGGGCCACGTAATGGAAGATGCTGCCTTTTGGATGGGATTTAGTGTCCGTGAGGTCAGGATCTTAATGAAGATCCTGCAGTCCCTCCTTCTAGTATTGCCATCTCATCCCCAGCATAAAGACCACGCGCCAGCTGCCTGGGCTCTTCTTGCTGTTTCCGTAGAACCTGGCATTAACTATTCTCTGATGCTGGTGTTCAGGTCAACCCTCATGGCATCTGAGCCCAGGCAAACCCCGTGTCGGTGCACGACCTGACTACAGCAAGCCATGCTCTCAGGGGCAAGTGTTGTGTTGGAAACATAAGCTGCTCTTTTTTTAGGGCGGGAATGAGACTTTCCACAAATGTGATGCTTTCCTACAACAGTCCAAACAGAAGGGAGGTGGGGTGACCAGGAGAGTGAAGGCGTCACTGGATACAGCTGTACTAGCAAATGAGGGTTTGGGAATATCTCCATGCCAAGCGCCACGGAGCAGCCTGCAGCTGCCTAATGCTCTGCTCACATCCAGAGCAGGGTGGCTGTATGCAAACTGCCTCTGGGGAATGGTCTGTGAAACGATCCAGTCCCCAAATCATGCCCAGCGATCCCCCAGGGAAATGTGAGCCGGCCCAGGTCAGCAGCGTGCCTGAGAAGTCTCTAACAGGATAGCCAACAATATTTTCATATCCAAGAGTGTTCCTGGGCACTGTTTGGTTTACTGCTGTAAATGTAGCTGCTCTGTCCCACCCTGCTGAAACCATACTTCCTTGCAAATGTCTTTACCAATACTTCCACCTTCTCCCAAAGCTTTGGCAATAAACAAGCCAATTCAGCACCTGCTATGAGGACTGCTAGACCTGCAAGGATTCACATTTTAAAAAATTAATGGAATGTGGCTGAGATGAAATAATGCATGAACAAATACACAAGAAAATCCAGAAGTGAGGAGGAGAAAGAAGCTACCAGCACGTTAAACCCGCCGTGTACTAGGCCTTGCTGCATTAGGCATGATACAGTTGCGTGGGGGGTGTTGCATTCCCCCGTTTCGATGCAAATTGCCCAATAGCACAAGTGATGCTGAGCACCAGGGGAAGAGAAATCTCAGTCCCCCTGAAGTCAGTGGCAAACTTCTCTGGGTGCGTTGTGTCAGGTGTCTCTGCATGCCCCATTTGGCTCCTTCAAAAACTCCGGGCTGCTTCAGCTACTGGGAGAGAATTTCTAGGGTGTTCGAATTGCTTAGCCCAGGACTCACGATCTTTGAAGCTAGTGGGATCCTGAGGGCTCCAGGTTTCAAAGGAGAGTATTCCTTTGGATGGACCAACATAACACTCACCCTCCCTAAATCCACATTCCTCATTCCTTAATACGAGCAGCCAAGGGACACGTATGCTCATCTGCACTGAGAGCTTCACGGTAGGAAGTCAGGCCTCTTTATTGCTCAATAACATCTTATTTAGCAGCAAGCTCTGCTGAGTTCAGGGGCTTTATCCCAGGGTAAATCACTAATTAAAAACAACATGAATATAAGGAAACCTAGCCCCGTTGCTCCACTCTATTTTACAGTTTATTAACTTAGCTTTGTTTTGTAGTCAAATCTAAGGATTAACTCTTTTTGTTTGTCTGCTTTGGGGTTTTTTTTTTGTTTAAAAATAGAGCATTTATTGAGAAATCATTGACTGAACGTAGCCTTGTGCTCCCTGTGAGAATCTGCTAACAAGATGAATGCCTGGACTGCTTTGAAATGGACAGATCAATATTACAATATGAAAGTGAGAAAATTATTTAGGGTTAGAGGTGGCATGCTTGATTCTGGTCTCACACAGGACATAAATCAGGTATTATACCGCTGGAGTCAATGCCAGTGCCCTGGGGTAAATCTATTAACACAATCCTGAATCAAACCCAATAATTTTCAGGGTTGTAGAAAGTGAGGAATGATGGTTAAGTGGGACAAAATAGCAAATGAAATAATGTATGGGTCTATTACAGACTGTTGAAAGAAAAAGTCCAGCTTCTACTGGCTTGAAACAGAGATGCTCTGGATTTCTGCTGCAGGGAAGGGAGAGGGCGATGGAACAGATTTGTGCATTTATTCCTGAAGTGAGCCGGAGTGCAACACCACCATAAGCGCATGTAATACAACCAAAGGTCCATGGAGCAAAAAATGTAAGTTCTGTTTCAGCAGAAATCTTCCAACTCACCCCAGTGGTAGATGGAGCAGGTTTCAAAGTCTAGGTAGCCTGAAGAAGTAGTTTTGATGCAGCCTATCTTTGGCCTGAGGAGCTAACTCGTATCTGGCAGATTGTCTTGGGCGGCAGCTTCTATTGTCTCTAAATATCTGTCTCCATAACAGCCTTAACTGTTCCTTCCAGAAGTTAAAGGTTGGTGACCCTTCAACATTACCCAGGCCCGTAATTGCTACCAGCCATTGAGCTTGTCTACTGTGGCACCAGTAACACGCTCCCTGATTTCCAAATCACTTGCCAGTCCATCCTACTTACAGCATGACTTTTTTTTCTAGCTTCCTTGCAGCAGATTTTTACCTAGCATCACTGCCCTCCCTTGCTTATTATCTTTTTACCCTCTACCACGCAACACGTGCTTCAGTGCCGCAGCATCTGGAAAGCTGTCTGTAAAGACAATCCCCTTCCTTCTGTAGACAAGCAACAGCCGTGCCAGGATTAAACTGTTCATTTAAGAGCGATCAAGTTTACATGTGTTGTGTTTTCTTTTATTTTACTAAAGGAAACACATGAGTGAGTGATTAAAGCAGACACTTGGGTCGCTGCAATTCATTGAGATTGCTGTTGTTTGCTTTGATGAGATTCCAGTCCGCAGCAAATTTCCTCCCCGTGATTAGCCTGGTGTGGAATACACAATGCTCGCTCCATCGGAATAAGACCTGGGGAGAGCGCAGGCAGCATGTTTATGCACTGATATGCTTGATTATTTATTGCAGTATCATCTCGGTGGGATAGCACAGGTTAACAGAGGGGTTGCAGCTAATCCGTGCTGGAGCTACTATCGTGTCCTTCATTAGGCATTACAGGATGATCCTGAGTGGGGAAACAATGCCGGTCTTAACCAAGCTGATCACCCCTCTGCACCCCACAAACAGCCTGTGGCAATTTTTAACCCTGTTTGATAGCCACAGATTCTCACCAGAGAAACACCACAAGGGATTAACTGTGATAATATGTGGTTGCCCACTGCGCTTCTCTCCCTCAGTCAGGGTTTTTTGTCTGCTGTCACAGTTCCATAATCACGCAGAGCTTTTGTTGGGGAGGGAAGGGCGACCCAGGGAGAAAGCCCACAGCCCAAGTGACAGAGAGGACATAGGCCTCCTCTTTGTGTCCCTGTACCCACAGACTTGGGTGGCATCTCTTTCCCACACAAGCATGATTTCCCCGTTATCTCAGGGCAACAACAGAAACTCACCTCCTGACAAGAGATTAGCATGCAGCTTGTGCTGCAGCATTAGGGATGGACTCAAATTGTCTTAAATGCAGCAAGTTCATGACTCGCATGCTTTCTGCCTGCGCCACGGACTACTTATTCAGCTGGTGCTCCAGCTGGGTCTACAGTACATCTGGAGGACCACCTCCCGGTCACTGTTGCATTAACTGCTCACACGCAGCCTGCAAGCACAGCCCCATGCGTAGCTGGAGGATGCCTGAGCCCAGAGACCCTCCCTGCCGTACTGTGCAACAGTGTGGGTTAATAGAAAGCCACACAAAGACGTAAGCAGGGTGCCTGGAGGCACACGTGAGGTGGCTGGGTGGGCAGGAGACCAGAGCTAGCCAAGAAAGAAGCGTGGCACCCAAGCTGTGCATGGGAAGGGCTGAGCACGGATCTCTGCTGCCGGGCTGGATGGCGATGAGGACAGACCTACCCTTGTCTGGCTTGTCAAGGCAGCGGTGTGAGCTCAGGGTCTGCTATGGGGCCAAGTGCCCTCAGCTCTCCTCCCAGTGGCTCCCAGTTAAACAGTTCAAGTGAACAATGTGGCCAGTGGCTTTCATAGCCTGGCTTACAGGCTATGAGAAGGGTCCTCAAAGTGGCACTAAACGTACCCAACGCACCCCTCCTGCGGAAAGGGTTCGCATCAGTGCCTGGGTTCTCCACCAGTCCATGGGAAGCAGAAATGCCCTGACGGCATCCCCTCAGCCCACTGGGTGCCAGGGACAATGTCTGATGTGCCTGACAGGGCAGGGGCAGGGACAGAAGCACAGCCCAGCAATAATGCAGCAATCCCGGCCAGCCCTGCAAGCTGCAGGAACAGCCATCAGAGCAACGCTGGCAGCCTGGTCTGGAAGAGAGGGACGCTTTCCCAGTTACAGCACTGGGGTCCAGTGGGGCTTAAAAACTGGCAGAAAGAGACCTCACAGTTTCAGTTGCCTCCCGGCCAGCCTAAAGGCTGTCTGCTGGCCTCTGCCTGAGAGAAGCACGCAGGGCGAGGCCACCATGGCTCATGGTGACAGTCCTTACTGGGCAGTCCTCTTACACCAGTAGCAGGACCCCAGCATGGACCCAGACTAAAAGAAGTGAAGTGTGGGGCAGAGGCAGCCCCCAAGCAAAGGGAAGAGGGCCACCATGCAGTTGGAGGCTGTGATGGCATCACAGGATCTATTTAGTCCTCCTGGGAGACCATGAATAAATCCAAAGTTGCTTAAAGCTCCCCTTGCCAACTGGAAGCCAGTCCTTTAGAAACTGAAGCCTGAGAAATGAAAGAACATCCACAGAAGCTGCTCTGGTGGATTGCTAGCCAGCACCAGCCCCCTGGAGAAGAGAAGCACTTTGCTCTTCATCCTTTTCTCCAATTATCACCCTTTCAGGAGAGGTATGAGTGACTCAGAGTGTGACCCAGCCTTTTAAACTCTCCTGTGTAACCAGCCAGATTCGTTCAGGATTGCTGTATTCCCCCGGGGTGCCCATACTTTGCCTGATGGAGCAGCTCAGCAGTCACTTGCCCAGAGCAAGATATTTTATTATTTATGCACATTATCTGTTTCAAAAAGCCAGGGTAAGAATCTACCTGAACTCACAGGGCACAGACTGCAGCTGCTCTCCCTGGCAGGCTCAGCCAGTTTCCTCGCTCCTGTCACCTTTCCTGCGGAGTCGTCACTTGGTGAGGGGCACCCACCGTCCCCCGTGACCACACCACC
The DNA here is from genome assembly GCF_000737465.1 of Haliaeetus leucocephalus. Lineage (NCBI taxonomy): Eukaryota > Metazoa > Chordata > Aves > Accipitriformes > Accipitridae > Haliaeetus > Haliaeetus leucocephalus. The sequence goes on from NW_010972537.1 coordinate 2,068,435, forward strand.
TCCTAGAAAGCAACAGGAGCAACTCCAGCGCTCCAGGAGCTGTGAGAGGCTTGCATTTGGCTAGCAGGTCACACAAAATCCAACTCAGATTAATAGATATAACTCAGATATTAACAATTAAAAGAAAATAAAAAAAAAAAAAAAAACAAACCTGCCAGGGATAACAAAAGCTTTGCCAGCACTAATCCACTGCAGAACAAGCATGCTAAAATGCTGAGCATTTTATGGACTTTGTTCCTAGATAGAAGGAGAGAAATTTTGATTTGGCATCTTGGATAGCACCGCAAGCACTTTCACCCCTTTCTGCACTTCCCGGGAACATTGCCACTGTGTCTTCATTAGCGCAGCAGGAAACCTAACCAAACCTGAGGCACATGGGGATACCCAAGCCCCGAATGGGGCTTGGTCTGCTCCTAGCAGCAGGGCGGCTGCACTAGCATAGGCTCCTTATTGAGCTACTCACACTCTCTTTCTCCAGACGTGATGCTGGGATGCAGCTGGACCTTTTCTGGTTTTGGACCAGATCTGAGCACTGTCTCCTGCTGCCTGCACCAGCCATGCCTGGAGTGCCCCAGGGACCCAGGCTGGACGCCCATGAAGCAAAAAGCCATCCAGGGCTTGTCTGCCTGCTTCCCCTACTTGTGACTTGTCACCCGTTTCTCAGTGAAATCTTAGACCGGGCTTTGCATGAACAAATCTTTGAGTCAGTTCCTCACCACTTTTTGTTGCTTCTGCTTCTGTTTGATCACCCTCTGCATCATCTCTGTCTTCCATCCTGGAGCTTCTCCTGTAACAACATTCCTGTCATAGACCCAATTAGTCTGGCCCTTCTACAAGCACCTGGGTCCTTTCACCTTCGTGGCTAACATTGCCTACCGCATGCCTGATTTGCCGCTGTACCTTTTTGCCCACCACAAAACAGCTGCCAGCGCAGAGTCGCGGGTCACTAAAAGCTCTGCCAAGTGGAAGTCGCATCACCCCTCAGCATCCCAGAAACCCCTGGCTCTCCTGGGAGCGCTGGAGATTTGGAGCATGGCAGAGCAGCTTTCTGGCTATCCAGCTGGTGGTCTGGAGCCAGGTACTCCCTTCCTCGTGTCCTGTGCTGAGCAGATCCCATCCCCACCGGCCTTGTGGGCCTCCTTTATCTGCAAGGAGCCCCCGGTTTTGCTGCCCTGGTGAAAGAAGCTCGCAGCCCATCCCGTATTTCAAACGCAGGGCACCTCAGAGCAAATATCCTGCCCTGACAACAGCAGTTTGGCCCCACCTGCTCTGTGCCAACAGAGCAATCCTTGTGTCCAGAGGGGAGCTTCAGAAGAGCTTTATCCCCGGCAAACAAGGCAGGAGAGATAAGGGAAGAAGGCATTCCCTTTGGAAAGCAGTTTCATATAAATAACCCCTTGGAGTCAAATGTTGTTCTCTTTATGACAGCCTGTAACACGGAGGAGGCTGTAGGAGGGTGATCCCGCGTTGCAATAACAGTCCTGCCTTTCCTCTCACGCACCGTCTTCGCTCCCTTTCTCACAGCTTTTTCGTCGCCCCAGCCCGGGGAGCAGCAAGGCAGGAGGGTGTCTGCAAACACACGAAGCTTCGGCCACCTCGCATGGGTGGGTGCTGCAGGGGGTTGCCATCAGGCCACCCACCCTCCCCAAAGCACCTTCGGTGGCTGAGTGTCCTGCTCCACGCTTCCCTGGATCAAACCCCTGGCATTCGGCTTTCCAGGGCTGCTGTCGGGCGAAGGAGCGCGGGAGCTGCAGGACCAGGTCCTGCGGAGGTGTGGACCCCGTGGGGGATCCTGGAGGGAGGGTGGTGGGCTGTCTGATGCATAGAAATGTGAACAGGGAGCCAAGGAGGGATGTATGCTGGGATGGATCTGTGCTCTCCTGGGTATTACCCAGCAAACCCTTATCCTCAGGGGACGGGGTCAGGGGAAGGAGGACCCTTTGCTTCTGCATTTAGTTTTGGCTCCTTCAGAGAGTGATGGGAGAGCAAGGCTCGACTGGGCTCAGACTGGTATTCATGTCGCAGGCACATGGAAAAAGGCCATCATTGAAAAGACCCTCTCAGAAAAACAACCGTCGCAGGGTTTTGGATCTGCTCATCTTCTGAACTGATTTGCTCACAAGTCCCAGCCTTCAGAAAACTGTACTGGATTCTCCAGTCATCTTGCATATAAGGAAGGGGGAAAGAAGAAACTATAAAACTGTCAATCATTCTCACTCTTAGATCTATTGTTTAATTTATTTGCCTTTTTTTCCTATCTTTGTAATTACAATATTGTACAAAGTGTAAGATAACATTCAATCACTGTAAAATAAGATTTAATTATGTCATGATGAGATTCATTAGTTAATATTTGTATAGCACGCTGAACATGTGAAGTGGTTAGCAAGTGCTAAGTATTAATCTTGCTGTTTCAGAAAACAAGAGAATTCACTTTTGGGGAGCAGAAAAAGCACGCTAAACACAGGCATTTGGGGTGGACCTTCAGCTGGAATAAATCAGTGCTAGCTCTTTGGCTGGGCCACCTTTGCACCTTTGGCAGGAGCCTTGCCCTCCTCTTGGACCATAGTTATATCCACAAGGCCCTCAGTGATGAGGCTCTGATGAAGCCACTGCAGGAGCAGGACATTTTTCCTATCATAATGGTCTGTTGTATTACTTAGTATGTCCAGTGTTGGGATGCCTTAGCCTCTGTACCTTCCAGCTTCTGGGATTTCCATGACTCCAAAGAAGTCATGTGAATTTGTGGTCTCAGCCCCTAACCTGGTGCTTAGAGTAGCTGGGATTTCATTTTCTCTGAAGAGGTCTGGGGCATCCCAAACCTAGTTTTGGTGACCAGACTCAGGGATACAAGCTCTCAGCTTTGAGAATCTTTCACTAGCTCTGCTCACACTGTGGCCTATTTGTCAAGACAGGACACTTCTCAATAGAGCAAAGGAAAGACAGAAGATCTGAGAGTTGGTCTTTCATTGTGCTCTGAAGCCATTTCCCACTTAACAGCAGTTACTGTTCTGCTGGTAACAGCTATCACTTTTCAGTGACTACAGCACCATGTAAAATAAAACCAACACTAGGGATGTATTGCAACCACCAATTCTGGTGCACCAGCAACCTTCTTTTTAAGGACTCTGAGCCATGCAGAGAGGGAAAAACAAGAGGTACTTTGCTCTGCCATCATGAACAAGACCATCACGGCCCCAGGAGCAACATCTTGCAATGTGCAAGGAAAGTGGTAGGTCTGGTACCTGACACTTCTGCTTCAAAAGACTGTCTGTGGAGAAGCACAGAAAACGGTGTGGAGAGACAGGCATTTCTTTAGTGTTCCCTCCAGCAATTCCCTTTGCCTGCTATGTGTGGCCCCTAAGAAGTAATGAATGTATTATAAGATCCACCAAGGACCATGTCATGAAAATGTGAAAGGCATGGGGAAAATAAATTTTTGGGAAGGGGTATATTAATATGTAACAATGAGTGTCTCCTAATGTGTATACTGAAAGGACTAACCTAAGGTTGCACAGCTTTGACTTACAGCACCATGTAGGAAAAAAAAAGCACTAATCCAATATGGTACATGGCTGTCACTATTAGCTGGGTAGCTGCATCCCAGCCCGTTACCTCTCTGTTGCATGTAATAGCACAATTCATCTGCTCTGAGAAGCAGCCCTGAGGCTGCAATCTCCTAAAACCACCTGCCCTGACCTCCTGGCTTAGCTTCGGTGCCTGGGAGGCTGGGACATCACAGTGACAGGGCCAGCCAGTCCCCCGAAAGGCTCTCTTGAAAGAGCTACCCAAAAGACAACAACCCTTAAGGCAATAAAAGCAGTGGGGTTGTCCCTGCCTGCCACAGGGGAACCTGCTAAGTTCCTACTTGCATGAGTCCTCCTAAGGTTTATATGATTGAGTCTGCATAGTTTGTCCCCTTAGCTCACAGTTCTCCCTTACAGCTCCAAAAAGAGTGCTATTAAAAGGCATTCACTTATTTTCATCATGCCCATCTTCTCTCAAGCGTGCAATGAGGTGCTCTTGCCAGAAAACCAGTGTTTAACTCTCAGCATCCAGTCCTCCACCTTAGCTGGGTTGCACGGGGGACATTTACAGAGCTATCACACTGCAGTACTCGCACCTTTGTACACTGAGATGTGCCATGTTCTCCAAATTAATCCCCCATCCTTTCGAGATTCGCTTATGGCCCCTTTAGGTACAAGCTCATCATGCTCAGGCGGACTAAAACGGCAATAAAGAGAAGTGTTGGGTGTAGCGAGTGCCATGCAGCCACCGCGGAGCACAGAAATGCAGCAGCCCTGTGAACCCCGCTATGTAAGGCAGCTAATGAGCGCGACTGTGCACCGAAGTATTTCTTGTTGCTGGAGCGCTTTAATTAAGTGGGAACTGTTGGGAGAGTAAATAGAGAAGTAAAGCAGCAGCTTCCCACACAGGAACACCTCCCTCCGCTGGTAAACCTGCCCTTTCTGGCTGCAAAGCAACCCCCGCTGCCCACCTCCTTCACGCTTTAAGAGAAGCAAGAAGCCTCAATTGTCCTCGGAGCCGTGCCGGAGGAAGAAATCTTCACAGCACGCAGGTTTAAGGGCACTCTGCAGTGTCTGAGTGCTCAGCCTCCCTGTTGTGATCGAGATTCCTGGCACCGCTGAAGGCAGCAGGCACCCCCAGGTCACCCCCTTAATCTCAGCAGGGCTGGGGGATGAGGGAGGCACCGCACCTCTGCAGCTCTTCCGATCGCTGCGCCAGCTCTTCTCCAGCCAAAACTGTCTGGTCATCGGATAAAATCTCATTTTCTCCAGAATTTTCGATTTGCAGCAAAATAGGGCATAAGGAGGTACCAGGATAACATGGCAGGCCAGGGTTGTCACAGGCTGGTCCCTAAAGCCAAGGGGGTTGGGTTGGCTGTTTTTATATTTTTTAAGGCACTTGAATGAAGATCCATATTTTTCAGAACTGCTGAGCTCAGCAGGAACTCTGCGGTTGCCAGCATTTCTTGGAACTGGCTTCCTTATTGTGAGGCTCCCTCAATGAGGTGTTTACCCACCTCAGTTTAAGTTGTAATCTCTCTGTTTATTTTAATCAACAGCAAGTTGTAAAACCGTGCACCAGCAAAATGACGGCGCGCCTTCTCCAATGGTGCCTTCCACAAACAGACCAAGTCTGAGTCTGGGCTGCTAGCACAGATGTTCCTAAACGAAAAATAAGCCAGGAACCCAGGACTTTCTCCTCTCTTTCTTACTTAGCTTGTCATCTCCTGAGCTTGCTCAGCCAACACTTCCATCTAGTGGCCTGCTCCACGTGTGCTGGGATGATGGATGTCCTTGGGTGTAACAGAGGATCAGAACCTTCTGCAGAGGGAAAAAGATAATCTTATGGAATAATCAGATTATTTCTCGCTGATGAGGGGGTCTGGATTGTGTCAGGCCAGTTAGCGTTCCCCTTTGAAATGTAGGGCTGATTATCATGTAATTCTGTGCAGCTGCATAGGACTAGCATGCACATTATAAAAGTAATCAGTAGTAAATTACTTCTGAGACAATACTCGATTGCATGTAAATGATTACTTTGGGTAGTCATTTGGAATAGATGAGTTTTGCAAAGTAAGTTTAAACAATCCTAGCGGGGGATTCTGTTCTCCTTAAGGGGACAAACTGCACCGCCAAACAGCCGGCGCAGAGGAGTGAACGCACACGGGTCCATCTGAGCACTGCTCCCGCTCTGCTCCTGGCCCGTGTGCTTTCTGGGATAAATCGCTTAAGCTCTTTGCTTCCCATTCCCTACCTGAACCATGCAGATACTATTCCGGGGGGGAGTCTGTGAGGTAACTACCACGTTACTGGTTTGGATTATTATTTATACCAGCACAGAATGCCCTTTGTGCTTGCTCTCTGATGCCTCACCTGGATCTTGGCATTCGAGGATAGTGAGGGAGAAGTCAGGTACCCTCTCTCCCAGGCTCACCTGAGCAGGTCTGAGACCACAGCTAAGAGGCACTGATTTTTTACCTTTAGAGCTAGGGTTTTATTTTTATGACAGCATTGGAACATTGCCTTAGAGACTGGTGACAGCCAGCATCGCCTGAGGAATGGCTGGAAAACTCCCACAATGCGGTTACATCTGTTTCCCAGCCCCTCTCCTAATCAGCGTCAGTGCTCCCTACATTACTATATGTATTTCAACAGCAGCTAAATTCCCCAATGTGACACCATTCCCCTGGACCACTGTCTCCTCTGCAGGTTGAGAAGCAAGAAAATTAAAGCCTCAAAAGAAAGTGCACGCCAGGGAAATACACCTTGTTCTGCACCTCAGTTAGGCAGTGAGGGAGTAGAGGTGATGGTGGACACTCATGGCACAATCAAGAAGAGAAGTGAGGCTCCTGAAGTCTCTATCCAATACCTTATTTGTTAGGTTATTCTTTCTCCTTCAAACATCTTGCTGTGGGATAAAGCCTCCAGGCAGCTACAAGACAAAGTTTTACTATTATTCTTTCTTTCAGGGCAGAACAGCTCTGCTTAATACATTTTTAAAGACTATATTCATCTAGGAAGACTATCAATAATTAAGAGAAGAAAACAATATTATTATGGAAATTAAGGCCCCTCTGGGTCTTATGGTATTTCCTGATGTCACTGGCATCCCTTCCAGCTCCTGGACAAATAGCACAGAGAGCAAGAGACATTTGTACCCCAGAGGGACCACCCTCTTCAGTCCAGGTGGATGCACAGGCCTGATGCATTAAAGACAAGCTGTCAAGGGATTTTTCACAATTTTTCAGTTTTTCTTTGCTCTTTGCATTAGGGCAGTAAGAAAACCTTCCTCCCTCCTTGCCCTGTCATCACCAGGGTCACTAAAGAGGCACCGGCTGTGATGGACCAGCAGGAATCGCTCCTGCTCTCCCACGGTGGGGCAGCGAGACCTGCCAGGGCTCTGCACACCCCAACACACGGGGCTACATCGCCGGCCATGGTGGTGGAAGTGAATATCCCGCCAGACTTCACGCTTTCAACACACTCTGCAAGTGGTAAATGGCCTGTGCTGGACCTGAGGAACTGGAGGACTGGCCCTTGTCTGTGCGTTTTACAAGAACCACTCGTACAATTAGGGTCACACACAGTCATGCATGCAGATACTGCAGCATATGTGAATATTACTCCAACAGGAGTTAACCCTGACCTAAAGGAGTCCCTGCCATAAAATTGCCGCGGGCAAGATGGGCCCTATCCTTCTGGAGATGTCTGTGCTGCGAGCACCACTGCCTAGCAGACAGACTTCAGCTATTTTGGACACCAGTAGCTGCGTATCCTTGGCAACATGCGAGTTTCCCGGGGCCTGCCTGGAGTGTACTTAGAGCTGACTTCTTTCATTGAGGGCCAAAGTAGTCCCTGGACACACTGGGATGTGCTAGTGACAGCAAAAGGCTACTGCTGCTTTGATGCCCGTAAGTGGAGGTTAAATATAGGGAATGGAGAAATGCCATAGGAGGAAATGGCTTACTTCTCCAAATTTCTTAAAATAAAATAATTTTTTGGACTGAGCAGTACTCATCTAATCTGAGAAGGAAGAAGCTGCTCCCTCTCCCAGTGAAAAACCACCAACAAGCCAGCACCCCACTTCCCGCAGGGATTGTGAGCACCAACAAATGCTGCTTCTTCCCTTCTTTCTTTTGCATGTCCTGATTCCCTCTCCTTTAAAGCAGTGCTGCGATGAGTAGCATATCTTCAGTACATCTGTGGCAGAGTGGCCACCAGAAATGGAATTACCACTCATTGGCTGAGCTGCCATAACCAACTAAGCTCAGGTGTTCCTGGCTCAGTCCAGAAGGGAAATAAAATTTCTTGTCTCAGGAGACCTCCATAAAGTAACTGAGGTACATGAACTCACTTGCCTGTGCCCCTGGAGTCTGCATGGATAAAGAATTTCAGCCTTTTCATACCAGCTCTGCACCTACAGAAACTTTTCCTGGAGTCTGCTCCACACTGGGAGCTACAAATAAGCTCGACAAGTTTTTGGTTGAGCTTTAAATGTGGTTCCTTCCTCTCTAAGCAATCCTAGTAAGGACAGGTGTGTCAAGTCTTAAGACTTTGCTGCCTTCCAGTGGCTCCAGTTTCAGCTCAGGCTTGTTCTCCTGCAGGCAAGCAAGGGTTAATGCTACAATACCACCTTCCCTGGGGTGCACTGGGTCATTATCCCAACGCTCTGTGCTGTATGCTAGGGTGGGTGCTTTATGGTCGATGAGTGGCTTCAGTGCTACTCTCAGTGCCGCTTCATTTATTCGCTATCAGAAAGACAGAGAAACAAATTGTGTGTCAGTGCCTACCTATTCTTTAGGGTTCAACCCAGAGAGGGAAATCAATCACTCAGCCTCTTCTTGAAGCATCCCCGATAAAACACGGGGAGTGAAGTCTGACATTGTGTGTGTGTGTGTGTGTGTGTGTGTGTCAGCATTGCCATTCATCTTCACTCTCCAAATCAACAATTATCTGGAGTCCCCCAGGAGGGAAATGTGCTCCTCTCATAAGCTTGGAGTAATGACTCGGAAGCAGTGGTGTGTAACAGGATCCCCAGTGCTAGGCTTTGCCTGATAACCACATACACTAATAAAATAACCCTGAGTTGGTTCCAATCCTTAACATTCCCTTATTACTATTCTATGGGGCCTGTGTTGGGAAGAGAAACACCACTTGCCTGCAAACTAATATCCAAATGCAAGCCGTGCTTAGCATCTTGCATGGGCCCTCATAAATTCGAGTGAGTTCTCTGGGTCTCTTCCATCTCATTGACCTGACAGGATGATCAGTCCCTGCTACTGTACTGGCTGCGTCCCCTGTCAATAGCCCATGAGGAAAAATTCTACGTTGACATATTCCCTTCCTAATTTCTTGGTCTATAACTTTTTTTACCCTTTCTCACTGCCTAACTCAGACCACTTTGGGGAGCAAAGACCAGTAACCCTTAAGGTTTTTTCTCCAACCACCAGATCTCTTTTTTCTCAGAAGGCCAAAGAAAAAGTTGAAGGAGATCAGCACAAGACATCCATGGAGAACCCTGCAATAAAAATTGCTTGGCTTTGCAATGAGATGGTGCAGTGCACTCAAAGGCATAGATCAAAAGAAGATGCTGAAATAGATACATAAAAAAGAATCAGCTATTAAACTATAGGTTACATCTAACCTAGCTTGACATGGGCACTCCCTTTCAGTACCTTTATGCTCTGTGTGCATGTGCTGGCTCTTGTTTGTGCTTACTTAAAGGGGGAGAGCAGGAGGTTGCCTATTTGTTCTATGTTGTTATTGATATTATTGATTACGAACCCTTCCTGTACATAAGTCTGCTTGCCTCCTTACAGAAGTTATAGCTATTCATGCCAATTTTTAATTATATAGAATCATAGACTCATAAAATCATTTAGGTTGGGAAAAAGCTCTAAGATCATCAAGTCCAACTATAAAAAGATATTAAAAGATGTCTGTCTCTCACCCAGGGGACCTTGACATCGGTTAAAATTGCAGCCTACACATACGAGAACAGCTCCAGAGCATGAAAGCCACAGCACTTATCTTGTGGTCCAAGACACTGTGGATTCTTGTGCCTATGTGAAAATGCATTTGTTTCAGTCAACCCCTGCCTGGGTATGATAACAACAGCAGAAGGCCAGACAAAGACAAGGGTTAAGAAGCAGGCAGAAGCAGAGAAAAGATTGTGGAGAAGGTGGAAGAAAAGAAGGGGGGGGGGGGGGGGGGGGGCAGGGGAATTAAAAATAAGACAAAGAATATATTAACATTTACCTTCTCTCATTTACAGTTCACAAATCTCTCCGCCAAGAAACAGTCACCCCCATTTTTCCTGCCAGGGGACTCAGCATCGAAAGGGGAACCACTTGTTCAGGGTCGGTCCCCAGGCAGGAGGCAGAGCTGCCAGACACACCATCACCTCTTGGGTCCCAGCAGCCCAGACACTGCAGTGGGGAAGCCCTTAGCTTCTGCCACCCCCAGCTGGAACGTGCTCTCCAGGGGGCATGGCTCTGCCAGAGACCCCAGCTCTGGTCCCAAAAGCCCACACAGTGTAAGCCAGGACCATGGTATGGTGCAGAAGAAAGGCATGATGTAGTGGTGCTGGGAGGAAAGGGGGACCTTTGCTCATGGAAACAGGGCAAGTGGCCAAAGCCCAACTTTCCTGACTGTGTGTGACAGTACCAGGGATGCTGGGGGACACCTTCCAAGTATGGCAGGTGATGGGGAGCGAGAGAAGACAGCCTTGTCTTGCCCTGTGCTGCTTTGGCTACAGCTCTCTGTACTATGAAGTTTAATTTTCCATAACTCATGGAGCAGCAGGGAATTTCCACAAGACTGACAGAAAGCTTGCGTTGAGCTAATATTTTAAAAGGGTAAAGGAGACGACCTAGGTAATTATAGGCCTGTCAGGCTGACATCGATCCCAGGTAAAATAATGGAGCAGCTAATAGGGGGAATATAATTCATGCCCATCAGCAGGGGTTTATGGAAAACAGGCCCTGTCAAATGAACTTAATATCTTTCTTTGCCTTGATTACAAGTTTAGTTGATGAAGTCAATGGTGTTGATGCAAAAAACACTAAGATTTTCCAAAGCATTCAACTTGGTACCACACACCAGCTGGATTTAAATCCTAGAACAATACAAAACAAACAGAGTATGTAGTAAATGGATTAAAGTGACTGATGACTCTGAGAATATGATTGAACACAGAAAGCTGTCATCCTGCAGTTGTCTTATGGGTTGGATCCCACAAGGTTAGGTGGGTGGCATGATGGTATTTTACATTCATACCTGTGATTTACTAAAATCAGTCATGCTAAGATTGGAAGGGTAGAAAATTGTAAGGAGAGGTCACTGATACAAACAACTATAATTTCTTGGTGAGCTTGGCAGAAATGAGTATGGCAGAAGTATATGTGTTTCAGTTCAGCCATATGTGAAGTAAACATATCTAGGAAGAGAAAATATAGGTGGTACCTACAGGACGGGGAACAAGCGTGTCTTCAAAAATGAGTATGGACCCCTATTAGTCAAGCACAAATATCCAGTGTGATACTGTCACCAAAACATCTGATAAAACACCTGATCATGGCCACTTCTGAGAGCAGTAAGGAGATATTTCACCTTTTGTTTGAAACTGGTGCAACCACACCAGGAACCCAGACTGCTCAGCTCAAGAAACAGTTTGATGAGTTGGAGATGCTCCAGAGAAGATCTGGGACAATGGTCCCGGGATTTGCAAACCTGCCTTCCAAGGCACAACTCCAAGAACCAAACCGCTTGATTTACCAGAGTGATGGCTGTGGGAGTGATCTGACCACCATTTTTTGGCATCCAACAGAGAGGAAGGCATCAATAGCAAAAGTACCGTTCATTTCAGTGGAGTAGCTACTCGCTGAGTGATACCTGCCTCTGAAGCTGGTCCTTGACACATAACTCTACTCCCAGTATTTATCTCCTGTGTCTGTTGGAAGGGAACACCTATTTGTCCGCTGTGTCAGGACATTGCAACAACAACTAAGATAACAGTTGAGAAGCGTTGCCTCGGTGCCAACTCACTATATAGTTATAGATTTTAGTATTGTGTCTACTCAGCACTGAGCAGACTGCAAAGTTTCCCTTTTGCCCCAAACGGCTTCTTTTGCCTCTGAGGCACTAGGGTGGGCTCAAGATAGCTGGAGACGCTCTCACAAAGCCTTCCTGCTGGGAACACTTAACGTGCACTGCGTAAGTGCATACCCTTTACTGTGGTTTAAGCCACGATACCAAGTTGAGCTAGTACAGATGGCTGTACATTATTAATTGATTGCTCATAGTAATAAATGGCTCCATAGTGTGGACTTGTAATCTTACAAATAAAATCCCTGGCATCTGCACTGACGGTAGGCAGCATGTGGAAATGTTCTGGAGAGAAGTGAGCTCCCAGTCCCTGTGGAATGCAAGTGCCACCCTGCATCCAACTATTTATTCTGTATTTCAATTATGAAGACCTCATCGAATCCTTTGGTGGGGGGGGAATAAGGCTGACCTCTAAGGCCGCTCTGGATGTTCTTATTTGCTTAACATTTCCAAGGTCCAGAAATAGAAAGGGTGGGTGACTAATAGACTTAAGATCTCTGAGGTGAGATGATGCTAGTGACTGAAGAATATGCATTAGCTGGCATCAGCACAGCCAGAAAAAGGAGAAATCCACTTAGAGCTGCTTCTCCTGTAAGATAAGCCCCAGGTTCACAGAGTGAGATGCCTCCTCCCTGCTGCAGTAGTGAATTAAGTTTGTCATTTGTTATTGTGTCTTGCCGGCGTGCAAAATAGCAGCCCTGGGCTGTAATCTCCACTCATCTGAGTCTGCACAGTAATTGCTGGCAGCCATGGAAACCAAACTTCCCACAGTCATTTATAAACTTGACCCTCCTTGCTTCCTTATTGCTGTATTCAGCCAAACCCTTGATGGGGATAAGCGAAGAGAGAGGAAATCATAAACTGCATTTGCAAACTAACGTTTGGCGGCAGAGCATAGAGAACTGGCCAAAAGCCCATCATGCAAGTAGGAGCCTTTCCAATGGCACTGCTAGGCTTTGCAGCAGGCTCCTGGTGAAGAAGACGGAGCGGTGCCATCAGCTCCAGTAAGCTCTGTTAATGACTAACAGGACTTTATCTGCTTTGGATGGGATGTGAGAATGGCCTCCTCACCTCCAGATTCCACCACTGGCTTGCCAGGGACCCTTGGCCATGCTGTCTGACTTGCATTCTGCCTGAGATCCCCCAGTTATAAACAGGATAGCCTATTTCACAGCATCATGATGAAGGTGAAATTATGAAGGCCTCCAAGTAGCTCAGAGATTTGGGCCGTAGAAGGCCAAAGAACTCATGTTGTTATTTTCCTCAAGGGTACAATAAAAATTCTAAAAATATTCCCAGCCCAGCTGAGGCTGGAGGACCGTGACTAGTTGACATCACTTGGAGAACTCAATCCCACTGCTGAGCCCTAAAAAGAGACCCAGGGAGAGCAGTGTCCAAGGGAACCCTCCCACCATGCCTGTCCCTCCACCCCAAGCACCTCCTGGAGCTGTTTCTAGCAGTGAGACTGCATCTTTTCGTCCCCATCTGGTCACAGTCCACTATGAGAAGTTCAGGAGGAATGCAGGGCTTTGCAGGCAGTGAAAGCAGCACAGGTAACTTCCAAGTTTGCTCACTGCCAGCTCAGGAAGATCTGCAGCCAAAACCTGGACGCAGGACACCCCAAATTCAGTGCTTCTCCAAGCCTTCGTTGCTTTGCTGTGGACACTTGGCCACCAGTGTGGCTTGGACTGAGACTGCCAACCTGATCCACATCAACCACCAAATACTCACCACATGCACAACCTTCAGATGGCTGAAGCCAGGTGAGAACTCTGGCATGACTGTAAATTCCACAACTTTGTGGCCATCCAAAAACCTGATCATTTTATAATCACTGTGAAATACCTACCACATCAACAAAAAGCAAAGGATTAGTTGTGTGGAGTTCTGAAAGTTGCTAGATTTTGTCTAGTGTAATTGTTCAAGCATCCTAAGCTGTCACTGACAGCTACTTCACTATTTCACTATTACTGAAAAACACAACATCATTGACCATTGGGACCATCAGGTCACACCACCTGACAAATACCTGATCTAATACAACTCATTCCTACAATCTACTTGTAAGGGTTTCTTCTTTTTTTCCCCCAGTATTTTTTCTATATCAATATTATTAGATCTAAAGCCAAGTCCAAAAGTATGACTATTTCTTCTTAACATGCCGCACCAGGTTATTATATTCTGTCAGGACACGTTAAGACAGGCTGAGTTATGTTAAGAAGTGACACATCTGTAGCAGGTCAGGCATTCAAAGCTGCTCCTTTCTGGCAAGGTGAATTAAGGAGTATACCACCTCATTCAATTTTTTCCTTTGGGAAGATGAAAGCTAATTAAGATATGCTAAGCTTGGTCAATTTTTCTCAAAGACAGACCTCCATAATTATTTGGACCTTATTTAAAAGGAAAAGAATATGCTTTGGTATTATTATTTACCCAAGAACTGTGTGCTAGCCATAAAGTTTGGATCTAGTAGTTAAATTCTGTCATGTTCAGATTTGTTTTGAGCCAAGGTTTTCAGCTTGAGCCTAATGCAAAGCGTTACACCTCTGGGAAGGATTTAGTCTCTTGCTTCTTCTTTAAGTACTGCCTGATGCAACATGCTACTCCTGGTCATAGGAAAGAACAGCAGCTGCACGACACTCCCTTTTCTTGCCCCAAATCCATGTAGCTGTTTCATCTACATCTCCCCGCAACCTCCTTATTTAAATTTCCCATCTGTCTCCATAGTTAAAAAGCCTCCGTGGGCCTTGTAGGAGGTTTTGTACCTCTGTGCTGTACATCACAGACTGGAAATGTTGCAGGAGGGGAGTTCAAGAAGCAGTATTTGCTGTGTCCAGTTGCATCTGCTCAAATTTGGCTTATTAAAACCAGTTGAGTATCAACGTTTCCCATCTGTGTTTTCCCCTGTAAAACTTGCTAGCGGCTAGTTACTAAACTTAGTCATGAGAAATGATGCATGGGGGCATCTGGAAAAAATATCATGTGATCACGTAATTAACAAGTACACCATAATGAACTGGCCTGAAGGGTCAGAATTAAGCTTGGAGGGAGATCTTTAATTCTCGTATTTTCAGCATTCAGGGTGTTTGGCTTAACATGCTGAGTGTATCTTTGGCATGCTTTGTTTTATAGAGAGACAGAGATCTGATCAGGCAAGTCCACTGTCCCTGAAGCTCTTGGTAGTCTAGAGTCCACACATGAGCTGATCTGCTTTAAAGCTGCACACGTGCAAGTGAAACACATGCACCAGAAGTGCTTTCACAACTAGTAGTCTTAGGGGAGGCTAAAGGGACACCATATGAGCAAGCACCCCAGCTCAAGAAACATACTAATAGCACCTTTTTCACAGGTTCCAGACCCACCCAAATCCACCCTGTGACCTAAAGGACATGAGAGGTCAGCAGTGAGGTCCTGTCCGTACCTGGAGTCAGCTCCACTTCAGGTGATCACCAAATCCTTACCTGCAGCACTGCCCACCGCCTGGGTAGGCACTGCTGCCTGTGATTTGCCCTAACGAATTTACTTGGGCTTCAGGTGCAACACTGAACAAAACAGAAAAAGCATACAGCTTTCTCAGCACCCACTTAATTCAGCTGCTGTGATTTCTGTGTATTGACCTGACCTAAATTATTTAACGAGAGAAGTTTATTAGAAGAAGCAGTACATATGCTTGCCCTGTTCTTATTCTTCCCCAGGCATATGCTTATGGTCATGGTTTGTTGGGGTGGTGGGGGGAAAGCTGCTGCTTTTTGTTTGGTTTGGGTTTTTTTTCAGGCTGATGCATTTTGTGATGACTACAAAAGATATTTAATTGGTGAGATGGAAAAAAACCCACTGAAATGTCCCATTGGCTGCAGGGCCAGCTGGCAGGGTGTGGGACCTAGGCAGGCAGGATTGACCCCACTCTTCTCCCCTTCTCAGCCAAGCCCATGAAGGTGCCATCTTGCTGCTGGCCATGCCAGGGCACAGGATGGTTGACACCATGGTGTGGGGAGCTACGGCTGCACTGGTGCTCTGTGGCACATGGGCTGGGTGCAAGTGGGAGGGGGCTGCTGGGACAGAAGAGCAGCAATATCTCCTCCATACAGGAGGAGGGGAGCTGGGGGTCAGCACTGGTGTTATAGGGTCTCAGCCCTGATGATCTGGAGGAACGTCGTCAGCCCCACGGCATCAGGCGCAGACCCTCACAACCACAGGCAGCAAGTACGAGATATGAAATCTTGACATTTTCTCCCAAAACCTCTTCTAGTGGTCTTTCCACCCATCCCAAACCACTATTCCCTTCCCCCAGAGTGCTAGTCATGGCAGGATTGTTGCTTAGCGTAGCATTTGTTAGCTTTACTGCAACTCTCTTTGGAGGATTAGATATTTTACCACCAGTCTTTATGTTGTCAGCTGCTCTATCTAAAAGCGGTGCCTGGGATTTGATTTTTAAAAGCTCTGGTGGCAATGCCTCCATGAGGGTTTGCACATGTGCTGCTTCTGAAGTCCATCTGTTGCCCTCAGCGTAGCTGGGCTGGGCTCCACTGCTGTTCACTCAAAAGGATCAAGAGAAACGAGGGAAGATGTGATGACTCATCTGGACCTGTTCTTCAGCAGGAGGTAGGAAAGATGCAAGTGGGAAACTGCTAGGTATGCTTCCTCCAAAATCTAACTGCACATGGGAAAATGGGCTGGCAGAGCATGGATTGTTATGTCCTGTAGAACTAGCAGGACTAACAGCCCTGGTGCTAGCCAAACACAGAATGATAGAAAACAGGGCTGGAATGGCTCAGACAACATCTTGTCCACCCCATTTCCACAAGGCACCATCTACTGTTTGCCTAGTCAGCTCTTCAAAGCCTCCCACAATAGAGATATTGCTGCTTTCCCAGGCAACCTACTCCACTGCTTTATCTGCCATTACTATCGGGACGTTTTGTCCTAATGCCAAACCTAAATCTCTCTCTGTACAACTTAAGGCCATTATTTCTTTCCCTCATCACAGCAGGCAGGGAAAAAAAAAATTGTATTCCTGTTCTCCTTACTGTGGCTTTTTGTGTGTTTAGAGATCATTGTCATGTCTGCCTTAATTCTCTTGGTTAAGTCCAGTTCTTTCACTCTTTCCTCACCCGCTGTGTTTTCCACCCCCTCTGCTCTCTATCTGACTGTAACGAGTTGGCTCAGACGTCTCTTGGAAGTGTGGTGAAACCACATCCAAAAGAGGACCCAGCAGTCTTCCGACTGGTGGTTGTCCTTCTTGAACCATATACTATTTTCCAGACCCACTTTTCCCATTAGCCATTTCAAATCCTGCTTTTCAGATGTGTGTAGAGCCCCTTCCAGCTCATCCTCATCTGCAGATTTAATAATTCCCTATCCCATCCACCAAGCAAGTAATTAAAACACGGTATTACACGAGATCCAGAGCACCCACTAAATAAACCTTTACAGTTTGACAGCAAATCATTGAAAACTTATCTTTAGATCAGCTTATCCCTTTTCAGCTAGACTATCTTCTAGTTTGTGTGGCTCAATGCCTATAGTAGACTGACATCCTACTCTTGCCACAGTTTGTACAGTCAAAGCAGTAGTAGTGGAGCAACATGAGAGTAACCCTTTCCAAGGGGGTCACTCTAGGTGCACCCTTCGAAGAGGTGGATTTTTCCCTTGCAGGAGCTCTCAGCACAGGAACACGGCTATAGATGGTTGAGCTCTACTTCTAGTAACCGCAGTAAATGAAAGACCAGGCTCCACAGTGTATTTAAGAAGGGAAAGCTTTCTGGAGCCATTAAGTTACTAACATCCATGTACGTAGACCTGAAAGAAAGGTGCTGAATTGATGGATGTACTTGTCGTATTTATGGTTTGTAGCAGGGTGATGAATGTGCTTTGTGGTTTATAATGCGATGCTCATTTAACTCTCCTTTTTAAGATCAGGTTGATTTATAGAAGCCAGCATTACTATTGCGTTTCAGTAGGGTGACAGGGATAATACTATAGCGCAGAGGTTTGTCAATTAGTCTTGTATGACAAAGCCAGGCTCCAAACAGAGGCCTCTGATTGGGAAGATTTAACCCTGGCAAAAATGGATTCCTTTTAAAGACATCTCTGGTGCTGGACTGACCCACTGATTTACATCCTCACCCAGCATTTTGTGGAAGCCTTAATTTATGGGGCTAAAACTTCGTCTGTCTCAGTGAGTCAAGCCGCAAAGGTGTGCTCCAGCATACAGCGCATCCGCGGCCGCTGCTGACCACCGTAACAGATGTCAGGTCTTGCAACCCAGCTGTAGACAGCACACCTCAGCACAGTCCCTGCCCTACTTTTCCAATGATGGCTAATGGTTTGGAGTACATTCATTGTTATTATCCATGGAGAAGCACTTGATTTTCTGAAGTCAGGGGGTCAGCATGCACTAGAAAGGGAGGGATGCAAAATCCTGTAATAGTACTAATGAGAGCTTTGATTTACCAGCCTTAACACACATCAGCATCCGTGCTTTCAACCTCTGCCCAGCCATGGACTCTCTTCTGACTCTTTTAGCAAGTTTCATCCTCCCATCAGCCTCATCTTTCCCCTCTTTTTAAAGCTAATGGAAGTACTTGCTCACACAAGTAATTAGCACTTGGACAGTGCTCTCAAACCACCACGCATGTATGAATTTTAAGCTTTTTCACCCTGGTAGGGAAAATGGCAGAAAAATAAGCTTACATGTAACACAAAATAACATTATACTATTTCTGGTAGGATCTTCCATATTCATTTAGCTCAAAATGCTTTGCAATGTTACTGGAAATGCAGTTAGTTACCAAGCTAAATATAGCAAAACATCAGAGGTGGAGGCAAGAAATTTAGAAAAGTGAAAATGTGTGCAGACAGAGAAGCCAAGGTGTCCCATTTAAATCAGCCAACATACCTAGTTATTCTTCGTTTGCTTTCTCAAACTCTTTGGACTATGTTTACTGCTGCAGCTTTTATGACGGCTTCCCTTTGGGAGTCCATTACACTCTCGATTTAGTGCCTGGGACAGAGACATTTTAAGCAACGGGATTGTGTGAGAAACAAAGAACTGGGTGCACAGCTGCCTGCTGCTGGATGGGGGGGTCCAGAGGTCAGGCTGCAGGAGTGCAAAGCAGGGGCAGCTTCGTTTTGGGAAGGGAGGGAGCAGAGGTGGCCAGAGCTGCTGTCAGGGATGGGGACGGAGAGGCGTCTGCTGATGGGACAGAGCTGGTACGGGGCTGGTGGCATAAAGATGTGGTCGGGTTTGGGGAGGAACCTCATCTCTTGGCTCAAACAAAACCAAACTCTTGTGATTTGGGATGTTTTTGAAGGCTGGTGGGAGCACCTCAGTTCCAGCACCTCCTGAGATAGTGCCGGAAAAATGCCTCCTATCAGTGGAAAATGCTCACAATAAAGCATCTGTTAGCGGTGATGTGGCAGTCAGGCTCTGTCACAAGAAAGGCCACAGACAGCCTATATATTGCTCTGATGTGGGTCTCCTGCTGGTTAGTTCTCACTGCTATTTTTAGGCTGAGGCACTTTATGCCTTCAACTTTCCCCTTTTTCTTTTTCTTTTTTTTTTTTTTTCCCCCACCATCAAATGGCCATGAACTCTCTCACAGTCGGCAGAAATTTGTATCCTTCAGCAGTAATAGATCCGTCAAGAATAGGCTGACATAACTGAATGCAGAAATGCATATTTGAGATGCTGTTCATTTTAATAAACTACACTGCATGAATGGAATAGATATTGAATTTAACACATACTGGCATGAAATAATTCTTACTAAGTGGTGTCTGGAGTCAGTTTTCAATCTAATTTCGCCTTTGTAGATTTTGTTATAAATAGATTTTATAAAGATCAGCAAATTAATTTTTTTAGCATGTAGCAGGTTTTCCCTATGATGAAGAGGACAAGTCCGGTTAAGCATCCACCCGTACACTTAAGGGACTGAGATTGTTTGTTGGCCCCAATAAGCTGAAACTCATCTGAATGCACCTCATCAGAGAAAAAATCGAATTTTTCAGAGGTCCAGCAGGCTTTTGGAAAGCTAAGGCTTGTGTCAAGGTTAATTAGGAGATAACTTTGGAAGAGCACCAAGGTAGCTGGCCCGACAAGGAAGAGAGTGCCGTCGGGCTGGCCCTCACCCAGCCCTGCTGAGGCTCCAAGAGGCTGGATGCAGTCGGGCAGGCTCCATCGCATGCTCTGGGGCGAGCTGGTGAGACGGATGGCTTTGCTAAGGTGGCAGGCAGCTCTCCACAGCAACCCCTCTCAACGCTTCTGCCCTTTCTCCCCACTGCACCCTTCAAAATGGGGCTCCAGCAGGAGGGTAAGACCTCCAAAAAGACATGGTTTCTTTCTCCAGATATGATTATTATTATTATTATTCAAGCTATGAAGTGTACAGTTAAAAAGCCAAGAGGAACATCATGATTATCCAGCCTGCCTGCGACAGGCAGTGGGAACAGAGGTGGCGTTTGTCCTCATCATCAGCCTTCGGAGAGGACAGAAGAGATGCTGTCCTCGGGCACTCAGCCTGTGCGCAGATGAACGTTTGGTGGATATTTCCTATTAAAACAAATAGGAGGACGACAATAATATGTCACAGTCATTAAAAAAAGATATTGATTTCCCCAAAGGC
The DNA here is from genome assembly GCF_000737465.1 of Haliaeetus leucocephalus. Taxonomy (NCBI): domain Eukaryota; kingdom Metazoa; phylum Chordata; class Aves; order Accipitriformes; family Accipitridae; genus Haliaeetus; species Haliaeetus leucocephalus. The sequence continues at coordinate 2,088,692 of NW_010972537.1, forward strand.
TTTACTACAGGACTTCAGCCCAGAGTAGCTTACACCTTATGCCACATGGCTGTCATCTGTCATTTCACCCCCTCGTTGGAGGAGACCTGACTGAGCAAGCCCCTCTTTCTGACTGCTGCTTTCACAACGAAATCTGAGCCAGCCTTTTTCTCCCTGACAACATGCTGAATTCAGCCCAGCCTCTTAGCAGCTAGAGCTATTGCCATCTGATGGATGGTTGGTCTCAGTCCAGTTCCTTGCTGGAGGAAAAAACCAGCACACCTCACCAGGTTCTGGCAGAGCCCCCAGCATGGAGCAGTGTGGGGGGCACCCCATCATCCCCTGAAAGCTGTACCTCTACGTCGAGGCCACGGCACGGATGCATTGCCCCACGATACGTCCCTGGAGAGGGCCAAGCACACTCCAGCTCTGCCCACCAGCAGATACCTCCAGCTGCCTCTTCCCATGAAGAATATGGACACCTTGGGCTTAATCCACAGGTCGTGGGACTTAACCTTCCAGTCAAGGCAAAGCCTTGACAGGTCTGAGCAGACTCGAGTGGAAAAAGGACTCTCCGCTGCTCCAAGTTCTTGCAGCTCCAAACCAACCACAGAGCTGTGGTGAGTAGCAGAGACCAAGCTGCAGGCATGTTGTCACATAACTCCTGTACAGACTGTTTATTGCCTGCTTGATGCCAGTCCTTGTCAGCATCAATATCCCAGTTTCTCTTGCTACAAACAAAGGTTAAGTGAGCCCAATTAGTCTAGTAAGGTAATATCAATAATGCTACTAATTACAGCAATTGCATTATGGATCATTAGTTAGTGATTATGACTTTGTCAAGTGCTTGGCAATTTTATGCAAGAATCACTCACAATGTGTCATAGAAAAGAAATATCTTCTTGGCATTGTTAGTTTCCAGTCTGTATAAATGATCTTAAAAGTTCGGGTGAAGACTGCCAGAAGCTTCTTAGGAAAAGAGATGTCTGTCTAGTATTTGCAGTTCCACAACACAAAACATGAAGAGGGTGATGGTAAGTGGGGGTGGAGGGCTCCTACCATATGCAAATGAAAATTAATTGAGTCCTGAAGAGTTTAAGAAAACAGGATCTCATACAAATAAAATGGCCCCAGTTTGTGTGAGGTATTGACACATTTTTCTAATAAGAGGCATTATTATCCCTACTGCCTCCCTGGAGAGTCTTGGCATGTCTTATTTTATTTGAATAAATAATTAATTTAGTTTAATTAAGATCATCCAACAGCCTGGAGACAGGTTTTACTAATTCAAGATTCGGGGGGGGGTTCTAAGTATGTAGATGGTAACCACGGAGACTGATTTTTTTTTTAAATTAAATTGGAGGTGGTTGAAAGCTCTCTCCATCCAGAATTTTCCTCTGCCTGTAGCTCTGCTGTCACAGCAGTGGCGACCAAAGACACTATGTTCCAGAACACAAACGGAGGGAACCCTCGCTGTCACCCCTTCTTTGGTCACAAACAAGTGAGCTCCAAGTGTCTAGATCACATTGAGGAACTTTTTGCTGACTTAACAGCTTTTCCAGGGCTTTTCCCAAGACCCTCTCCACCTGATCATAACCCACTTTTTCAAACCCTTGCTTAGGTGAGTACTAAAATCATTCCAACCCAACTTTCATGAAAAATAAAAGAAAACTTGAATTTAAAGGCAAAGAAGAGGCCATTAAGATCCACTAATCTCACTCTTGCACATGACAGACCATAAATTTCACCCTCCACTTCTTGCACCAATATGTAGTAGGATTAAAATGCCTCTTCTAGAAAAGGTCCTTGTCTGGATGATGATAAGCTTCCTCAGCTCATCATCCCACTAACAACTTCAAGGACTCTTTAGAATTTTGAAGGCTCTTATGAAGGTCTGGAAGCCTTATGAAGCTAGAGTAAACAGCTGGAAGCTAGATTTATCCACAGACAACCCCAGGGTGCTGGAATATTCCTGGAACATGTAGGTATCTTGTCTACACAAGTCTTGACCTCTACCTTGTGCTCTTCACTGTCCTTCTGGACCTGCCGTAGGAGTCAAAGTGGCAAAATAACCAAGGTGAAAGTTCAACACCAAGAATGCTATAACCTACCATTACTCATGAGATTTTCAGAAAAGGGGAAAAATCTTTCTTGACAGTTCCAGCCTTAAGAGTGAAATTTATGGCTAAACCTTTGCCAAGCTGCATGGCTAGACAAGTGGTTCAAAAAGTAAGTAAAATCCAGGGACCTCAAAGAACATGAGATGGTAAATCTGAGATGAACATGACTGTAGAAAAGTGGTACCCAGAAAATGCAACACCCCAGACCAATTTCTGCTACTTTCTGTCAAAACGAATCTGAATAGACACCGGCACTCTGTTAGCTATAAAGCTGTAATACAAGCAATGATATATTTGCACTGCTTCTGTTGGGGTTAGAGCAAGCCAAAGCAGTAGGTGTGAAATCCAGCTCCTCACATGTGTTGAACACCACAATGAAAACTGAGAAGACAAGGGCTTGACCTCATTTACCACTGCATAACCCCTCCGACTTAGGAAGATGGCTCAGGCAAAGCTGAAAGCAATATTCCGTCCATAATCACGTGAGATATTTAACAGACAAAGCAGATGCTTAGTAAGATTTTAAATGACTCATTGGAGGAAACCTTAAGCAACAGACAAGATATACACAAGCACATTAAACAGGACAGCATCTTGTTTTTTCCTGTTCCCTTTTTAATGTACAAGCAAGCAACCAAAGAGAAAAAAAATCCTTAAACTATTGTAATAAGGTAGCTCCTGTCTACATCATAGGAATACCAGCTGGAAAAAGACAGATAATTCACCTCCATTTTCATTTGACAGGATCAGAAGAATTGTGATGGTGTGCAACTTTGGGTCACAAGAGTAAAATCTGCACTGTTTGTTCTCCACGGTCAGCATTGATTTACCTTCACTTGAACTGAGAGGTTATTTAAGCAGTAATTTCAGCTTCCTGCAACTCAAAAGCAATAAATGGATTCTCTCGTGCATTTGAGACATTTTTACTAAGCACATTCATGGGGAGACAACTGTTGATTATACTCCAAAGGCATCTGAAATAATAATTATGATAACAAAATGTCACAAGAAAAGCATGCCTCCTAATGACTTTCTAGCACACCTGCTACTTGTTTCTCTTTTATCTCCCTGACGTGCTCATAAATATCCACCTTCCTCCTCTTCCTTCTTAGGGCTCCAGGAAGAGAGGTGGCAGGGTGGGGAGAAGGGAGTGAGGTGCAGGCAGCGAGGCTGTTCATGACACCCCTGGTGACTGGCCCTTGTCACTCATTACTGTGTGTTGAGCAACTTCATGGCAATGGGAGGTGCTGTTGTACAAAAGCATTGGGAGTTCATTCTTTTTTCCCATGACACCACTTGGCCTGTCCTGAAGACCCTGCATCCAGTACATTGCTTGGTTGTGCTTTAAGTGGTCCAAGAAGCCCAGTCCAGATTTGAAGTCACTGTTTTCCCCTGCCTTCAAGGATACAGCAGGGACCACAGCCTAGTCCTGTGCATCAACATGTCCAAGTCCATGACAGGTGTCTGGAGAGCACTGTTACCTACCAGTTGCTTTGTGGTTCGTGCAACCTGATTTCTGCCGGTCCCATTGCCAGGGGACATGGGAGGGCTCATCTACATGGTCCATGAGCATGCACCAAGGAGACATGGCACCAAAAATTCCCATCCAAGCAATAGGGACATGTTTTAGTGGGGGACTTGGTAGTGTTAGGTTAACAGTTGGACACGGTGATCTTAAGGGTCTTTTCCAACCTATATGACTTTATGATTCTACAATACAGCCCAAGGCACAAGGAGCAGCCTTTATGCAGGCAGGGACAGACCCTTGCTAGCTGGGCTGCACCGCTTCCACGACCTAACCCCCGGAGACACTTTGTGCTACACAGATGTAGGGAGCTCAAATAAATGCTGGATCTGAGAGAAGGAAAGAGACTCTCTTCACTCCACTGCACACTTTATGCACACCCCACTACCACCATCAGGCACAACAGTGTCTGAGCACTGCACAAGTGTAGGATCCCCTTCCACCTACTCCCTCTAGTCCAAAAACTATGCCTTTCTCCAGGAAAGTCAAAATGTGCCTCATGTAGCTGAGACAGGGCTGTGAAAATTCACAGAGTTGCCATTCCGTCTCCAGCACCAGGACTATGCACCACACCACTAAAGGAGGAGGTGCAGCTGACTGATTCTTGCTTCCTCAGTGCATTCATTCCTGAGCAAAGCATCCCTTGCTCATACTGCACTAGAACTAGTTCCCTGGCTAAATAAAACACTGCAGGCTGCAGAGCTGTCATTTTGGCACTGCTCACCAGCACTAAATTCAATTTTGAAAAGGAGAAAACAAAAGGGAAGAACATATCTGTTGGTTCTTGGCATTAATCAGTGAAAATTACTTCACTTCAGTGGCACCAAATGAATGTAACGGTGATTGAAATGCAATGGCCAGCAGGCTGACCACCTCAAACTCAATAGCAATATAGTCTTTGTGCCAATTTAAGAATTATTTGTATTTTTCTCGGGGGTTTTTCATATGTATAATTACATTTGCATATAAGACCTCCATAATATGCCAAGCCAACAGCTCTCAAGACCGCAGTCCTCTGTTTTTAAACAAAACAGATTCAATCCAAGGAACAGATGCTGCCCTCTCAGGGAGTCTCATCCTGTCCATCAGAGATGCTGCTACTCTAGATTGTGATATAGTTACTGACCAGCACTAGTACAGGTGCTAGGGTAGTTCAAGCAAAGACGTTTATCCCCATGTTTGTATTTTACCACCTCTGGCCTTTAATCAGGAGCAACCAGCCTATGGTTCTTAAGCCAAGACTCAAAAGTAATTCAAGTCCAGCTCAAATGTAGGATCTATCCCACAACAGAGGCATGCCAGTGCAGGAGCTGCAGGTAATCCATATCCCCAGCTGTGATGGAAAGTGGATTAAACCACTATAGCCCCATCCTTGTGTCTGAGTTAGACCAGTCCCCTCTCATCGTGCAGAAATAGGACTCCTGGCCAGGCTTTGTCAATCCCTGCCTGTAAACATCTTCTAGCATTTCTCTCAGGTTTGGCTCAGTTGTCTGCTGACTCTTGGCCAGAGAAAGATGTTGACATGATTTTGTAGGGTCAGGAAAACTGGACACATCTATACCATAGGTAGTATTAAGTGGCCAGAAGTATTCCTAAAGAAGAAGGTCCCTTGGAGGCAAGGAAACTGCCCGGTCACCTGTCCTGCCTAGCTCTTGGCCACAGTGTCAAAACTGCTCATACATGAGATGCTAGTGTTTCTTTCCGCGACTAAAGAGTCCACAAAGCACAGAACCCAAACACAGAGGTCTTCATGTAGCCCAGCCTGTGACGAAGAGCAGTGCTGGCCTCACCAGGTCACTGGTTCCTCTCCTTCGCGCCCATTCGGCTGCAGCCTTTGGGGACTTGATCCAGCACAGCTCACTGGTTCACACCAAGCCAGCCTGGGCCAAGTCACCTCTTCTCAGAACAGAGCTGGGTGTAGCATGAATGCTGTGTCTAAAATCAGGAAACAAGGACCCAAGGGCTGACCAGCGTGACTACCGATGCAACAGTCTCCTTTCATAAAAACTTACCGATAAGTGCAACTGGCTCTTGGTCACCTCCAGTCTCCCCTGGATTTGAGCCATGAGACTGTTTTGGTTTTCATTCTTAATTCCCCAAACCCAACCTATCTTGCAGTGAATCTGCTTTTGAGATTTCTTGCTTGGCAGAATGAGAAAACTGGCTTGTTAAAATGTCCAGATGGGGAGGGCTAACTGCACTGAGCATCTCCTGTATCTGTAATTCAGGCACAGAACGGAGGGTGCAACCACAGGGCATGGCAAAGCATGCTGATTATTCTGTCAGGAACTACTTAAGCTGGCAAATTTTAAGCTCTTACTTCTGATCATGAAATGCCTGCAAACACATCAAGATTTTAGCACCTGCACTCATTATTCAGAATTATTTGATGAGCGTTTTGTGCAAACATGTTTAACTGCACGTGAATCATCCACAAATCATTTGGTGTGACCTTCATTCAAGAATACAACATTCACAGACTGCCAAGGGACCTGTCAACCACACCACTCTTTTTTTTAGCCTTGATTTCTTCAGGCTGAAAAGGGGGAACCATTCCCAGGAAGAAGGATCAGAGGAGAAGACAAGCGTATGCCCTCAGATTGTGAAGGCAGGGTAAAAATTTAGAAATATTTTCATCCCTTCCTGACTAAAGGATCAAGAGAGGCGTAAGGCTGATCAATGGGCTGTTTGGAAAACTTTGCCTCCCAATTTTCTCCTCTTGGTCTCAAAAAGTAATTGCACTTGCATACATGAGGGTGATCTTCTTTGCAGTCGAATATCTCTTTCTCTTTGCCTTTCATATCTACTAATTGCTTTAGCTCTGGGGTTCTGGCTAGAGGTATTAAATGGCCTGCAGTGTCATGCAGTCCTCTTTGTAACACAGCTCCCACAGATGCACCCACTCTCCTCCCCTCTATTTGCCTTTTTGAATTTTGCTCTCTTTCTCCTGCAGCCAGGAAAGGAGGAAAGAACCACCTGTGACAGACGCCAGTGATATTGCTTGATAAAAGGTGCTCCTACACCATAGTGATGGGTGAGAGAAACCTGGAGAAAATCGAATTTGACTGACAGCATCAGTGCTGGATCTTTCACCTGGGGTACTGGCATGATAGTGCTAAAGGTCCCATCTCTAACACAATAATATTTCATATACCTGCCAAGCACGCTGATTTGAATGTATTCATCTCCCACTTTCTGTCACCACCTATCATGGTTCATCACAGTCACTGTTGCATTATTAATAATCCTTCCTCTGTGTGTATGGGTATGTTTGTAGCCCAGATGGAAAAGAGCTCCACCTGATCAACAGCAATCTCAGTGGAGGGCACCGTCTGGGGATTTGGGAAAAATTCACAAAAAGTCTGCCCTGCTATGTCAGTTTGAGGAACAGTCTACTGCTAGTTAAAGCGTCCTATCCAGCTGGCCATGCACAATACAAGTGAAGGATGAGGTGACAGGGAAGAGAACAAGGGTTTACACATTTAAATGGCACTTGTCGGGAAGCTATCCTGTTAAGATCAGTATGTGAAGAGTGTGTGGTTGAATGGGGATTTTACCCCAAAACTCTGCAGAAAACCAGACAGATAACAGCTTTCCCCTGCCAAAGTGGTCACTGGGAGGACATCATGCAACATTTTAGTGAGCTGTCAGGATTGTCAATAGGATGACATTATCCCATGATTTCTGACTAGTGAGGTGGGAAAACTTATGTCTGGTGGCAGAGCAGAGCAATAAAGTACTTCAGCCATTAGTCATGGCTGCTGTCGGAAAAACAAGACTAGCCAGAAGACCATCAGCATGAAAAGAAATGTTAGGGGCACTGACACATAATCCCTACTTCAGAAAATACTGGGAAAGAGCATTAAGAGCCCTGTGTATCCCTTAACACTGGAAATGGCTGTTGGCTCTCTAGGACACAGGGACGTGACCACTGATGTTTCCAGTGAAGACTCACATGCTAATAAACTTCTCTAACCCGTGTTTTGCCAGAAGACAAGCTCTCTTTCAAAGAACCATACATGTTCCATCACCATCTTCCTTTGAAGACAGAATTGCAAACAAAACTGAATCGCAGCTCCCAAAAGTGAAAGCCCAGCCCACGTTTTACTCTGCATGAGGTATCTATGGCACATTAGAAGGCTGTAATTTTATCTTTAGGGCCCAGCTGTCAAAACGGCAGGTTCTTCATCCTTGGCAGAATTGCCCCGGGACTCACATCACAGCAGATTTGCAGCTTTACCTCTCCTTTGTTCACTATTTTCCCAAGCAGAAGGAGTTTCATGGCCAATGAATAATGGAACCATCGCTTTCCAAAGAACAAAACATGATGGTTGCTACCTTGCTTAAGAAAAGACAAGGCCAAGATAAATGTGAGAGCTGAATCCACGCTTCAGCTCTCAACCCAGATCCCAGTTACTCTGGAGAGTGCTCCAGAGCCACGTGCTGGGCTTGGCATGTATTTATTTCTTTGACAGAGGACTCATCTCACCAGTCTGACAGTAACGTCTGATTCTCACCAGTGCTTCGCAAACCAGCATGTACGTCACCACCATCCCTCCCATCCGTGCCTTGGGGTATTTCCCATTCTGCGCCCACCCTTCCACCCTCGCTCTTCGGCTGCCGAAACACGGCTCCGCTGCCCCTGCAGCCATCCTCCGCACTGGCAGCACGCCGCAGCGCGAGCTCGGCAGCGGGGGAACCCAGCGCTGGTGTCCCTCGTGTTGTTGCAGCACCCTGTCCCTGATGCATCAGAGGAAAGGCAAGAGAAGAGTCACTGGATAAATAATAGTGCTCAAGATAACTGTGGACTCTGGCAAATAAGCCCTGCCTGGTTAAAGAAGGGTGTCCCTTGCCACCCCCCTCACGGCTCTGCTGGAGCTGACAGCCCTGAGGCACAGGGTGCACCCATTCATGGCGTAGGGCAGCCGTGAAGGTGAGTTTTTGTTAAGATCCCATCCCAGGAATGAGAGAAGATGAATTGAGGCTCGCGTTCCCTTCAAATACCTCCACACAGAGGCAGAAACCCATCACAAAAAAGCGGTGCGCAGGGGTGGGCATGTTTAAACTCACTCCAGCTGCCTGCCATGCTCTGAAGGAGATGTCCATCCTGCCTCAGAAGCAGGATTTCTGAGGTTTTGCCCCCAAGCATGTGATTCTATACCTGCCCTTTTTGCTTTACCTCAGGTAGCCACAAATGTTGTAAGGGGCTGTGAAATTAGGCTGGCCTCTTTAAAATCCGGCCACAGCCTTTACCTCTACAACCTCTGGCAGAGGGACAATAAATTCCATGGATAAACTACATGCAGTATTTTTTAAAGAAAAAAGATTTCTTTTGATCAGCTCTAAAGCTGCTGCCCTTTAATTTCAGTGAGTGACCCCTTGTTCCCATGTCGTGGGACAGAGTTTAAAAAAAAAAAAAGAAAATAAAGAAAGAAAGGAGCAATCAATTTCACTTTCCATCTTTAATCATTGTGAATGTTTCAGACAAGTCTCCCTCTAACTAGTCATCATTTCTGGCTAAAGTGTCTCTGCGATCTCTCATCATCTATAAATTCAGTGACACTTCTATCTTCATTGACCTTCTCTGGACCTTTCAATATCTCCTACATTTTTCTTCACCTGACAAACAACAATTTCTGACCCACCATCGGCTCAATCTTTCCTGTCCTCCTCTGGAAGGGAGCCGGCTGCATTATTCAGCCAGTCCCTGACTATTGCTTCCTTTCTGCTTATTTAAAAGTAGATACTAGAGTCCCTGTTTTCAAAGCAAAGTCCTTTGTTTTAGGCAGATTGTCAGTGCAAGAACAAGTTTATAAAATCTCTAAAAAAAAAGAAAAAACAGGAAAAAGTTTTCAAAAAGTGAGTTATTCCCTCATTTCTACTACTAACATACATGCAGAGCGGCAACCTGATATTGCTGTTGACAAGCCTGGAGAGAACAACAGGAGCACTTTTCATTGCTATGGCATCAACTTGCTTTGGAAGCTGCTCATAGTTTAGCTCTTTTGAGCTTATTTGCCCTTAAAGGAAGCTGTAGGTTTTGGGTTGGGCACAATATGGGTCATAGAAAACACAGTATCTGTTGCCGGCAGAGATTGTAAGCACATTGCTCTGTGTATTCTTATGCCTTATCGTCCCTCTCTATAAAATAGTCAACGATGCTGTTGACCTGCTTTGGAAAAACATTGATGGCTGCTAATGAAAAGCTTGAGGAAAGAGCTGGCTGTTATCTCACTGGCTTTCCCTTAGCTTTGGACCGAGGGGCATATGGAAGAGCCACATCTCCAGAATATTACATCTTCCAGAAGCCCAGCCTTCTCCCTCTTCTCCCCAGGATTCATTCAGCAACAAAACATTTCATGTTGCAGACACTAAAATGTCAGTGCTGGCTGTGGAGATGGCACCTACTGAAACCCATCGGCGTCACTCGTACACCACAGCTGCTTTTGCAGGCTGTCTGCAAAGTTGCTCAGTGCTGCAACGCTAGACTTGCTTTCTTTTGAAATTTGCTGCAGAGCCCTGGGAGCAAGGCACTTACTTATTTTTTTTCCACAAAACCTGAGATGCTGAAAAGCAGCTAGAGGCTTCTGTCAATCCTTCCCCTCCATCTCCTCGCTACGGCTTCCTGCTTCCCACAATACTACTGTACTAACACGCAAATTAACCCGGCTTAACTAGTTTCTGCTGCCAGCCCTCCACAGGACAGGTCTCAGTGCAGGGATGAAATGAGAAAAGAAAGTTTCTTTGGTATGCCTGACACTCGGAAAAGTGGCTGAAAGCAATGATTATCAGGTGTTGTGATGGCAAAGGCCAGGAACAGTGACGTCCTGGAAATCCAGTGCCATACCCTTTTCATTCTGTGAACCACTGACCTTGAGTAGAAAATAATCTGCTATTGAGCAACATTACGACGGAGTACATGCAACGTGGGCACCTCTGCTGATATTTGCCTGTCTTTGTTTTACTATTTATATCTGTAATTGTCCTGGAGAGAGAAATTAATTACAGCCTGTCTCCCTATCCAGAGATTCTGTTCATATTACAAACCCCCGAAAGCGCAACTCAAGCACTTTCTGATTATCAGTGAAACTCTCAAACTGGAATACAAGCTTCTTAATTAATTTCTCCCTCTTTTTGAGTGATTTCACGATGTTTACAAAAAAAAAAAAAAAACCACAGAGAAGATGAAGAAGAAAGCAGCAGTGAGAGATCGAGAGCAGAAAACAATTTTCTTCCATTTAAAAGATAATTGCAGGGGAGAAGCTGGAGGTAGATGCTGGCAGGAGATTTCAAGCATCATGTGTGGCATTTCTCCTTCTCTAGAACAATAATGGAAGTTGGACTATAAAAACTGAGCATCCCATTTGCACGGTCCTTCACTTCCCCAAGGCTCTCAGGGTGTTTTAGTCCATCTTCCATTTGCTGAAAAATCAGACATTTTGATCCAGATTTTCTAAGGAAACAGGATTCACACAACTACGCTCTTTATGCAGAGGTGTTAATGCACATGTGTCTGCCCGTTCAGTTGTTTGCCTTTCCTTCCCTCACTCCCTTGAGCTCACTGTACAATTTTAGCTGAATTTCGCTGGCATGACAGGCATAAATGAACGTTTTCATTTTAAAAAAGGAGGATGTCCGGGTAGAGGACAAAGTCTCTGTGTCCCAAATGATGGAAAGTCTACAGGCTGAACTCACAGCTTATTAGACTCAAGACAGCCCACATGGATGAGAAGCCTTATAAATGCCCCAACCACAAGAAAGATTTCAATTGGACTGACAATCAACCGTGAGACAAAAATGTATTGAAACCAGGCCTCATTAGTTCCATTCATCATCAACTATTCACTTCTTTCCTCCTGTGTCTCTTACAGGCTCCCAGCAGGTTTTCACCACCTCTTGGGCCATCAGCAGCGTCCCCTCTGGGCACTGACCCCACTCCCTCTTTTCTGTCCGTAACAAGGAATGGGGATGGGGAAGGAGATAATTGCCACTTCTGCCCCCACCACGTCCACTTGCACCTCTGGCTACTTAGGCAGAGCAGAAGCTGTTTTCCGTTTTTTTCTTGTAATGATATAAATAGAGGAAACTATTCTTTGCTCCCACCTTCCTTTAAACTGCCCGTAAGGGAGAGGATAATTGTTTTCTTTGCAACTACTACCTCACAGGTGACTTCCCTCTTACCAGGTTACTACTAATCTGCTAATCCACTGCCACTCACAAGGACGAAACCTTGTCAAGACCCAAGGACAGCGATGGAGATCATCAAGGGCCATTTGTGGACCGCACAGCCAGCACGGGGGCAGGGGAGCACCACCACCAAAACTCGAGCACACACAGCTGGGGATGCTGGCAAAGGCAGCAGTCCTTGATCCGCACTTGACCATCAAGGTTGTGGATGGGAGGCAACACAGCAAAGGCAGTGCCAACAGCCAGGGGAACCTGCTTACGGCTGCTGGGCTGGCTAAGTAGGTTAGTTTAAGCTGTATCACTATCTCTTGCTGGAGGGTTCACCACTTGACTGCTTGCTTTGGAGGGGAAGCGTGCGATGGAGTGCCTCCTAAGGGGTTCCTGTACAAAGCCCCTGCTCAGCACTCAGATAAGCAGCTTGTATCTGAAGGCAGTGTTTCTTTCTGAGTTAATTCCTCTCCCTTAGAGGTTACGGAGGGATTTGAGCAGTTCATTCTCTGAAGAAAGCGAGGAGGATTCTCTCCCCATGGCGATACATGTGGGAACCCCGAAGGAGACTGGGTGCTTCCTATCATGCCCCTGTCTGATCTTTAAGTCAGCGAGAGCTGTGCAGCTACAGCTAAGGGAAATTCAGCCACCAGTTTTGGAAGGGAGGGCCAAGCTCACTGTTAATTAAAGTAGGAAGGGTAATTGTTTCTGTTCAGATAGTGTAGATAGGACCCCACATGAGATCATGGCCTCGCTGGAAGGTGGATTAGGAAGAAAACAAACAAGCATGTTGGGAAGACCATTTGGGAAAAGCAAAGATTGCTCACTACCAGCATTTCCTAGCAGACTGTCTACAGAGTAGGTCAAGAGACCCACAGGCATGTCAGAAGAAACCAGATGCATCAGTATTATAAGCCATCTCCTTAGTTGGTGGAAAACTCATTGGATCTGCACTTGTTAACCTTGCTTTCTGACGGAAACAAGGCTAATAAAAAAGGCTAACAAAACCATCAAGTTCCAGTCCCCCTGCCTTCACATGAGTGACTTCTGAACAGGCTGATTGTGATACCAGCCAGGTTGGACAAAAAGCGTCAGAGACTGTTATGTCCCAACAAGTCAGTGAACAAAAGCTGTCTGAGTGGTGGAGAGAGACTCTTGAATAGCACAGCTGAAAAAAAGCTTTCAAGAGTGAGCTCAGCTCTCACAGAGATGAGAGGATCCATAAGGAAGAGACACCTGAGGACACCCCGACCATAAGACCTTGAGATGGCACTTATCACCCCACAAAGCACAACCCCCAAGGACAACGTGCTGCGTTGGTGCTCGCACCTCCTGGTGCCTTTCCTCCTGCCCGGTCCCTTCTGTCCCCTGCCTCCTGGAGACCCCTCCTTTGAGCACAGGGACAAAGTCTCAGCACGTGCCCATCCGTGCCACCCTGCTGAACCTAGAGGAAAAACTGCATAAAAGAAGGAGAAAGAAAGGAGAAGAGGAAGGGTAGGAGGCAGCTACTCAGAAAAACTAGATGAGACCCAGAAGGCCCACTTGACAGCTACTGAAAAGGAACGAGCATCGCATTGCACCGCAGTAAAACTGTACTCAGCTTTCCTCACAGACGTTTCTGACAGATGTGTTCAATACCCCGTGTCTCACTTCATTTGGCTCCCCTCTCATCTGTTAGCAAGGGATTTTGATTCACGCAAGCACGAGCAGATGCGCACCCTTTCGTGTCTGCTGGTGCTTTTCGCCCAGCCCTGGGAGCCTGAGGCTGGACAGACCTTTGAGAACAGACATCAAAAGAAGGAGGCCATACCACAGCTTCTTAGCTGACCAACTGATCTGCGAGCTGCCTTACACTGAAATGCAGCTTACAGCACTGCAGCCTTCATTGCAGGACTAATTGTCTTAACCTAAATGACACTGGGCAGGGAAGGCAAAGCTGGCTTTTATAAAAAGAAAATACTGTGATGAATGCTCCAGCAGCAGCGTTACTGGGCGAGACAACGAGGGCTGCCCAAGCATAGTGGAAAACATAATGGGATGAAATCATTCATGTATCACTTGTCCTCTTTGAGTTGGCATGGAAGAACAATCCATCTTTCTTCTCTGATCCCACCTTGAGCTGGCAAATAGGAGGAAGAAAGCATCTTCTGCTAAGCAGTGTGATCTGATAAGGACTAGAGCAATGCAATAAACATGGAGCCACACAGTGAGCTTTTTAGAGCCTGCTTTTCAGTGCAGAAAGGCACTTGAAGGCAAACCTCACGGAGTTCCATAGACCTGACAATGCAGCTATTTGAATGCAATGTGTGATGTTGTCTGTAATCTGCAGTGTGGCTGACTAGTGCAGTATGTGTCACATTCAAATGCATTACATTGCACTGCTAATTGACTCTTAATTTCTCTCTGATGGGTGGTCAAATGAAGTAAAATCCAGCTTTATATAAGATTACTGACAAAAATGCTGTCATGAGTTATTCTATACATTAAGTAAGCTGGGTTGAAGTGGACACAAATCAGCCCTATGATCAAAGCCTTTAGGTTTCAAAACTTTATTTAACCTTGTTTCCTAGCAAGTCCATGCTTTCACATCAATAATAAACTGTTATAGTGAGGCCCTCAAGGAGCAGCAATCAGGCTTGAAATCACAGACAATGATTTTTTCCTTTTTGGTACATATTGTACACTGAGAAGTCTTCAACTTGCCATGCATGTTGCTCCTTCACATTTCAACACTCACTACTCCAGTGTGACTCCTCAACCCCTGTCTAGTTTTGGGGTTTGTTTCCCACAGTCAACCTGGCGTCCTGTTTGATAAGGCACCGTGGCTTAGACCTGTCATCTCTTACCATGCACAATGAGATTTCCCTTCCTTCCTGCAACACTATTGCACGTGCCAGCATTGTCTGCTTGACTGTATGAATTTGGAAAGACCGCCACGGGCGCTGAGGTATGCAGAACCTCAGAAAATTTGTCTGTGTTCTCTTAGCCCATTAGGAGGTTTTAAGTGATGTGCAAGATGGCAGACCCCCAAAGTTATTAATCCTCTGACACCCACTGAAATGGATGGTATTTAAGCAGCTAAAACCCAATAAGGACCAAAAACACTATCCTTTTGCAATTTATAAAGCCTTTCATATGCTTACTCATGATGTGGGCTACCAGACTCTGTCCTAGACTCTCACCTAGTACAAATCAATGCCCTGCTGGTTTGCACAACCGAAGACATGAGCCAATGAATCAACAGCTTGTTTTTCTTAATCTAAACTCTCAGTTAGAATAAGGACTCTATACAGACCCCTGCCTGCGTCTTTTGTAAAGCTTTGAAATACTAAATCAAAACTCCTTCTGAATTCAACGCTTCCCTTGTCTCCTCTTTTCCCTTTGAGTAGAGCAGCAACATAATACAGCATCGTCCCGCAGCAGGAAGAGTTTGTGGTTAGCAGCTGGATAAGCCTCCAGTAGCAGCAAATTAAGGGGTCCAGGGCCTGAAGCAGAGAGAAATAGTTTGGCTTTTGAACACAGTCCAGCTTTGTTTTATCAACAACGATTTTTACTAAGCTCATCTGAAGCAGCGCAGGCATCGACGAAGTAGTTCGACCACTGGTTTGATCCTGAGGCACTGACACAGGCAAAGCTGGGGATGCATCTCAGAGATACCAGCCTGCCAGTTTACCCTCAGGACTGGTCTTTCCCACCATCCACATTGCGAGCCTTCAGATGGGACTGACATGGGTGCTCCGTGTACACCAGGCGAGTTACCATGCCGTAGGGGGAAGATGCAGAGGCTGTTTGTGGGGCCAAGAGTGCTGCCAGTCCTCCCCCAAGCCACTCCTGCACAGCAGCACAAACCTCAGCGATATCCACAGCCACGGGAGGTGAGGATGTGGTGCCAGCCTGAGGCTGCTCAAGGGAAAGCGCACTGGAGACCTCCAAACGGTGGGAGGCATGGGCAAAGCTGGGCTGAGAAACATGGGCTATCATGGGAGTCCTCACAGTTCTGAAGTGATGGTCTGCATGAGGGCAACCTCACCGGTTAACCCTGGAAACACTGGGGATGCCACCGGGCCAGCAGGATCGGTGTGGTGCAAAATGCGATAGGGGCTTCTTTTTGCTCATGACATTGTCACGAGATGTGAGATTCTTCTGGACCAGCACTCTCTGGAGCCAGAAATCTGGCAGACAAGTATCGTGCAAACCTCTCACGCCTCTCTGCACCCAGAGTCACTATCAGATACACCAGACGTTGCTGTTTCTGCATGACACTTCTCCCTTTGCGGCTTGGTCCATGCGGCTCAGTTCTCAGCTACCTCATCCCCTGTTCAGTTCAAACCTGGTGGTATCTGCACAGCAGTGACAGTACTCCTAATTTTGCTCTGCTCCCAGCTATTTTAATTCTGAGCAGAGATTGCAACAAACTATTGCCTGTGCCTTCCTCCCTTTCGTTTCCCCTGCAAAAACAGGTTATGTTGCAACAGGAAAACATTCCGCCTCAATTTGAAGATCAGCTTCTTGTCATAAAGGGAATAACTGTGGTCACAAGGCAGCTCCCAGGGCCCCGGTTCAGCAGTCAGTCTCTGATCAGCGAAGCATTTAAGCACATGTTTACCTGTAGCCTGATGATTATATCCCTTACACTTTCCAGAGCCATGCTTTTCTGCCTCTGGTTTATGGACCCCTAAAGGCTCATGAACTACTTCTAAGGGGGCCTGAAAGGTACTTAAGAAGAGCAAGCTTCTCACCAAGAGGCTTGTTTGCTATGGAGAAGGTCCAGGCTCCTGCTCAGGGAATGAAGAGACCAAGGACCACTGCCTGAAAGTAAAACACATCTGACTAAGCCAGGCCATGGGCTTTAACAACTTGGGATGCAACCTCACCCAAAGGGCTGACATCCCAACATCTCTAGGTTTGTCTTCGTGGTATCTTGCAAACCAACGCTAACTTGCTCTGGAGCCAATCTGACAGGATGAAATCAGCTCCAGACCCAACACGGAGCAGCGGTGGTGAGCACAGGGCTGAGTCCGAGCTAAGACACCGTGCTGAGGGATGGGCTTTAGCACAAGCCTCCAGTGTGGGGCTTGTGTCAGCTGGTTTGGAGCAAAAGCAGAACATACTGATGTCTGCCTGCAAAATATCTTACTAGACTGAAAGCTGTGGAAAGCTTGGTGTTTCTTATCTTCTCTGCCATCTGGACAGAAATGACATGAACTGCTCATTTTTGCCGGGACAAAGTTGTATCAGATCCTTTTCTCACAATGCTGGTCATGAAAAGGCACCTGATTTCAGCCCAGAGGGTATTGTGCCCACTTCTGCTCTTGCTTCCTCCTTGCATGCAATCCCAGCAAAATAGCCTGCGAGTGGTGAGCTAACCTGGACCCATCCAATCTTACTAAGTAAATGTCCCATGTCTGCCCTTTATCGATCCATCTACAAATGTGCATATGGAAGTAGGTAATTCGTGCTGAGATTTACTAAAAATATGTCTAAGTCACCTTGCATTTTAACTGGCCATTCAAATTACTTTCAGAAATCTATTATGTGCACTATCATTTTTATTTTCAGCACAAGGGGGATTTTTTTTCCCAGCCAGTCAAGTTACTGTCTACTTTTATAGAATAAATTGCTATAAATTAAGTTAGCAGCAGTATAAACAGAGGTAAAAGATCCCTGTCTCTGTAGTGGCAGCTGACAGCATTATGGAAATGTAGAATGTCTATTTCTGAGTTTATTCTGATGCTGATGAGTTTGCACTGATGTTCGCCTCTCTCATTTCTCATTTTATCACCTCTAATGCAGTGATTTTCCCTCCACAAGCTTCTCCTTCCTGAGGTTTGACTTAGTCAAATAAATCCTAAAGGCTATTTTAAAAATGAGCTATAGGGAAATGCTTCGAGTTGGCATAGTGGGTAACTCTTAGCCTTTTGTTTGAATAACAAAACTTTGTTTTGAAATAATAAAAGTTGCTGCAATTGAATACATTCAGGCCAATAAAAGTATAATCCATTTTTCCCTTGAAATATGCTCATAATAAAAGAGAGCATGTATTTTTGCTTTAAGTCCATTTCAAACTTCCAACCCCTACTGCAGGACAGCACAGAGAAAGTTAAGTAGGAGAGAGAATAAGGAAGTGAAAGTTTGCAGCCCTAAAAGTGTGAGTGTCTGAGTGTGCAAATACATAAAATAGTGTCCTTTTCTTTTTTACTTACTACTTTTCCACAACTCTGGATGTGTAAAGAAGGCTTTAAAAATGGGTGGAATAGCACCGATTTGGGGGATTCCTTCCACCACCAAATTGTAATAGGGACACTTGTGGGAATAAGAATTAATCCCTTATCTTGTGAAAGATTCCAGATGCACCAACCCAACCTCCAATATCAATATAAAAAAAAAATATCCATAATTTCACAGGTTACATAGGAAGTGACCTTGGAAGAGTCTCTATCCAGGAACATGTTTGACAACCCTTTGTTTAGAAGCCTCCATCTGCATTTTACTGAGCATGGCAGCATTTTTTTGATTTTTTGAGAGTTTGGTAGAGGTGGTTTTGAAATCTATGACAAGAGCCATGTCCTTTCCAGTAGGTTTGAACACACTTACCTTGATCTACCTCCAGACCTAAAACTCCATTGAAAGGAGCTCTTCTAGGAGGAATAAAAGTGTGGGTTGTTTTTTGGTTTTTTTTTCTATTAAAAGAAGCAAGCCAGAAGAATCACAATAACCTTTCCCTCTTCCCCCTGCCCTAGAGCTCAGCTTGTCATTGAAACACGCAGGGAAGGAGTTATTGAACCCCCAGAGACCAGATCCTGACTACCAGAGGAAACTTTCTCCTGGTTTTGGCACTGACATCTGAATGGTTCCTGGAGACTGCTCAAGTTCAGTGAGGTTTCTTGGGAAAGCAGGCGAAACACTTGACACCACTGGCCAGGCTGCTTTCCTGACTGTGCACCCATCCGTCAGGCTGCTACGGAGCCTCAGTGTCTAATGGTTGTAGCTGGGAAACTGCCTGGGAATTACTCCTTTTTATGGGAAATTCCAGAATTGGGAAACTTGAGGATTGTTCCAAACCAAAATTATTCTGAATTTTGTAATCCTTTGGGGTATTTCTCTTCTCTTAGCATTTTGCTTTTAGCATTTTATTGAGCAAAACTAACCGCAATGGTGGAACAACAGCAAACAGCACCATTAACAAGATTCCTACTAGCCAGTTTCAACCCTGAGCCATGGAGTCAACCTCTGCTGGTTCCAGACACAGTCTCTGCTCTTAGCTAAAGCTAAGTTAGTTACCTTGCATTACCTTGGCAGCATATAACATACCATAAGAATGCAGCCATTAGCATGTGTATATACCAGTGTCTGCAAGCTACAAACTGGGGCAATCCTGGAGAAAAATATGAACTCTGGAGAAAAAAATAAGAGAATCATCCCTTAAAGCCCAGACTTCGTGGAGGCACCAAATGGAGAACATAAATCTCTTGCTGAGAAAGGGGCAAGTACTTTCTCAGGAGGTATAGCTGCCTTTGCATACCCTGCAAATCTGGGAACTGTGGCTACAAGGAGCACCCCAGAGCATGCAGCTGTGACCAGGAGTTCAGGGCAAGAGGAGACCAGAAATGGCTCTGCTGCCATCTGGTGACTTTTGTAGCTGTTTGAGCTTAAGGAAAGATGCTGTAAATCTTGGCAGGTAGTACTAGCTTAGCAGCCCAGGATAATACGCACTTAAACTGTGAACTTAGCTGTGGTAAAGAGAGGAATACGGTGAAAAATTCAGTGCTGGATGTCTTCAGAACATAATGAACATAATGTTGTGTGGATCCACGTTCAGCCCAAAAGATATTGCTGAGACATTACTGCTGGCAATGACTGGAGCAGGAACATTTAAGAAATGCTGCAGTTGACATTTATGTGATCATTTGTCTCCCAGGAGCATTTCTTGACAAGTTCTCAGAATCCAAATTCGACTTCTGTTCTGGAACATGGGAGGGCTCTGCTTTCCCGAATGGCAGTGTTTAAATAAAATGCATTTTCAACTACAGCAATTACACTAGGGTTAACACAGAAATTTCCACCCTTGTTTAGAGCTGTGCTCCTGGACTCTGAGAAACATGAAAGCAGGGATTTCCACTGCCTCCTTTTGTCATATGGAAGAAAGCTTCCTTTTACCAGTCTTTTTCCTCTCCACTAAACTCTCCTTTCTTTTTGTTTCATAAAAAAACAGCAACTAGTGGTCACATCTTCTTCTGCACTGTACCTTATATAGTGTACATTTCCCATCCCTTCTGTTCTTCATCTCTTCACTAATGTTTCAATCTTTCTTTATATGGCAGTTTTTCCATGCACAGACTCATCCTGGTGGTCTGACTCAACCACCCTCTCCGCCTGCTTTGGAGGTGATCTAAATTGAACTGAAAACTCCTGCTGAAGGCATAGCATTGATTTCTATAATAGCACTGCAATATCCCACATCCCATACTTGGTGCATTTTGCTTCTCTTTAACCACTAATTTTGTCCATCCACAGCAACTATTCATTTGCTGAATATGCTGAAAATATGCAAACACACTTAATAGAAAAGGAAGAACGTCTGCTGCTTTTCTCCTTGTTTGATCTTAGACGCTGTCCTCATCCTCCCACCTATCAGAGCTTATAATTTACCAGTGCTATTTCCAGGACAAATGTATCTAAAGAGTCCTAAATTTCAGCTCGGTAATAGGATTGCTAAATCCAAATACAGAATGATCCAAATAAATATATAGAGGTTTTAGCCCAGCCTCACTCATTTTACTAGAACACTGCTGTGGGGGTGTTTTGAGCTGTGCTAATTTGCAAATTTCTTGGTAATAATCATCTTTTCTTCAGGTTCCTTCAACTGGAAACTAATGCATTTCAAGGAGGAAAATGTGAAGAAAATGGCAACAACTGAAATAGACTCAGTGGGGGAGGTTTTCAGATTTGCTTTTTATTTGGTCATTTATTTCTTCAGAAAAAGCAAGCAGCTCAACTAAATAAAAAAGAAAACTCCTTGCTTATGAAATCTAGCAGACAATACAATGGTCTCTCAAGTGAAGTGGTAAAAGCTTCCATTACCTGAGACATTTAACCGTGAATTGAATTTAGGACCATAAAACATTCCATTCTTTCTGTGCTCCAAGTGCAGCACCAGTACTCAATAGCCTTACCAGGCTGCTACTGTTAAAAAGAGAAATGAGTTACGACTGGGATGTACACTGATACAATCTCTCCGCTTCTCTCTATGTAAGTACACTAAGTATCGTATCCTTCATAGAAATGAACAACAGCTTTTTTTCTTGTTTGGGACTCCCCTGGTCTGCAACCTTAACTACGAAACATCAAATCCTTCCCCAGGCTTCTCACCAAAATAAATGTGGGGCACAGAGGCCTGTGTGCCTTATGTGGGAGCAGCACTTCTTGGGAGAACAATTTATCCTCCCTTGTATAGTGTACAAGGGATCAGTACACAGCTCGGGCAGGTGGTGAGGATTTGAGGGTCACTGGGGGGCTGGTCAAAACTGCTTCTCAGACTGTCACAGCTTCAGCATCCCCAGACAATGTTGAAAACCCTCAACTTCCATCTAGACAGCAATTAAAGGAAGAAAAGAAGAAATTTCAAAATATTGTTGCATGCTTGCAGTGAGCTATACGCTGAAGGAGCTTCCACTCTGATCCATCTCAGAGCACCTCACCTTCTTCCGTAGGTTTCTGATGCGAATTGCACAGAAAATATTCTCATTGCAAGGTTACCCCATGTTTTTACATACGCTTCAGACCAATACTGTCTTCACACAAAAAAATTAAGCTCAGCTTTATGACTCCTTTGTCTGCTTGGTGCAAAGTACAGTTAAAATTCATTTTATAGAGACCTTCCACTCCTACGTCTTTCCCAGCATTAGCTCAGTCATGGCCCAGACTGCAGACTTCCCAGTTAGATAGTTCTCTTGTACCATGTTGCAATGCCACAGGTCCTTATCTCTAGGTTCTCTTGTAACCCAGAAAACTGAGCTTGAGTTAATATTTATTTCAGCTCGTGGCACAGTGAAAGGTGAGGCTTCTTTAAGCAAGTTTATTAACAAACACTAGTAAAACCACACAAAAAGTCACTGTATTCCTGACCGGCTATATTTACTCCAAGGCCAAGCTGCTTTTAGATAGCTGGGGAAACATGGGTTGGTGGCTCCATGTAGTACAGTTCCTCTTTCCTTTGAGCGACAATTCCCAGAAAGTCTCAGCACTCCAAGATTTTCCCCCCATGATGTGTGCCCCTGCACACATAAGCCAAATGACCAGGACAAATATCCTCTCTCTAATAAATGTTATAACCATCTCCCATGTTCCTACTTCTCTAATTTCATCCTGTATTCCATCTGCAAATGCTGCAAGTCTTGTGATCTATCTGGCACAATATAGCAAATGGTTAATTTTTATTTAAGACAGTTAAAACTGGTACCCACCTAAATATAAATCCAGTATTATCTCAGACAGATGTGGATCAAGCAGGCAGCCAACCAGTTCATGGAGAGTGGTAAAAGGAGCATCTGCATTTACGCAGCAAAAGGGTCATAGCTGCATGTTCAGCATCCAATGGCACCTTGACTATCAGCAGAAAAAGTAGTGTAGGGAGGAAAAGAGAGAAAGAAGAGAAGAAAGATGGTAGACTCCTGCAGTAGCTAGGGCACGTTGGAGACACAAAGCAAGACGAACTCAGCTCCAGACCCCACATGACCAGCACCCCAAAGCCTCCAGCATGATGGTGGTGGCCCACCCTGCAAGGCAGTATGACAGAGTGCTACCTACCTGAGACAACAGTCCCTCCTCCACATTACATGTGCTGCAATCACAGAGTAAATGTAGAGCTGAGCAGGCTCTGTCCTGGTCCCCAAAAGGCTGGGAATAAGCTGTATATGTTCCTTGTTTGCCATATCCCCCTGTGACTACAGGGGAAATTATAATGCAGGCTGACTCTTGCTGGTTTTTTAACATCTTATCAGAAAGTTGTATCCAAAGGTTTTAAGAAAGTACTCAACTCTTCTATCCTCACAAACAAAACAACAACAACAACAACAACAAAGGGAGAAGTATTTCCTCTAGAGAGAGGCAAGTATTAGAGTCACTGTATAAGACTTTGGTGAGACCTCTGAGCAAACTGTGTCCATTACCAGTCACACAGCTTCAGGGAAGAATTCAATGTGAGCAAGCAAAGAGCAAGGCTGCGGGCATGGGGAGAGGAAGGAGGAGGCCACCAGCTAGGAGTGAACTAGGAGAGCATGCCTTGTTTAGCCTAGCAAAATGAGAACTGAGAGGAGGTATGACGGCTTTCTATAAATACATCAGAGCAAAAACAGCAACAAGAGACAATAATTATATTAGCTAAAAGAAAATGTTGGCACAGGAACAAATGGATGCAAGCTAACTATGAATACATTTAAGCTGGTAATCAGGAGATGGTTTCTAACCATCAGACAAAGGAAATTCTAGAACAGCCTCCCAGTGAGTGTTGTGGGGGGATGAGACTTGATTGCTTTTAAGATAAAGATCGATCAGTTTACAATAGGGATTGAATGACAGCAGGCCTGCAATAGCAGGGAACAGCACTTGATGACCCAGATCATCTTGTCTAGTCCCATGATCCTGAAAGCACTGCAAAGTACCTGCTGTGTGGATGGCTGCAACATAAAAAGTGTCCTGCAACACTACCAATTTCCCCTGACACATACCACTCTGCAGTGCATGCAGGTGTACAAGGCACCTTTTGTTATTCCTCACCCAGTCCCACCACCAGCGCATCTTCTTACTGCCCCTGCCATGCCTCCAAACTTTGGGAGTCTGGAGCCCTTTCCACACGTCACCTCTTGTCCACATTTTTGCAGCAGCTCCACAGATCACAGCACACCACAGTCATGAAGTTAGCATTAGCCCAACTGGCATCCCAAGAGTTTTGCAGGCAGCACTATCCTGTTGCCAGGCTCTGCAAACTCCACTGTGACTCTGCAGCTGTCCAGAGAACAACAAATTCTTCTGCTCTTCCCAAATGTTCTGATCTCCAGCTATGACATCTGTAGCCAGAAGCAGAACCAATATGCAGCCTTGGTCCACAGAAACAGTCGTGACCCATCTACATTATTTGAAGAGAAATTTTAGCAATACAATAATTTCTGCTACCCTGTGCAGGACAGATGCTGAAGCTGTGGTTCTGTCATAAACAGAAAACTGCAGGAATGAAGCAGCCCAGAGTTACAGGCTTTTTTGTACAGGTGAAAGATCATGCCACTCTGTCTAAAAAGAGAGGGGCAGGTCAGTCTGGCCTGTACAGAAGAGGGCTGTAATAGAGAGAGTCAAAGTATGAGAGGAGGAAATTAGATTACCAGATCCAAGGAAAAAAGGAAAATGTAAACCAAGAATACAGATAGGGCTGTGTCCTGGTTTTGGCTGGGACAGAGTTAATCTTCTTCTTAGTAGCTGGTACAGTGTGTTTTGGATTTAGTGTGAGAATAATGTTGATAACAGACTGATGTTCTAGTTGTTCCTAAGGAGCCCTTATCCCAAGTTAAGGATTTTTCAGTTTCCCATGCTCTGCCAGCAAGAGCTGGGGGGGAGCATGGCCAGGGCAGCTGACCCGAACTAGCCAAAGGGATATTCCATACCACAGAATGTCATGCTCAGTATATAAACTGGGGGGAGTTGGCAGGAGGGGTGGATCACTGCTTGGGCATCGGTCAGCGGGTGGTGAGAAACTGCATTGTGCATCACTTTTCTCGGTTTTTGTTTTGTTTTTTTGTTTGGGTTTTTTTTTTTGTTATATTCCTTTTCATTACTATTCTTCTTATTACTGTTGTTATTATATTTTATTATTATTATTGTTAGTATTATATTTTATTTTACTTTAGTTATTTAATCATTCCTATCTCAACCCATGAATTTTACTTCTTTTTTTTCAATTCTCCTCCCCATCCCACTGGGAGGGGGGAGGAGTGAGTGACTGGCTGTGTGGTGCTTAGTTGCTGGCTGGGGTTAAACCACGATAAGCTGAATGCCTGACGTTTTATGGGACCAGGGCTGTGAGGAATTGTGGTCAGCAGAGACCAGCAAGGTCCCCAGGGAGCAGGCGTGGAGGGAGAGCTGAGCACTGAAAGCAGTGGTATAGGCCTTGTATGGCTTTGTGAAACTCAGGTTAAAACAATTCTACCTCCCTGGCAGGTGGTGAGGAGGAGGAGATAAAAATCAGTGAAAAGAGGCAAATCCGATGCTGACCGATTGTCTGCATTTAGCCTTTCTTCTATGCATATCGCTCCGGTACCGTCCCTTTCCCTTTGCCCAAGCACATCCAGGAGCACGCTCTTCCTCTCCGGACCCCACTAATCCTGCTGTAACACACAGTACTGTTTCCCCACCAGAAGGATGAGGACAGGATAGATACCAGACAAGGATAGATGGTGGATATAATGTGGGGAAAGCAAGACCATACTGGGTGGCTTCATGGGTGGTAAGCCCTTAGCACACAACTCATCTTGCATTAAGCATAAGAAAGTATACACACGTCCTAAAACGTTCTGCACTGGCAAGAGCATTTCATACAATATGTATCTCACTGCCAAAAAGACACCTGAGGGAACACATCATGTACCCTTTCACAGTTTCTCTCCCTGGCATGTAGGCAAAAGAATACAAGATGCTTTCAACAAAAGGAATAAGCAATATTCTCACAATAGTCTGAGAGTGACTGAAGCTGCACTTCAGGTCTTAAAAACTATAGGGACTGTTTGATTTTCCGATTCCCTCCCTACGACCTCTTATATTCAAGAACACAAAGAAACAATTCTGTCCAGTACTAAGGATTTGAAGGGTTTGTGACTCTCTTAAATTTGCTATCGGCATCCTGACATTTTCCCCACCTGACCTGTATAATCTAGGTGTACATTCTAAAGAGATCCCTGAATTTTCTAGAAAAAGGAAAGGCTAAGGTGTTTGAAAGCACCCAGTAAATGCCAGTGGTTTGTGCTGGCTGGTTCCCTTTATTAGCTCTGAAGAATGGGAATGATTGAAGTGAGTTTTTCTGAGCATTTCTGCACTGATGAAAAGTACAGTAGGAGGGACTACATGTTGTTGTTGTTGTTACTATTACAATTACTATTATTATTATCATTATGATTGTTCTGTGGGAGGAAAGGAGCACGGATAGATCGCACCAGGGGAAGTCTGAATGATTGGTGCTTCAGTGGCTTTATGTGCAAGTATCCTGCTACACACTCATTTTGCAAATTCACCTGCAAATTCATTCTCTATCCTCCACACACAATCACTGACACAATCTAATACCTACGAACCATCCAGCACTAAAACCATTAAACTGCAGGGGAGCTAGAATCCTTTCTCATTCTAGGGTGCAGAATATTAAACATAGCATCCCTACACATTTACTAGCTGTCATTATCAAATGCTTGCCATCATCAGGCTAACTTGGGCTCTCAATTTTCAAAGCAATCCATATCCCTGTTCCTTCAGGCTGCACCTAGCCTCTCCCACCCACGCTAATGGCTTATTCTGCCTTGCTCCCATTCTGCCTCCACCTGACCCATAGGCCAAGCGCTCCCAGGAGTTAACTGATATTTCCATACAGTCCATAATGAGCAAGAAAGCTGAAGACTGTATAATCCTGGTGACAGGAGCCGTGTTTTTGTTGTACTGTGCATTGCCAAATGGGGTATGGATCCATCACTGGGACTCCTAGAAACATCATCAATAATCGGAGGTAAAGAGTAAGTCTTGGTGAGTTCAACTCTGGCAAGGTCCTGGTCATAAATTTGCAGAGGCACTTGTCCGCCTGGGTAAATCCTCCCTGGGTTATGACTTGGAGGGCAAGGAGTGATTTTAGAGTTTCACCAGGAGCAGGCACACATGGGTACATGCACAAGAACATCTGCACAGCCTAAGGGGTGGTGGGTTTTTACTCTGATGTGTTACAGCTGCTGCACTTGCAGACACTGATGTGTTCATAGAGGCTGTACCCCTCACTTTGGATCAAACTATACCCACACAGCATAACAGGCATAGGCCTCCATCTTCTTCTAATTCCTCTAGGGCCTACTATACCACAAATAATTATTTTCATCATTATGTACTTGTTAGGACACAAAAGCATCAGCAGGACCAGAAGGGGGATCTGTAAGCACTGGGGAACAGGCATGTCTGTGATGGGTCAGGTTTAACCTCAGGCATGTGGGAATTGTAGTCTGCAGACAGCATGTGACTGTGAGCAGCCTCTGACAGAGTCATGTGAGTGTCTGCCGGCATCTAAATGAAAAGAAGACTCCTGCATCAGTGGAGATGATGGGATTTAAGGTAAGAGTTAAATGAGGTTTGTTGAACAGGGACCTCCTGAGCAGTCAGAGTGAAGAAAGGCTAACCTGGTGGGAAGGCTGACCAGGCTGTCTCCTGAGCTTTTTTACCTCTGTCTTGAATCCTTTGCGGTAATGAATGAGCCCTTTAGAAGATGCTGGGGTAATGTGCCTTTCTCTTGCCTGCCAACTTTGGACAGTTGATTGGAAAGGGTGTGAGGGTTGCATGATGCCTTCACAGGCAGTAGCCCCAGTGTGCTGTTCAGACATGCGTATCTCGGCTCCGGCTGCTCCACCTGTGCAGTACAGCTACTCAGTTCCTCAGGCAATCAATCAGATAGACTTACAGGAGATGTGCCTGCTCATGTGCGTGCATGACTAATCTCATGAAAGTGCTGGGTCTGTAACTGCTTAATAACAAACAGGATTTCACCCCTTCCCATTGACCCACCATGGCAGGCACAAGCAGCCAACAATTAACCCATGCTGGAAGCCCAGCCAGCTCCGAGACTCATCTCTTAAAAGAAAGGGATAACGAGAGAGTGGAAGCTGTGCCACGACAGCACAGCACATGCACAAAGAGGAGGTTTTGCCAAAGACGGGGGGAAGGCGGGCACACGCTCTACACAAGGTGGTCGAGGGCAGAGCCGGGGCCCAGCGCAGGCACCCAGCGTCTGGCCCACGCATGTCTCCCACACCTCTGCAGGGGCACGTAACACCCGTGTAACCACCCTGGGGTGCCTGGGGACACGGTGGGTGGGCCCAGCTCCCGGTGCGAGCAGCAGTACGCTACGGCCCCTCACTCTGGCCTCAGCCCTGGGCCCGTACGCTTGCACCAGTGGGGGACTGGGCGGGCGAGGAGGCCCCAAGCCGGACCCCGGGGCCAAGCCTCTGGGTAAGCCCCGGCGCACGGTATTTCGAACCTCACCCGCGATACGAGCGGCGTGCCGTGGCGGGGAAAACTAAGTGCGTGGCGGCTGCCGCCCCAAGGCCGTGACAGCCCGGTGCGGGGTCCCGCTCCCACCGCGGGTAATGGCGCTCCCCTCCCGCCTCAGCCCCATCGATGCGCTCAGCAATCCCGCAGCCCGCCTTCTCCTCCGCCCCCCGCGGGTGTTCCCGTTGGACGTGCTCGGCGCTCGGCTCCCTGCCCCTGGCCCCGGCGCCGGGCGGGTCTCCCTTGTCTCCCTCTCCAAGATGGCGGCCGCGGGCGGCGGCGGCGCGGCGGGAAGCGGCAGTGCGGAGTGAGGCGGCGGCGGCGGCACCTCCCCGCTTTGCGGCTCGGTTACCGGCGGGCCCTGTCGCCTCTCGGCGGTTTTACCGCCGGGGCAAGCTCCGGCCTGCTGCAGGGGCGGAGTCCGCGGGGCTGGAGTGAGGCCGGAGCCCGTTTGGGTGAGAGGACGCGCGGGCGGGAGCGGGGGCGGCCGAGCCCGCTTCAAACGGCGGCGGCGGGGCCCGGGCTCTGAGGGAATTGGCGCGCATGCGCGGGGCTGGGCCTTGGGGTGCCCCGGGGGGGGGGGTACACGACGGGTCCCGGCGCCGTGTCCGCCGAGGGGCCGGTGCCGACGTTTGCCCCCCCCTTCTCCTCCGTATTCCCGGCGGGACCCGCCTGCCCCTCACGGTTTTTCCTCCGGGTCGTTGGGAGCTCCGGCGGGGAAATGGGGCGAGGGAGCCCGGTCCTCCGGTTCCACCCGCCGCGGTCTGTCACCAGTGGGGTGTGCGGCCTCCCTTGGGGGACCGAAGCCCGGAGGTCCCGGTGGAGTCCCGGGAGGGGGGGGCTGCAGAAAAGCAACGCTTGGCCGCGATCCCGCGAGCATGTGCGGTAAGGAAGGGGAGACGTGCGGGGAGAGCTTCTCCGCTGAACCTGTGCGATTACTGCTGAAACCGCAGCATTTGAAGCAGGGGAACCTAACTAGGGTTTACAGGACAAGGCTAGTTAAGGATATGTGTTGTATTTGCAGGGTTAGAGGTCTAGTTGTAAGCCCCTTTAGGCGTTACCTACCAATCTTTACACCTGCCAAGCAAATAAGATGTTAAAAGAGGATAAAAGATATGTGTGTAGCTCTAAACGGATCTTAGTTTCTCCAAGCCATCCATTCATGAACAACTGTCGTCAGCTTTGTTTTGCTGAGCAGTATCTCGATGAGGCCCTTGTCCTCTTGAGCACAGTGCTTTGGTATCGTGCGTGTTCCCACCGAAGTCCATATGACAGCTGAACGTCATGAAACGTTGCCAAAATCTGGCTCAAGATTGTGAGCCCACAAGCGGCAGGATGCTCTTTTGTATTGCAAAGTGCAGTGCTCTAGTGCATACACATAGGCAGTGCTCTTGCTTGTAGACGTAAATTCTGCCTACAAATTGCTGTGCTTGCTACCAACAATGTGTGGTAGTCAGAATATTGACTTAAAACATTTTGTGGCAGATGGTTTCCCAAAACCTGAAGAAATAACATGTATTCCTATGAATTTAAACGGAAACATCTTCTGTGTACCTGCAAGTTTGATTTAGTTGGGACTTTGTTGTTTCACTTAAGTAACCACTATAGGATGAATATGTTGTACATTCTCAGCCAACTATTTATAAAACTGAGGTACGTGCAGGGATGTACAAGCACAAGTTCCCCTGCTCTCAAGGTATTCAAGTGTAACTTCAGTGTGGCAAGATTGCCGTGACAGCTAGAATGAACAAGGTGCATGGTCTTTGTGGTTGAATGCTTACACACGTGTGCACATACACAGAAACACACAAAATCAGTTAGGTGCAATTGGTTTAATTGCTTATGAGCAGAAGGTTGATTTTTTTCATGTTAAGCTGGTTGCTGACTGAAGAACAAAAGCTGTTTACTCTGAGAGAACCAGGGTGCAGCTATTCCATAAGGGCACTGTCCTCCTATATGCCAGCAACTGTGGAACAGAATGACTCGGAGGAGGCCTGAAACCTGGGGGCTGACAGGGGTTGGGGTGCAGCGGAAGGCCTAGTGAAAAGGAGTGCTTGCTTCGGTTCCCTCTCCCAGGCTGGCATTCAGAATGGCTGCAGTGGTAGTATTGGGAAACACATCAGAAGGATGCACACCTTCACTATAAAATGTGTGATCCTTTAGTTAAAAAGATTTGAAATACTTCTTTTGTAGGACAATGATTTCTGCCTGGTTCCTTCTTTTCCTTCACTTCATCTGAGATTCAAGGGTTTGAAATCTCTCTTTAAACGTCCCACTCTGCTACAGTGGCTCCTGACAGAAAATGGCTTTTACACAAGTTTGGGTGCAGTTTTGTGTGTCATGAAGATCAAACTCAGCTGTCTTCTCATTCGTCCATTTTTGTAAATAAA
Source organism: Haliaeetus leucocephalus (assembly GCF_000737465.1). Classification (NCBI taxonomy): domain Eukaryota; kingdom Metazoa; phylum Chordata; class Aves; order Accipitriformes; family Accipitridae; genus Haliaeetus; species Haliaeetus leucocephalus. Next base: position 2,119,159 of record NW_010972537.1, read on the forward strand.
TTACTTCAGTGTCTTGGAGATTTTACAAGGAATAGGTGGTCTTTTATATCTTTAAAATAATAGAAGACCAACTTCCAATTTAATTTCAAAAAATTCTGTCAAGCCTGAAGAGTGAGCATGAACTGACCAGAAGGTAGATCCCTTTCCTTTCCCACTGTCTTCCAGAGAATCTTCACTTGGTTCAGAGGAAGTTTCCCATTTTACATCATGATTCTTCTTTATGGGAGGGTTATTTTCATTCTCTGTTTCTCAGACCTTTTCCTGTAGATGGGAACGGGGGAAGGAGCCCAGACGTGGCAACACATTCTCAGGCTCCTGCAGGACCACCATGGCTTATGATGACTCCAAGAAGAAAGAAGGTATGACTGCTTCATAATCTCAGAGGGAGTTGCCAAAAAAAAAGGGTACCCTCTGCAGCCTTTGCCAGGCCATGCAGTCAGAGTGGGAAAGGAAGCTAGTATGCTGTGGAGCCCTTAAATTTAACCTGGCCAAGTTGTTGGAGGATCCCAAGCCCTTGACTTCCAGGTGTAAAGTACTGGGATTAGAACCTGAGAGAAATGAGTGGTATTTCCTAATGCAAACACCTTGATTGGAAACTCTGCCACTGCAGCCTTTCTTCTCCCTGCCAGGTCAATGGAACGGGAGACCAGGGATAAGGATATGTTTAGTCATGGTAACATTTCTAGGTCCAGTTGTCTTTAGGAGAAATATACAAGGGTTAGAAATGAAATCTGGAGTGATTATGTTACAGCATTAGAGCACTGAGCCCCATCCCTGTGGTCAGAGAGTACAGACTGTTACCTTTTAGGCCCCTGTGCTTGTTGGGTTTTGTGCATCGCTCTGTGCCACCGTCCACTGTTATCTTATTTTGTGCATAGTCCACGTCTATCATTCCTTAATGGGGTATTTCATGTCTTCCTTTTTTCCCATTTCACGTAAATCTTAGAGTACCTAGAGAGTGACCGAAGTGTTGATGACGTGGGGCTGCCAACTGGCAGGATACAGCGAGAGAAAAAGCGCTCTTACAAGGATCTGCTGCAAGAGGAAGACGAGATAGCAACTCAGGTCAGGAAGCCCTCAGAGAAAAGGTTGAAGGTGTAAGGATATGTGTAAAGCTAGTGATGGAATGGGATGGGTGGGTTTCTTGTTCTTTTTTATATAGAAATGCATGTAGAAGACAGCAAGAGCAGCTAATCGTGTCCTGTATTGTTCAGTAACTTTCCTGGGAAGAAGGAGGGTGTCAGTCCCAATTACAACTGATTCTGATTTTTCTGGCCTCAGAAAATAGGGTAGTAGGATGCTGTCCTAGTCTTGATGTAGAACCTTGCAAGTCACAAGATAGCATGAATAACTTTTTACACACACACACACAAAAAAATTTTCTTAGAATTTGTGGTTGTATAAATAGCCAGCAAAGGATGGATATAATGTTAACTGATGCACTGTTGTCTTCCTGATTCTGCAGACAGCCTGAAATGATAGCTCTTGAGAGGTATGGACTTGCCCTATTCACCTCTTTGGGGCCTTAACTCTGAAATCACGTAGTAACAACTTAAGTTTCTTCAAAACTTTCCTCTTTGAGCTAAAATTTCTGCTGTTAGCTCAAAGGTGACTATCTTGTGTGATTTTTTTTTTTTTTTAAATCTGGAAAAGAAGTTCTAGTTTAAAATGAAAATCATCTTCTACCATGCAGATGGAATTCTGTAGAGGAGCTTCATTTTCAGACCATAAATTGGTCAAGAGACAAATAATAATTGGATGACATAACATATTAAGGACAATTTTTTGGCCCATCATTATAATTGTCACCTCTTTGTACCTCCTTTCACTTTTATCTTTTTCAGCTTATTAAACATGAACTGCTCACCTTCATTTTCAAGGCTTGATAGCCTATGCATGCTTAGTTATTTCTTAGCTTTATTAAGAGGTAGATGTCTGCCTTTTATCAACTCATCAGCTGATCTCCAAGTGCTGGCTTTCATTGCCCATTTCTTAACACTTTCAAATGTGCTTTTTCAAGTTTTCTTGTGTATTGCTCCTCTCGCTTGGGGGGAGCTCCCTATAGAGATATGTCTTTCAATTTCCTTATAGCCATGTTGTGCTGCAATGCCTAAAGAAAGCTTGATGCCAGTTAGGTGGCTGATGTGCTGAAACCTGTTCTGACTAAGACCATTTTTTGTATTCTCCCACCTACCTGTACCATGCTTTTTGTCTCTTACCTTAAACCTACAGCGTGGGCTCCTGGGGACAGATACGTTTCCTTTGCTTGTTTTAGCACCTAGAATAATGATCCTGTTTCATACCTAGGGTTCCTTGGTGTTACAGTAATACAAATAACTCTTGATAACTCCTACAAATTATTATCTATGTCAATACTCCATGTGAATCTTGTATTATTTCCCTCTTGTTTCTCAGCAATTTTTTTCTTCTTATTCTAGGACAGTGATCTTTTTCCAGGGACAGAACCTCACAAAAAGAAGAGAAAGCACTCCTCAGATGAGTTCTGCTACAGAGGTAAGATAGTAATCAAGCATGGAAAAGGGCTAAGGGATCATGACTTTGAGGAAAGGATGCTGTAAAACCAGTGTCATCAATCTTTGTGGTTAGCACTTTATGGGGGGAGAATACATCAACCTGTCTTAGGACAAGTAATCAGAAGCCTGATGCTGATCAGCACCAGAGAGTAGAAGATTAGGGAATGATATTTTCAGAGTCTAGCTTACCAAGTTGCCATTGTTGAGGGTAGAGATCTTCCACCCTCTTTTGATTGACAAGTTGTAGTTTTCTAACCCATGCCTTCCCTTTTGGCATTTGCATTTCATTTTTCCCTATTACATTACAAACTGTAATTTTACTTGCAGATAGTATTACTTTCTCTGAATTTATAAAAGTAGAATGCATCAGGGTGAAAAAGAAATGCTTTTGGGTTCAGTTTAAATACAGAAACATTATTCTCACAATTAATAAGCTGGCTAGAGAATGACAATTCTGCTCATAAAAGCTTAACAGGTTTAAGATTTATTTTTGGCCCAATGAAAAGAGAAAGCCCAGTTGAAATGTTATCAGAATCTGTTTTCAGAATGAAAAAGCTTGTATTTTCAATTCATTGGTCTCACCTTGGCTAAAAATGGCACGAAAACCTTGCACTTGAGATGTAATTTCAGGCTCAGTAAGATACTTTTTCATCAAAATATGTTATTTCACAATGGAATAAAGAGTTTGACAAAACTTCAAGAGCTTACCTGCTCTGTCTTCCTGCCTTGAATTATTTGACCATCTCGGGCATTACAGCTCCTGAATTGTATCAGTAAGGCTGTGCGAAGCTGGCTACAAGCTTCAGAGATCTTTTGTTTAAGCCAGGATGTAAATCTGTTAGCTGTAATCATAAGTCTTGCAGGATTCCCACTTCACTTCTTTGGGCTGGTGTAATGCTGTCTTTAAGGGAATCATCTTGATGTACATTTCTCTTGATCTTTTTCAGGTGTTTCGCCTTTGGATCTACCATCAAAGAAGAAGAAAAAAGCAGTTTCTAGCCCATCCTCAGCTGATACAACCATGGATTTACTCAAGGCTATCACCTCACCTTTGGCCACAAGCTCAAAGTCTTCAAAGAAGACCTCTGAAAAATCATCTTATTCTTCCTCTGGCCATTCTGAAAGCAAAAAGGAGCACCACAAGAAGAAGCTGAGTGGGAGCAGTGGGGAGCACTCAGTGGATGATGGCAGCTTCCACAAATCTAAAAAAATGAAACCTCTCTATGTGAACACAGAGACACTTACTCTTCGTGAACCTGATGGCTTGAAGATGAAGCTCATCCTTTCACCGAAAGAGAAAAGTAGTGCAGCAGATGATGATTCTTTCTCCTACTCTTCAGCACCAGCGGCTGCAAAGAAATCTTCAAAGAAATCGGCTCGAGATGAGCAAGGCTCATTCCTGCTGGGTCATGAACTACAGAGCTTCCTGAAGTCATCCCGGAAGAAGCACAAACCACCCCTGGACTCACATCCACCTTCTGAGAGTTTTGGTGCTGACACCTCCCTTTTTTCAGAGGGCCATGGGAGCGAGTATGAGATTTCAGGTGTGGAGGCACCGCCAGAATCTGGTTCCTCTTCTGGTGGGGAGTTGGAGGCTGGAGAGCTAGTGATAGATGACTCCTACCGGGAAATCAAAAAGAAGAAGAAGTCAAAAAAAAGTAAGAAAAAAAAAGACAAAGAGAAACACAGAGAGAAGAAGCACTCTAAGTCTAAAAAGAGTTCTGGGCACGGTCCTGTGGCAGTAGCTGAAGTGTCACCACCACCTCCTCCCAGTACCCCCTATGTTCTTCCTCCACCTCCTCCTGCTGCTTTTCACTCAGATGGTCAAGGTGAGAAGAGACGGAAAAAGGAAGACAAGGAGAAGGACAAAGCTGAGAAGTGGGAAAAGGAAAGAGAAAAAGAAAAGGAAAAGGAAAAGGAAAGAGAAAAAGAAAAGGAAAAGGAAAGAGAAAAGGAAAAGGAAAGAGAAAAAGAAAGAGAAAAGGAAAGAGAAAAAGAAAAGGAAAGAGAAAAGGAAAGAGAGAAAGAAAAGGAAAGAGAAAAGGAAAGAGAAAAAGAAAGAGAAAAAGTAAGGAAAAATTGGAGGGAAAATAGGAACTGGGTGGTGGGTAACGGTGAATTAGGCACTCCATTACAAAGGCATGTTAAATTGAAACAGAAGGATAACTAATACCAGGATCAGTGGTTTCAGTGAAGCATGTTTGGAAAAATGTGTCAGCCACTATGTCATTCTGGTTTTGTGGCACGGGCAGTCTTTAGCCAATGGAGGTTCTTTGAAAAGGTTATACTTAATTTGCTTGGTACAGGTTATATACCAAGCACAACTGCATCATTTTCTAAGGTAACCAGTTCCAGCTGTTGCCAGGCAGACTTTTGGACTAGTGATCTGGTCCATCATCACAGTTCTGGTAAAAAGGAATCAAGCTGTAACCTGAAAAGTGAAGATATTTACCTGTATACTCCTGTATTCAAATAAAATTCTAATTCTTATAGACTACCACATTCCCAGTTTTGTCCTGTACTCATAAATTCAGTTTTCCATGGTTAGTGTTTAAAAATGAGTGGGAGAAATGGTAGCTAGCATATGAATGAGTTTACAGGTGGTAGAACTGTAGCTGTGTAAGTATATAAATGGGGAAAAGCAGTTTCTCTATGTTCAGAGAGACAAGAGTTGCTTTGTGTCAGGAAATGGGCAGATGTAGCCCAAATTTGTTCAGCCATTATTCTGTTCTATTTGGTAAGTTTTCTCTGATCATAGCTCAGCAACTGCTTATGCCTCTGCTGTCAGCGTACTTATACTGTCTATTTTCCTGCCAATTTGAAGTGTTTGTAAGGATGCAAGGAATGGAACAAAACATTGTGATGAGGACTGAATTGTTTTGACAGATCTGTAATATGTACTGTGAATAGTATGACAGATACATTTTATTATTATTTTAAGTTTTAAACCGGATATATTAACAAAGTTGTATGTTGATCCTAGATTTAGAATAGTGCGTTGTTGTAACTTATGAATGAAATGTGTTGATAGAGTTGCTGCAAGATAAGCCTTGTACCAAGACTAGTGCTGGCTGGTTCCTGTGCTTTCATAAACACTAAATTCAGCTAGAACATGTAAAACGCTGCTTTTTTAGGTGCCTGATCTAAGCACCACAGCTTTCTTTAAGTCTTCAATAAATGCCAAATTCTTATTAAATTCAAGTAGGTCTCATCGTAATTAAAAATCTTTGTTTCCTTTTCTTCTTCTGACTAGCCAAAGAAGAAAAACATGTCTGCCTATCAAGTGTTCTGTAAGGAATATCGTACAACTATTGTGTCTGAGCACCCTGGAATAGGTGAGAGAATAATCTAGCCTTCTCCTCTCTTGATTATACACCAGTCGGATCAATTAGCAGAATGTATTGTCTCTGTTTCATACCAACGTCTTAACTTTGACAGAATGTAAAGAATCTGCCAATTTTCTTTGAATAAGAGGTGACAAAGGGGACAGGAGTGGATTTCATTATTTGATTTTGTTGCATTTTAACCAAGCTGTGAATCTGGATAAAGAAATTTCTAGCTCGCTCTTTCTTTACTTAAAGAGTTACCTTCATTGTGTCACTTTCCTGTATACACACATGTGACTTTATATTCCCATCATCAAGCTTTTTTTTCATTATAAAGAGTAAAGGGAATGCACACTGGCAATCATTTTCAGGCCAGTATGGAGAGTTCCAGTTGTGGAATGGGTTGCTTCCTGAATGTGTATGCATGGGCTAGTAAATTTCCTGTTCTCTCCATGATTTTATGATTTCATTTGTTTTAAACATTTGTTTTAAACATTTTTCTTCTTTCCTTCTGCCAGATTTTGGAGAGCTAAGTAAAAAACTGGCGGAAGTGTGGAAGCAGCTACCTGAGAAGGATAAACTGGTGAGTGTGTGTGAGGCATTTTTAAAATGATTTCTGTAAACTAGGTGCTTAGGTCAGAACGTGCTGGCAGCATTGCCACCATACCTTGAAAAATGCTACCTGTGTCGCCAAAGTATGTAAAGATAGAAAGTATGGAAACCTTGCCCTTGCGATCATAAAAGCATCCATTTTCTTATGGTATTGCTTCACCAGTTAGCTACATAACATCATTCTGCCTCCGGGTCCTGGCATCAGGTAACAATTACCTAATGTTACGAATCTCTCTTTTCATACCATGGTAACTGCAGATCTGGAAACAGAAAGCTCAGTATCTCCAACACAAGCAAAATAAAGCAGAAGCCACCACTGTGAAGAGAAAGGCATCATCTTCAGATGGGGCACCAAAAATAAAAGGTAATTGTTGCACTTTATTTGCTCTGGTCTTTTTTCTTGGACAGGGAAGATAGTGTTGCCTGTGGAATAAGGAACAAAGGTCCTTTCCTGCTTCACACCCCTACCTGCTTTCTCACAAGGCTTGACATTTAAATCATCATATTACTCAAAAAGAATTTTACTGTGAGAGTGAGAATGATATCAGCATTATTCAGAAGTATTTCCTTGTCTAATTTGTAGAGTGGTATTGGTTTTAGCAGTTTAGGGATTTAAATGTAAAATAAGAAGAGGCAGCAGGGAAGTTCTAGTGGGATTAGTTTGCTGCTAGAGGAAAAAGGGTTGTTCTTGGCTTGGCATCTCTCTTTATCAAATCTCCCAAACCAAATCTCCCAGATTTCATTCAGCTGAGGCAGATGCTTTGTGCATGTAGAAGGAAAGTGTTGACTCCAAAGACCGCAGGACCAGGTCCACAGAACTATTTAAGTATCTCATGCCTTTGAGATTTGAACTTTACTAAGTAAATAAGCTTGTAAGTAAAAGAAAGAAAGAAGAGAATATGGAATTTTATTTGTGTGTTTCCAGCTTCTCCAACAGGAGTGATTTCCCCTCATAAGAAATCCCCCACCAGCACTGTGGTGGTGTCTTCCTCACCAGCCAAAGTCCCTGAGACGGATCCTATTGATGTAGCTGCACACTTACAGTTGCTGGGTGAATCTCTGAGCCTTATTGGTCACAGACTGCAGGAAACAGAGGTGAGTCTGTAAGCAGCGATGTCACAGGATCTCCACACAGGATTGGAGGGATTATTATTTTATTTTACTTAGAAGTTTAACCAATGCTTTTCTGTTAGGAAGAGAAATTGGAGATGGTGTGTTGTGTCTTCAATGCATTCCTGTTTGTTTTCAGTGAAATAAAAAGTCTTGTTTCTCAGTAAACAGTAGGCATCAAAGACAGACAGGTCCTTTGCAGCTCTAAGTCCTCAAAGGCAGTTCTTAGTTCAGCAAACTCTTCAGTCTTTTCTTACTATATGTTCACCTTGGATCTGGTACTTCCTTGCTGTCTTTGCCAGCAGTCTCTGGTCCAGTTTCTGTTACTGTCTCAAGACTTCTTAGAAAACCATCAGCCTTTACCAAGATGGTTTTTGCATGTCCTGTTGTTTTCTGGCAGTATCATATTGCCAGTGCTTTGGATAGGGACTAACATAGAAGATGTCAGATTTTAAGGGTTTCCTACTGTTAGATGATAGTGATTCTACGCACACATGCACGCGCACTTTCAGAACTCGGCCCAGCCTGTAAGCAGAGCACACATATTTGGCTCAAATAATATAATTGAATTTTATGGCTAGTGTGGTCATCTCATCCCACTATGCTTACTTGTTTTATCAGCAGTAAAATAAATGTTCTTGCATTTTGTTTCTGGTATGACCAATTGAGGTCATTCTTCAGAGGAACAACCAGAGTAAATTCTCCCCCTTTATAGAAAGGCACACAAGCAAATTCCCTTTCCTGAAAGTATGTCAATGGTTAAAGCAATTGTTACAGACTTAGCATTTCTTTAGACTTCAGTAATAAAACTGTTGTCTTTAGGACTCATGTAGTTAACGAAATAGATCATACGAAATGGCAAAGAAATTACATTTTAAAAAATTGTAGAATTAAGTGTTTTATGCAACTGACAATTTTCTGACCTTTTCTGTTGTTCCCTACTTTCTTCCTACACTAGTATGTTGCCTACTGAATTCTTAATTTTTTTGAGCCAGCAGTCTCTCTGTGAAGCACATGACACAGTTTTGTTACTGTGTAAATAATGAAAGTGGACTAGAGGAGCTCAAGAGTGAAGATACTGTATCTGCATGAGAATCAATACAGTTGTGAAAGAACCATAATTTCCCTACTCATCCCTATCAATTTTTTTTCTTTCCTTACTTCCAGGGAATGGTGGCTGTTTCAGGAAGTTTGTCAGTACTTCTAGATTCAATCATCTGTGCTTTGGGCCCATTAGCATGTCTGACCACACAACTACCTGAGTTGAATGGCTGCCCTAAGCACGTTTTGGTGAGTTCCTTGTGATTATTTCCATTCTAGCACTGTTGATTTCAGTGGAGTCCAGCCAGAGTTTTTTGATGAATCAGTCTTACGATGTGATGATAATTCCAGTGCAATAAGAAAATTGTCTTGGTCTTATATTGGAATATTTCTTGAAATTCTTTCAGATGTTACTGTTGTATGATATTTTGCAACTTTTTTTCTCCCAGTGGTAACTGGCCGAGTATTTGTAGTGTTGATTGCAGTGTGTGTAGGTCCTGTTTTAGTGACTGAATCAATCCATCTGAATCAAATCAAAGTGCCTGTACACATACCAGTATTTTTGAAAGTTTTTTTGGTAAAAATAAAAAGCACCTTCTATCTGCTCTGTATCACACAATCTGTTTTTCCTTTAGTAGCACAAAAAATAACTTGTGATCTCAGGTTTCCTAATGTGATTGAGTACGGCCTTTTACATGTGGCTGTAACCTTCTCCAAGGAAAGAAAAATAGTCTCTGTTTTAAAGAACTGTGTAACTACAGGTTCTTTTTCACTTTAAACTACACTTAATATTGAGCTCTGGTTTAGCAATAGCTTGTGGCATCTCTGTAGCATGATGTGGACATAGATTAAGATGGCAGCAGCATAAAAGGAATCAGGAGTCATGCCTCCAACAGGAGACATGAATAAAGCAGTGAAGGAGAGGAGCAGAAATTAAAAATAAATATATAGTCTGCAAAAGTTAAGAGATTAAAAACAAATCTGGCAGAGACGACAACAAAAATGGGATATGAATAGGCATGTTATAATAGGGCAGCCCAAACATTGATTCATTTTGAGAACGGACTATTAACAATAAAGTTGACAGCTTAGACTGTGAGCTCCCACAAACTGGCTGCCTGCACAAAAGCTGAGTCAGTGGGGTGTTCCCATCCTAAGCCATGGAAAAACATCCTATGCTTTTTTTCCTTCTTGCTTGCCAAGTGCATTCAGAGCAATGACACCGTATGACTAATGGTGCATATATTTCAAACTTGATCAACTTATAAGGAGTAGTGGAGCTTTAGGTGGATTAAGGCACTTACCCTTCACTTCTGAAAACTGGTATTCAGACTTGATAATAAATAATTCTGATTTTTACCATCAGATGTGTAACGATAGTGGTGTTTTAAGACATGGATAAAATTGTTAGTGGTCGTGTTGCACATAGAATGCAATTTGTCCTTTCAGTCAGTAGATGGCATTGCTAAATTCTAGAATCACAACTGGTGCAGCTACAGCTCCTCTGTCTTCAGCAATTAAAAGGTGGCATTCCTAAGGCCTTCTTCAGCCATCCAGCCACAGGCTGGAGCTTACTGAAGTACTGCATTTGAAGAACATACAGATAATATACTGCTGGGTCTTGTTTTCTGATGTGCACAAGGACTCTTCCAGGATTCTATTATGTTTTGCAGGAAAAACTGGAGGGCGCTTCTTTTTCCCATCTGGCACCCTATTAGTGGGTGTGTTTAAGGATTTTTCTCTTTACTTTTACACTACAGGATTTCATGAAGGACTTGTGAGTGTGAAGTCAAGTAATTTTTTTTTTTTATATGCTACAACTTTGATCACTTTGCTCAAGTCCTTCATCACTAGTCTTTCCTGTGGTTGAAGTGATATGGTCAGTGTGGCTTGTTTCAAATTCAGAGACAGAGTATGGAGTTCATAAGGAAGAGGTCACTTGAGGAAAGCCTCAAGCATTTTCCTTGTTTCCATGTGCTTATAAGTACTGAGGCTACCTTTATGTTTAGTTAACTTACATTTCCAAAAATGTGAAAATAAGCCTAGCAGTGGTGGTGATGACTAGGCAGATTTGGTTGTCTTATTAATGATAACTTGTAAGGCAAGTGAACCTGCTTAGTACCCTCGTCTGTGTCATTTTTTAAGGATTTTGAGTCATTACCTGACACTAAAAAACCACTGAATTTCTTTTCCCAGTCAAACACACTAGACAACATTGCCTACATCATGCCTGGACTTTGATGGGAAAGGATCCTGGGATGTACTCAACCTCTGCGTAACTGACTTGTGTACATATGCACTACACCGGCACTCTCAATGGGCTCCGTGTGTAGGGTTTTAAAGTTTTATATCTGTACAGTATATACATAGGATTGTAACTATTTGACTTTTGTTTTATGAAAAGTTGTGAAGTTAAGCTGAGAAAACCCTTTTGTGTTGGTGGGTGAAATGTCCTCCAATCTGAAAGTATTTTGTATGAAGAATTCAGAAAGCTTTTGAGATATTCGCCTTAAATTCAGATCCTTTGAAGGGGAAGCAGCCAGAGAATGGACTTCTCAGTATAAAGAAAAAAAACGTCGCCATGAGAAGGGTCATTGAAACAGGTGGCTCAGAGAGGTTGTTGACTCTCCATCCTTGGTGATAAACGGAATGATCAGCCTGCTCTAGTTGGACTTTCTTTAAGCAGCGGGATGGACCAGGTGACCTCCTGATATCCCTTCCAAATTTAAATATTCTGATATTCTACGAGCAGGTAGAGATGATGATATATTTTGGACCAAGGAATAGAACTGAACTCTTCACCAGCCCTGTTTCTAACTGATTTTCAGTTTAAAATCTACTGCGTGAGGGGAAAGCTGGATAGCTGATCAAAGATACAGAGGTCTTTGCCTCTTGGTCACTTCTTCCAACCCCCCCTCTTCAGTCAGTAATAACTGAAAGTTGTCAGCGTCAGCTGGCTGGTCTGGTAGCTGGCATTTGAAGTAAAGTGGAAGATGACAACAAATTTAATCTTTTCCTGTGGACTTGCACCCAAATCATCATTGGCACGATACATCAACCAACTGCATTGGCTTGAGAGAATGAACCTCCTGCTGATTTTTCCAGGGCATGGTCAGCCTGCTTTGATGGAGAGGAGTGCGGAAGCGGATGGGAAAATCTTGGATTGCTTCTGCCCATCTTGCACCTGTTTTGTGAACAGACAATTTTGGTTTCTGAGATCGCTCATCCCCCATCCCTTTCACCAGCAGTATCGAAAGAGCTGTGGTGCTGCTGTGAGGCAGTGACTAATGACCAGTTTGAAGCAGTTACGGCTGAGTAAGGCACATGTGGGTTGATTGGACCGATTCCCCTTCCTTCCAGCCACATACTTGGTGTTTGGTTTTCTGCTCCTCTAGAAGAGGAGCCGCAGGAGAGCACTTGATTCTCATATAAGCTTTTGTGTGTCTGTATGTACGTGTATGTGGTGTTCATATCGTATGTATTTAACTTTTACCAATATCTGTAACAGATTTTAATTTATCCTGTATATTTCTGTGTGTGTGTGTGTATGTATATATATATATATACATAATTTAAAAGCAAAAATCCCTCCCTCCACCCAACAGTGTGTGGAAAATACCAATCAAGTTTGCCTCACCCCCACTTCCTGCAGGAATCAGCTATATGCGTAGTAGTAAGCATTGGCATTGTATGGGGAAACACCAGGAAGTTTTTAAGTGGCTGTAGAAACAGGCTACCTTGTGAAGGTAGGTAGAACAACTGAAATATAGTTTGACTTTAGCCTTTCCAGCCTTATAATGTAAAAATTTTAAAATGACAGAAGAGCACTTTTTTACTTCCAATCTGAAGTCTAGCTTGTGTTTTTCAGGGCAGTTGAAAGTGAGCTGTCCCTCATTGTGGTTGAGCCCCAAATCATACTTAAATTAAATCCTTAGGTGTGCAGGATGGTTTTTCTCCCCGTTCCTCTTCACCATGTATTCCCCAGCTGTGCCTGCACAAGGTAGTCTGTCTCTTATGGAGCTTTTCTCAGTGCACTGTTAGGTTTTTCTCGGTCAGTGGAGGAGGCAGAAGGTTCTCAGACCACCGTGCAAGTTCCCAACCCAAGCCTCAGACCAGAGCATACATGTTTTAACAACACATCACTAATCCCAGTGAGCCTGGAATTGGGAAGGGCCCAGGAGGGAGGCAGTCTCATCCTGCTTCGGATCCTGACCTGTACTAAAGCATCTGCTGCTGGGAGCGGCACAAAATCCGTGGCTCTTTCTAGCCCTTTACAATTGAGAGCATCGTGGTGAAGGGACAGATCTGCTCTCTAAGGAACAGAAGGGGATCAGCTTTAGCTTTGTCGTCTGTACAATGGAAAACTCTTGAAGAGTGAAAAACACACGCAACCCTGGTGTATTGTATTTTTATTAAAATTTGTACACTTTGTATAATCTGTATCTTGTGGTATTTGGTACTAGAGGGAAAACTTTGGCAAGACTTAGCAGTTTTTATATTTTTGTTATTTCTTTGCTGTTTGATCCAGATTACATTACAATTATACAGCAAAACTTTTTTGTACTGTACTTACAATATACTTTTTTTTAACATTTGGAGTATCGTCATTCATTTCTGGCATGCACCATGTTTTCTGCAGCTGTCGTTACTACTACTACCTAGCGTTTCTCAGCAAATTCTAAACTCCTTAAACTCGCTCGGTTTCTCCTCCCTGCCGCCTCGCCTCGGTTCGGGTCGGCGGCGTTCAGGTGAGAACAGCCCGGGGGGCTCGAGGCGAGCGTGTTAGCGTGGGATGTCAAGGCGTGACGGCGATTTGCGCCGGTCATCGACGCGTTCCCCTTTCCGCGGTCCGAGCGTTGGCCGATGGCTCGGGCCGGGAGGATGCTGCCGGACGCGGTGCCTTGCCGACCGGTCCGTACCCCCCTGCGCCAGAAGGGTCCGACACGGGGCTACGGAAAACTCCAAACCTCTCGCCCCGGGGTTTTCGGGTATTTGGGCCGAAGGCTGGGCGGCGGGTTTTTTTTCTCTCCCGAAGCGCACGGCGGTTGCGGAAAACGGGGAAACCTCTCGGTGGCGGTCGGTTCCTGCCAGCCGAGGCCGACGGGGCGGGCAGTGACACCGGCCCTGCCGCCGTCCCCGCCTCAGCCGCCCCCCCCCCACCGGCCGCCCCGGCC